>NC_140483.1:132905590-133488090 GCF_964271855.1 Acomys minous
GTAGAATTCTGTTACCGATTTTAAAGCCACTAAACCTGCCAGTGAATGTTATTTAGGAAAGCAACAATGCAGCTTATTTTTAGATGGTAAAGTTTTTAAATTAAAAAAATAAACTCCCTTGTATTTGCTAATTAAACTTTTTTTTTAACTCAGACATGAAAGTTCAAATGTGTATTTGATTTTATACCTTGTAGTTTAAAAACCCAGTTTCTGGGAACTGTCCATGTCTTAATGTACCCGCATAATATATTTATAAACTGTGGTATGATTTATTTTTGTAATCTTTATACCAAGTTTACTCTGCTGTTACTGGGGAATTGTAACAGTAGCCTGTTCACTGGAACACTGTGAGGAGATTGATCACAGGAATCTTCAGCAAGTGATTAGAGTATTAACCTGCACTTCTTAAATGGGAACATTTAGTGTCCCCCTGGCATCACCAGCTATTCTAGACAATCATCATTTTAAGATTCATTGGTATAAAAAAAGCTACTTCGCTTAAAAATCTCTTCGCTGAAAATCTAACCTCTATATCTCTCCCAGTGTAGTCTGCCCAGAAGAATTTTTCTCCTGCTAAAACCAGTATAACAATAGAATACAATGAATCCCATACCTGGTAGAACCAATATGAATCTGCCTGATATTTAGGCTCTTCTTAATATTGATTCAATTTATGTTCCTATTTTCATTCCATTAGTTTCTCACATATATGTCTATCTGCCTAATAGAACTTCCCAAATATTCTGAGGACATGCCCTGACATTGCCTGGTGACATTCCTAAAGGTAGGTGTAGAGGAATTTTAATCCAGCAGCATGGCTGCTCTGATTACACCCCAAGTCCTTCTAAGTCTGTGTGATCTGATTGGGGTTCAGCCTTCTCCTTAGTACACATGTTTACTCCCAAATGATGAAGGTAAAGTTAGTTTGTAAAAGGACACACCCATGTTAGAAAGCGATGTCTAGTTGAGAGGCAGAAAAAGTGACAAATCACAGCCTAATTCTTATGAGAACAGAGAGGAAAGGAAAGTTACTTGAAAGAACAAAGAGAGAGAGAGAGAGAGAGAGAGAGAGAGAGAGAGAGAGAGAGAGAGAGAGAGAGAGAGAGAGAGAGAAAAGTGTGTGGGGGCAATGAATGAGAGAGGAGGTAGTTTTACTGGGACAGTTTTACAGAGACAGGTTGCAGAAAGAAAACAAGAAAGAAAACACCTTGACACAGGTGAAGACAGAATGAGCCAGAGAACAGGAAGAAGCCAGAAGTTTAGAACAGATGGATAGAATTAACTTGAGGTCAAACATAGCAGTTCAGGCAGAAGGTGAGAAAAGCCAGCTTGGAGAGGAGTTTGAACCAGAACAGCTGAGGTGACCAATCAGGACAGAGTTCAGAAAGAACTAGAAAGGGTGAGCTTATTCAGCAGTAAATCTCAGAAGTTGAAAACATTCTAGGCAAAAAGTAGATTTTTTTTTTTACAGATTTTCTACAGAGGGTAGAAGCTTCTAGGACTAGGCCTCAGTAAGTACATGACAATTACATTAGGCAAATAAAGGTGACTTTAACAGGAAGAAGCTGTGATGAGTATTTACAAGTGCTATGTCTATCTATGGTTACATAGTAAGTATCCAATATTTATTTAAATGAACCACTTTTACTCTTAGTTTATTTTCTCCCAGAAGCACTTTCTTTTCATCTTTCTTTTTATTCATTTATTTTTCAACATCATATTTTTCTTGATTATTGGGGAATTTTATATAATACATCTCAATCACATTCACTTCCCAGTCTTCCGAGGTTCATCCCCTCACTGTTGACCCTTGTGACTTCTTCCAAAAATAGGAGGAGGAAGAGGAAGAGGAGGAGAAGGAGGAGGAGGAGGAGGAGGAGGAGGAGGAGAAGAAGAAGAAGAAGAAGAAGAAGAAGAAGAAGAAGAAGAAGAAGAAGAAGAAGAAGAAGAAGAAGAAGTCCAATTTGGTTGCATTATACTCACTGAAGTATGGTCAAACTCCCAATGACCAGCCTCTTAAAGTAAACAGAGTCCTTATCCATGCTAGCCCCTGCCAGAAGCCATTAACTGCGAAGAGGTACATCTCAGTATCAAGATTTTTAAGAGTTATCTTCAACGACTTGCTGTTTTCACTGTTACTTTAGGAGGTAGGGGTGGGGAAGAAATTGTCACAAAAGCCTTCTGTGCCCATCATTCCTAACTGTGAGTCTGCAGTCACCAACGCCACTGCAAAACAAAGCTTCCTTGCCCTGTACAGTTAGCACTATCATGGATCATTGACATCCACATGGCCTCAGGTGTCAGCAAACACCACAGACCTCAAGATGGTTTTCAGTGGCAGTATAGAACTTGGGCATCAGCATGGCCCATGGCTGCAGCACAAGGACCACAGACACCTCTCCATTGCCTACTTATTTATGGAAGTGACATTGCAAACTGCAATATATCACACAGTATTTTTTTTGTGTGTGTGCAAACAGCTTTAAGTGCAAATACTCATTACAGTGAGTCATTGGTCTGATTCAAAGTTTCTCATTTTTTAAAGCACCATAAACATTGAACCATTTAGACTCTTCTCAGACATCCTGCTTTTGGCCAGAGTCATGGTGATATTGCAGCTAAGCAGAGCATCCAGGGGCAGGGCCTGTGTGAGCTCCAGGCCACCACATACCTCTCTGCCCTCAGTGCCATCTGACCTGAGGCTCATCAGGCATGGCCACTGTGTGTGCAGCCTACAGAGGGTGCCACTGCCCCTCTTCACTCAGTTGGGCAAAAAGCTCTCCTTTACTCAGCAGGGCAAGCAGTATGGACTGCAGCCACTGTGGCTCTGTGCTACCAGCCACCCTATTCAGTAACACCATGTTATTTGTTTGCTGTAGTATTCCCATATCCTTTGCCACAGGGTCTCTAATTTCACCATTCTCCTTTCTGCTTCACTATCTTTCCTTCCTTTACTTTTATGAGATTATTTTTCAAAAGCATCTTTTTTAAAAAAAAATTGTTCTCACGATACTGTGGGCTTGGACTTGGGTTCTGGCTATGGCACTAGCAGTGGTGGCTGGTTGGGGCTCCTACATGGTGGCTTCAAGGTGACCTCATCTTTCTTTTTATAATGTCTCTCTTTCAAGAATCATAAGCTACCATTTCAATCTATCTATTTCTCTTCATCATTACCCTGTCTATCTTCTTGCACCTACATTCTACTGTGGTTATAATTATTTTTTTTTTCAGCATGTCCCATGCCCTAATTTGTGTCATTGAGGGTAGTGTACTATGTCTGATTTAATTTTGTTACCAGCTTATCATTTTGCTTTCACATTTTAATTTTCAATGGCTAGTTGTTGACTGTAGAAATAGCCAGAATGGCCTTTATCTGGCAGAAGTAAGTCTACAGTGGCTACTTGGACCCTCATTCTCTTCCCAGCTATGCTGCATCATCTTTGCAGCATGAATGGGGTAACTGCTGAGGAACTGCTTGGTTTTCGTTAACTTATGATTGTGCCATATGTGTGCTGGCAAAATTCCTTTGCTGATGTTTCTTTTACTCAAGGGCAGTGTTACCGTCTCTTTAACTATGTATTCCTCACTTTAGATAACATCTACATTCCCAATTTTTCCCTGGGTGACTCCAGGATGATCTCTGCCACATTTCTTTCTTTTGCCATGAGAAAGAGAAATTTATGTAATGAATTAAGTACTAAACTGTATCTTTGGAGTAGATTTGTTGAAACTGGGTCCAAAGGATTTTTCTTTCTATAGTGCACTCATTCTTGCTTCTAAAGCCTTATGACTGAAGACACAAATGAAAGTATGAATAGTTCTTAAATATCCATGATGTATACTGTGCTGCTTTTCTAACATCATAAACTTTTATCTTCTCATAAACTGAAGTAGTTGATAATGCTTAGATATTGCTAGTATAAATTAAAGCTAAAGAGGTGATTCACTCAAGATTGAATCCTTAGACTTGAATTCAGGACTCTGTGACTCCAAGGACCCTGCTGACAGAAGGATTAAGTAAATCTCCAACTTCTCTATGCAGAAGAATCATGCAAGCAAAATTTGTTTTCTAGACAAGGTTTCCCTATGTACTCTCTGTCATGAAGCTTTTGTTCTTCTCTCATCAGAATCCCAAGTCCTGAGATGACAGATGTGTAACATGAAGCTCATCCAGATAATGTCCTAAACTATGCATTACTCAGAAGGTCACAGTGCACTGCCTTGAAGCAGGTCCTAGTACTTTATATCTTAAGAAAAACAAAACAAAAAGGACACCTTTAGAAAAAATTTGAGATAGACATAGTTACTCTAATGTTAGTAATTATAATAATACAACTATACAATACACGGATCAATAAAACATTGTCTACCACTTAATATTTTCAAACTCTATATTTCAAAACATTTTATAACATATTTTGTCATTTGACTTTCGGTACTACCTTGTGAATTATACATTAACCATAATTTTTTTTTATAGAAGGAGCAAACATGGTTAAGAGAAGCCACCCAAGTGAGAAGCTACACAAAGAGAATGCTGTCATACAGACTGGACAAGACTACATCAGGAGCAGACAGCAGAGCTACAAAGAGGATAAATAAAACAGATAGTGAGAGGTAGTCTGTGGATTTGTACAGATCTTCATTGCTATTCTTGATAAGGTCAACCTGGGTAAGAAGATTAAGTAATAAAGAATAATTTAAAGCTAAGAATGAATGGGATGTACAAAAACACATTGTGTAAGTCACTATTTGATACATTTTCCAGCAACAATAACATCAATAGCAATAACAACAACAACAAAAACTCAGAGAAAAGGATGATTTTCATTGGGATGAATAATTCAATTTGTATTTTAAAGATAGTCGTGAACATATTAAGGGGAAATAAGGAGAAGAAATAGAACCTTTCTTGATTAAAACAGATACAATTAATGAGACAAGGATGAGAAAAGAGTTTAAGAAGATGTGACAAACACATTAGCTTTGACTAAAAACACCTTTTTGAGTTAGCAGGAGTAGAAAATTTGCACACCCGTGGAAATAGTTGAGGGTAATTCAGTTAGTAATGTGGACAAAAATATTCATATGTCAGGGAAATAAAAAGGTGAAGTCACTCATGTGAGGTAGAATTTATTTCATGTGGTGAGGAAACCAATAAGTGCTGTAATCAAAATGATGAACAGTTGCAATACCTACTTTGATCACAAAGCGATAGGGTTGACCATAACTATGTGAAATAATATCATGGAGGTAAAAAGCCCTTCTGAGGGAAACTATAATGTATTGTACTGGGGAGGCAGAAGTATGTGTTATTGTGTGAGTTTTGTGGATATGTGATGTTGGGCAATAGGGAAGAAGACTTGAGTGTGTGAAAAGTAAAGGAAGCTGCCCAGCCCTGGCATCTCAGCTATGACAGGGAAGCTTGCAAAGTCTTACACACAAGATAAGCAGAATGACAAATGAATCAACTTGAAGTTGAAAGCCTGCATGCACATAATAAAAATCTAGAAAGAACTGAAAAGTAAAAGTAGGGCAGGGCTGAAAATGGAGGTTTGAAGAACCTAATATAATTTCATATATTATAGCGATATAATTTTATGAATATATTTTGCATTTAAAGAGACTGAACTTTTGCTGGACCATAGAATAAGTTAATAATAGTCCCTGAGTACGTGTGAAAGTCATACCCCACTCTCCACTCAACTGTGGAGAATGTTCTGTCATATTTGACCATGTCTCCTGGAGGGTGAGACTTGGTGGCACTCAGAGGAAGGACAGAAGGTTACCAAGAAGAGACTTGATACACTATGAGCATATACAGGGGGAGGTAATCCCCCTCAGGAACAGTCATAGGGGAGGGGAATAAGGGGAAAATGAGAGGGAGGGAAGAATGGGAGGATACAAGGGATGGGATAACCATTGAGATGTAACAAGAATAAATTAATAGAAAATTAAAAAAAATACTCCCTGAGATCAGTTCAGAATTAAGCTTCTATCCTACTGTGTGTTTAGTCTGTTCCAGTTTAATGTCCTATTTAGGGAAGAATGTAACCAACCTAACTATGACTTGGATTTTCCATGTAATCAGCTTTTACAATCTAATCTGATATACAGCTTTAATCATACATTATATGATCTTCCATGCCCTTGACCTAGCATAATATTTGTGTGTACCTTTAAGTTTTATAGCAATCATTAGCTGAAAACAGCCAACAGGCTGAAAAAAAAACCTTAAAACAAATATTCACCAGAAATATTGGAAACAATGTGGGTAGATCATGATAGGGTCTATTTGCAGAAGGCAGTACAGTTTCTTCCCTTGTAAAAATTCTCTTAAAGATTTGTGTAAAGGATGCCCCCTTCCTTTCCCATGTCATGTGTTCAACAAATACAAAAAAAAATCTCCTTGTTAGGGACAGTCAAATATGAGACAGCAGTCAGGCAGGCAGAGACACATACAGCAAGCAGACAACAGACAGGCCAGAGCCCACAGACTACAGACAGAAGATACAGTGAAAGAAGTAGAGAATTCAAATTTGGGCTCATTCTTGGTTAAATTACTCTAAGTAGAAGTGCTTTATTTTCATTCCTTAATTTGACAAGGGTACTCTAGTGCCTCTGAGGTTATTTTTAATATATTAACAAAAGCAGTGTATATTGAAGAAACAAAAAAGAATTGCCCATAATTTACATTTACATTTTCATGTTAAGTTCTAAATATCTGAGGCAGTAAAGGCTTGAAGTATGATTTTGACCTTGTTTTCATTTAGATTTTTATGATTATGTGGACATTTCTTCCTTCTGAATTTATTCCTTCAATTTCTAGAAACATGCTAAAGTGTGTAGGAAGGGAACAGAAGAGAACCTGGGCAGCTTGTTCACAGTCTGAATTGCTGGCCTTCCTACATGAGCTACTTAGTGAGACTCTGAATGGATTCTGTGAATGTATTGATATAATATCTAAGTGATCCTTACACACATGACTATCTTCAGAGAGGACGATCTTCATAAGGCATTCCTTGTTGGATATTTCTTCTTAATTCCCCAGGCTGCATTCAGATGCATCCAGGTAGTTATGTGCAGCTGGGGTGGGCTTTGAAGTTGAAATGGAAAGGCAGAAAACAGTGACTTGGTGTTGTAATTGGTTATTCTTAAATTACTTTCTTACACATAGCTCCATATATATGTGTATATATGTATGCATACTGTGTCCCCCACCCAGTATTAACAGGGACACAGCACATATTATAAAATGTGATGAAAGAAATAAAGCTAGAGATTACAGGACTAGAAGGATAGTTGACATGAAAAGCTCTAAACAGTAGAGATGATTGGAAACAAAAGCTGTATTGGAATAAAGGCAGTGAATAGATGGGTGAGCTTCGATTCAGGAAGGAATATTGATGTGCTGATGGTGACATCAGGTGCACTGTTCCACAGTTAAGTTGAATTAGACTCCTGGAAGATGTGCACATATTTGAAACCTATTGCCATAGCTATCCTGAAAATTATCTGTTTATAAACAAGGAGAAATCTTCATGTGTGTGTTTGTGTGTATCTTTGTACCTACATGAAAATAGAGTGTGAATTATTTTTTTCAATATTTGATGACAGTTTTAATGGGACAAAATCACAGTTCTGCATCTAAAATCCCTCCTCAGTGGCAAAAAAATCAGGCATTGATGTACTGTGTTATGCAGTATATATGCACATTTATGGATGAAAAAAGTCACAAGGAACATTTTCATTACTGAGGCCTGTTTGTGACATCCTAAATCATAAGCACCGTGCGTATTTTTAGAAATAGTCTTTTGAAAATAAAATGTCTCTGACACATTTTCTATATCTGAAAATTGTGAATTTTCATAACTTTATTAGTGGTTTTTGTATATCCTGCCACAATGACACCCCCCCTCACGTCTTCTGTTCACTCATACATTTTATGGCTTCTGGAAAGAGCCATAGGGCAGAAGGAAGTTGAGGGAAGGACAATCAGCATGTGTGTGTGTATGTGTGTGTGTGTGTGTATGTGTGTGTGTGTGTGTGTGTGTGTGTGTGTGTATGTGTATACATTCATAAGAAAGGGTTTGTATGGAGTTGCAGGATAATGATCTTCCCAGAAGCCATAGGTAGGTTGCCAATAAAAATTCCACTGCTGGATGAGGGCTGTCACCTCTCAACCCAGAGGAGTTCCAGAGTTTGCCTAAATAATACAAGCTAAGGCCATTATTCTTGATTATCTATTGTAACTTGATGGCCAGACCCTATTATTTAAGATATCACACACATTGGTTACAGGACTTGTAAAAGTAAGTTGGAACTAACCAATAAGCTTCTTTCCTTCTGATTAGCTTTCATGGAACTAGAAGATGCTAGTAGGCTGCTGTAGGAAGTGTTTGCCATAAACAATCATACCCAGCTGTAAACCCTGCAAAGTACAACCATTATCAGCATCAGAATAGCAAGATACTACCAGTAGTGCAATAATGACATGTCTGTTATGGGGGTAACCAACCAGTTTATGCTTAGATTTAAAGTAAATTCCACAAGAGGGTGGAATTTGATACTTCAAATATGGCTAAAAACCCATTGTTGAGGAGTTCACAGGTTTCAGGTGTGAGCCCCCTTCTATTATTATTTTTGCAAAAGCACACAGTATCAAAAACATCCTCTAAATTGATATCTCTATGCCTAGACTAGTGCAGTCTTCATACCTCACCAAAACTTTCTTTGTGTAACGGATTGTACAGAAACTCAGAACTAGTCAAAGGTCAGAGAGCTTTCAGTGGACTGCTAAGCCACAAATGAGAAATCAGTATCATATTTTTCTCTTACACACACTTCCACACTCAAGAACCACTGTGGAAAAGGAGGCAGAAAAATTGTAAGAGCCAGTGTCTTCTATGCATGACATGATCACTGTACCCATGAGTCACACCGGCTCTGATTATAAGTATAAGGCCTGTATAATAACAGGATGGTTCAAAACCCAACCCTTAACTGAGAAGTTATGGCCAATTGATTGATTCTGATAAAAGAAGGGTATGTTTCTTTAAGGGTGAGGCCACTGATATGTCAACTCTCCTCCAGTGGATGATCCTACACCCATGGATGGCACAATCTGGACTCAATGAGTTATGTATAAACGAGACACCAAGTTAGGCAGCTAGTGATATGGAGATGGATCTGAGAGCAGAGGGAGAAGTCGGGGGGGGGCAATTATCATCAAAATATGTTGTATAAAAATTTCAAAGAATTAATAAAATATTATATCAAAACAAACAAGTTCATGAATTAGCTGTCAACCCAGACCATGCACATTTCTTCTCTCACTGAAGTTCATTCCCATCTTCTGACTTTCTGCTTCTGGTACTAATGCTGACATCCATGAGAATGGTCCAAATGTGACCATTTCACTGCTTTTGGAAACATTATTTTAAGTCACACATAATCTTTAAAGCAAAAGTCTTCTTTTAGGTTCTAATCTGAAGAGTCAGCACTGGTTCATTTTATATGCTTAGTAAATTCTCTGCCATTGTAATAGTTTTAATTAGTAAATTTATCACATCTTCCTTCTAAATCCATAATGGATGGACTGCCTATCTTAGATTCTTATTAATGATTAATGATTGTGATAATCTGCACCTAGACTCTCTCTTGGGTATGTTCATATGTTAGGAACCATGGCTGCCATACTCAAATATTTCCCTTTATTTTCTTTCTATTTATTAGCTTTCCTTTTTATATGTGTACATGTGAGGTCTGAAGTTGACACTGGGTGTCTTCCTTGATTGCTACAGATTTATCTATTGAGGTAAAATCTATTACAGAACCCAGAGGTTGCCAATTCCAACTGGTCTAGTTAGCCAGCTTGCCTTGGAGATCCTCTGCCACCGCCTAAGTACTGGGCTTATAGTTAGCTGCCGTATCTGTGTGACATTTTACAAGAATATTGTGAATATGGACTCCAGTCCTCAAAATCATGTGGCAAGAAATTTATTCATTAATCCAAGTCTTCAGACTTTTGTTTGTGTTATGTATAGTCTCATTTTATAGTCTAGTCTGGCCTTGAACTCATGGTGATTCTTCTGTCTCAGCCTCCTGAATATTGGAATTGCAGGACAGCACCAGGCCATTTTCAAATTCTTAACCCTACTATGTTCTCTGGTTCCAGTGACCTCTCACCTGAATTTTAAGGCCATAAACAAAACCCTGGGTATCTACTCTATATACCTTTTGATTTCATAGTATGCTGCCCTATAGAGAACTGTTATATCCCTTCATATCTTCATTTAGATGGAGTTATCTTATGTCTTCTTAATGAAAAAAAAATACAAATTACATTTATGGTACTTTTCATGGGTATAATGTCTATATAATTATCAAATTGATTGTCCTCCCCAAAAAAACACTTTGCTCATGATATTTTCCAGTGGAAAACATTGATGCCTCTACCATGTTTACAAGAACAATTTTAGATTGATGAGCTTATACTTTTTTGTCATCTTCTACAATCTGTTCCCTATTTGTCTTTCAAGGTTGTATTATGCTATTAACGTACCTATAGCTTTGACTCTTAGTTCATTTTGAGTTGCTATAGCAAAATAACTGAAACTGCACTTTAAAGGTTGGAGGTTTATTATTGTTTTAAAGCTTTAGATACTAAAGTGTCCATGGATGACCACATGTGGTAAAGATTTATGTTGTACCATAACCTAAGGGGATAGCATTTTTTTCCAGTGGGAGAGCATTGAGAGTGGTGGATACAGAAAAGCCAAATATGTGGGGTGACCTTGCATTTTAACAACCCAATTCTGTGAATCCTAACTCATATCCTAAGGAAGGTACTCATTTCTTCTATTACCCACATGAACTATTTGTTACTTATTATTACACTAGCCTTGGAGCCACGATTTCAGATGGCATCTGAGAAGCAATACTACCCAAGCTACAGTACTCTTACTAGATCATTTACTTATTACTTCTCATATTTTCCTCCTTGAAATATTCCCTATCTGACTCAACTATGTACATCATACTCCTTTACAAGGGTTCAGTTAAATTCCATGTTTCCCATTTGCTTTTTCCTAATTATTCTTGTAGTACTTTCTCTTTATTCTCTGAACTTCCATACTTTTATATTTTGTTGGATTCTAAGCCACAGGAGATTGGTGCATCTAGTGCAAACCCCATCTATTCATCCAGATAACAAACTTCAAATAATAAAAGTGAAATTTTATTTTCCTTTATATATCAAATTGTTTGGTCCTACTGGAAATGAAAAGTGTTTCAAATAAAAAGCAACAGTTATGAAAGTATAAAATACTATCTCAAATTTAATATTAATTTTCAAGATAAAATTTTCCCTGATACATGAAAATTGAAACTTAATAGTTGTTAGACAATTACAAAATTATTTGCAACCATAAAAGTTAAGTGTTTAAAATAATCCATCCATTGAATCATTGCTTTCTAATACTCATGCTAGTATACTTTATCCCTTTATTTGGCCTCAACCAAAGCTTTATTTTAGTTTTTTACTTTTTGTGAAAAATGAACAAGGTTGAAGACAAATTTGCTTTTAGACAATTCACTAGTTTATCCATTTAATTCCTTTAAATAGTCATTGGACATTGATGAGACTAAGGGCACTAGAAACTGGGTATATGATGGTAAACTATGCTGAATTCAAGAAAAATTAAAGTCAGAATAACCCTAACTACATTCTAAATAACTATCCTTATACATATAAAAAGTTATAGTCCTTACCTTTCATTAATGAATCTTCTCTTTGCAACAGACAAAGACTATCACAAAAACCCACAAGCAACAGAAAATACAGAGTTGTGGAGTCCAGTCTTAATGGATAAAACTAAAAAACAGTTCAGAGAACATTGCAGAAGAGGGTTCAGGGAAATTTGTTCTGAGTCTGTGTCTCCTAGTAATGTCAGAACCCACATCCATAAAGTCTTACCAATATAACTGCCTGAACAGGAGCTGAAAAAACACAATAGACATGCCGAAGTGGTTGGGGACTCCTTTTCAAATAATTATAGCCAGGTAAGGAATGCTGAGAGTGGGAGAAATAGTCTTTCCTAAAGAAGTACACACCAATTGTCTATACAGTACCAAATAATAAGCACCCTTCCGTGTGTGTGTGTGTGTGTGTGTGTGTGTGTGTGTGTGTGTGTGTGTGTGTAGCATCATACAGACTGGGCAATTTTATTTATATCTTTATGTAGAATGAATCTCTTGTGTCTGTATGGAAATATCACCTGTCAATAAGAAGCTAGTGGCCTATAGCTGAGGCAGAAAATAGGAGGGAGCAGATCTGGCAAGCTGAAGAGATTCTAGGACAGATGCCAGTTGCAGGAGATTCATCCAGGAAGATGTAAAGAGGACAGAAGCACAAGGTAGAGTCAGAGGTAGAAGCAGAGCAGAGGTAACCAGCCATGTGGTAGAATTTAGATTAGCATAAATGGGTTATTTTAAATTATAAAGTAGTCAGAGAAGAGCCTATCTATATAGCTTAGGTATTTGTAAATATATTGTGAGTCTCACAGGTCTTTATTCTTGGAGCTTAGGTCTGAGACAAAAAAACCCCACAATATCTTTAGGAATATATATATATATATATATATATATATATATATATATATATATATATCACTCAGATATAAAAATATATTATATTGTAATTGTATACTATATAACTAGTGAGTGTCAAGCAAAATTTCATCTGACATAAGATCTTTATTAAGAAACACAGTTGTGGAGCTGGATAAATGGCTCAGCAGTTAAGAACACTTGCTATTCTTGCAAAAGACCCAGAATTGGTACCCATCATCCACATCATTGCTCACAACCATCCAGGGGATCTACAGGTACCAGTAACCCACTTGAAGCACATATACACATGCAAGCCATTCACATATATAAAGTAAAATAAATTAAAATATGATTTTAAAAGGAAGTATATCTGATAATTCTTAGATTTTGTGATGTTTGTTTATAATTTAGCAAAATCTGAGTAATTCAACAGTGGTTAGAAATTGTGTTCAATGGAGAAGATCAGTATTACCAAATGGTAAATGATCATACTACTGAGACTCTCACATTACTTTGACTTTCCTCATAATGTCATGAAATTTTATTTATAGTATTTTTCATAATTTATAATTCTAAAAGTGTTTATTTGATAATATGCATTTCCTTACATACTCCATGAAAGTAGATGAAAACATTATCTCAGTAACTAACAGTGCTTGAAAGACAACATATACTAAATATGCAGTTGAGGAATTAATGAACAACCTTTACTGATTCGAGACCACATTGAATAGTGTCTCATGCCTTTTCTGAAAAACTGTCAACAAAATAGGTTAGCAAATTTTTCATAGTATCTGAAATAATGAATCATTTATTTTAAGCAGATTTTTATCAACAGATCGCATAAGGAATATAATTAAACATAATTTTAATGGCAACAGCAAAATATAGATTAATGTGAAATTATTGCATTAAGTTTTCATTTAAGAAGATGTGTGTATAGTGACTCATGAAATGTTTTATTCAAATGGAACTAATAGAATTACTGAGAAAACTTAAAGATTATTTAAACAAATCATGCTTAGGGATAGTGAACTGGAAAGGCAGAAAAACTTCTAATTTGCTAACTTCATATTAAGAAAATATACCTTGTAAGCAGGGTAAATTTGGTTGGAACAGTTTGTGAGTGGGTTGGTGTCCCCCTCCCTCCACTGGAAGTCTTGCCAGGCTAAGAGGCGGCCACTTCCATCTCTATGTCCTCCACTGCTAAGAGTTTCAGCTAGATTCACCTCCATTTCCTCTTAGGAGATGACCCTAGAGCAGGTCTCCAGCTTGTCTCAGGGATGTCCAACCAATGACTGGCCCAATTTGACAACCACCCATGCGAGAGAGCCAACCCCTGACACTATTAGTGATACTCTGCTATGCTTGTAGACAGGAGCCTAGCATAACTGCCCTCTGAGAGGCTTCATCCATCAGCTGATGGAAACAGATGCAGATACCCACAGCCAAACATTTGGTGGAGCTTGGGGAGTCTTTTGGGAGAGTTGGGGGAAGGATAGAAGGACCTGGAGAGGAACAGGAACTCCACAAGAAGGCAAACAGCCAATTAATTAGGGCTCAGGCGGGCTTATGGAGACTGAAGCACCAACCAGGGACCACAGGAGGACCTAGGCTGCCTACACATCTGTAGGTGATTGGGCAGCTTAGTCTTCAAGCAGGTTCACTAGTAAGGGGAGAAGGGGCTATCGCTGACACGGACTCTGTTGCCTGCTTGTGGATCTTTCCTCCCTAGCTGGGATGCCTGTCTGGCCTCAGTGGGAGAGGATGCTCTTAGTCCTGATGTGACTTGATGTGCCGGGGTGGATTGGGGGGAATCTCCTCTTTTCTGAGGATAAGGAGAGGGGAGAAAGGTGGAAGAAGATGAGAGGGTGAGACCGGGAGGGGAGGAGGGACGTGCCTGTGGTTGGGATATAAAGTGAATAATGAATGAATGAATAAGAAAATAAACGCCTGATAGACTAGTGTGTTCGTATTCTCTGTGTTTCAGTGGGACAACACAAAGAGTTCTAAAAAGAAAAATTTAAATGCAGTAATAAAGGCCAAAGACACTTATTTTTTTCAGTATATTTGGAACTTCAGGAGTTTAAAGAAGAATTGGACGGTAAAGAGAGCCATGCCTGTGGCTAAATTACTGTCTTTGCAGTCCTGAAATGTGGGAAGCTACCAATACCTCCAATGATCATCACTCTGCCTTTTAATGCTATGATTTTTCTCCCTCACTCAGCAAGTGATTTTTATGGACTGTTTGAGAATAGTACAAAAGAAAGTAAAACTTGAAATAACCAGAATGCTTATTTGTTAAGTTAAAAATTCATCCATTTAAATTTGAGTAGTATAAAATAACTATGTACTACTTGCTGGGATTCCTGGACGGCGTCACCAAGAAATACCATTCTTTTCCCCTGCTTGGTTTTTCTCAGCTTGACAGAGACCCAAACACCGTCGGGAAGAGGTGCTCTCAATTTAGGAACTGCCTCCAGCAAATAGGCTTGAGGGCATGTCTGTGGGCATTTTCCCGGTGGTGATTGATCTAGGAGGGTCCAGCACTGTGGAAAGTACCATCCCTAGTCAGATAGGCCTGGACTGCCTAGAAAAAAAGTAGCTAAGCAAGCCACAGGAAACAAGGATGCACTGTTCCTTGGTGGTCTTTGCTCATTCCCAGCATAAGTTCCCACCTTAAGCTCCTCCTTTCGCTTTTCTAAGAAACAGAAAGCAAATTAGGATACCCTCTCCCTAATAAAAAGGGGATTGTACAGTAAATAGAAGGAAACAGTAAATGTATACACCAAAATACATAGTTGATACTCTTAGAGGCCAGGAAACACATTTTGGGTTTAGATCCTTTAGGTAAATACGTTTGCTAGCTACATTCAGAATTGGGGAGCGTTAAGCTACTGGATAAACTTTTAGTGTGAGGCAAGAATTCTGTCATCACATTTTCTAGGGCTGATTCTTGGGTAACCGCTGGAAGTGGTTAAAGAGCAGGAAGAGGGTGGGAGGCTACCATAGAGGTTCTCTGAAAGACTCCACCCAGCAGGTGATCAAAGCCGAGGCTGAGACTCACTGCCAAACTTCAGGGTGGAGCACAGGGAGTCTTATGGAAGAGTTGGGGGATAGAAGGAGCTCCAGAAGGAGACTAATGGAGCCAACAAATCTGGGCGGAGGAGGCAGGTGTTGCGGAGACTGATGGGCCAGTCAAGGACCACGCATTGTGAGGTTTCAGACTCTTTGCAGCAGTCTCCTTGTGGGTACCATAATATGGGGAATAGGGGACACTTCTTTTTTTTTCTGTTGAAAAAGTTAAAAATGGTCTTAAATTTTTCCGTTGTTAATTTTCTTTTATTTTTTACACATACATCTATATTATTACACATATATACAATAAAATACCTACAATGAGAAGAACCATGAAACAATCAGGAATTATATAAATATTACATTCTTAGTGTTTTGGCTATTTGTCTTTGGCAGCCTTGAAGAAAACATCTTTCCTATCTTCGTGCCCCTAAAATTCTGAATGTAAATCAATATCTACCATATCTCATCATTATCAACTTAAAACATTTATCTAGACCTAATAACATCTTAACCCCTAAACAACTAAGCTTAATTACAAAACTAAACAATCTGACCTTCAACCCCATCAGAGACTTGAGAAAGAATAAAATTGATTACATGAGTATACAGGGAGTGTAGGTTAGTAGCTTCCCAAATGAGTAGATGATAGAGACTGTTTGCTACCTGAGCAGTCACTCAAAACTCTCTATAATGTTGGAGCATCTTCTTCAGCCTTCTGGCCCAATATATAGACTTACTTGTGGGGCAGGAACTACTGAGGACTTGCTTGCCCTGCTTTGGCAGAGTTTGCCTGTCAACTCTGCCTGCATCCAAGCTTGCTCTAAATTCTGTCTGTGGTAAAAATGAGGACATTTTCCCCAGTAGCTTGTTAGCCACATTTGAAGCCATTTCTATAAGGAGATTCTTTGATGCGCATAATCTTCTTTGAGGTAGGCTGGATGTTGCCAGGAGTTAACCTGCCTCATTGTCAGTGAATCTTTAAATAATAAAAACATTTTAAAATGCCATATTCTGTATGTCTCAGAGGTTTTTTTTCTTTTTTTTGTTGGTTCTAGAGATTTATTATCCTATATAAGATCCTTCCCTTTGTAGCTATGAACATACTCTTTATTTATTTATTTTAATTTTTTAACAATGCTTCCAACTTCTGTTTACACAAATTTAGGTTCAGATATACATAAATTCAAAAATGTACACACATAAATATACAACATATACAAACAAATGTACAGATTGTACACACACATAAATATACACATATGTAAGCCAGTTCCAAAAGCTTAAGCATCACATAGTCAAGTATATGACAGCATCAAATATTCCTATATTCTTTATTTACCTTGTTTTCATACCAAATATCCAACATGTCACATCTGAATACAAGAAGAGTTCCTTTTTTTCTGGTCAAATCTTCCTCTTTATTGATGTAGGTAAGAAAAACAATTATAAGCATCATCAAAGATCAGATTTTGTTACACAAAATATTAGAAGAATATTATCTTCTTTAGTTATTTATTTTAGTTTTTTAAAAAACTATCTACATTTGGATCTATCATTTCTTATGGATTAATGCTAGTAATGTTTTGGTGATTTTAAATAGCTAACTCACACAGAAATAATTAGTATTAGCATAATTTCATCTCACTAACAAATGGAAAAAGAAAACAAAATTCTTGTCCAGTAGGATAGGGATTTGTTTCTGGTTTTCTTAGATAGTACCTGTTGAAGAATTACAATCTAGGTTTGATCAATATTGCCTTATTATAAAGAAGGTTTCTACAGAATAAAGAACCTAGTATATCTCTCCTGTTTTTTTTTTATTAATTTATTCTTGTTACATCTCAGTGGTTATCTCATCCCTTGTATCCTCCCATTCTTCTCTCCCTCCCACTTTCCCCTTACTCCCCTCCCCTATGACTGTGACTGAGGTGGATTACCTCCCCCTGTATATGCTCATAGGGTATCAAATCTCTTCTTGGTAGCCTGCTATCCTTCCTCTGAGTGCCACCAGGTCTCCCCCTCCAGGTTTTTGAATACATTATCTAACTATTTTACCTTATCTTTCTATAGAATCATATCTATCTGTTGCACCTAAGATGTATATTCTTGTGCTAAAAATAGCCTATTAATTGATATGACCACCATTTGATCAACTAACAATTAACTTGTATAACTTATTTATCTTAATTATAATACAAGGTTTACCTTCAATACTTTGAAAGTGCTATTGCAGGATGTTTCGGGGCTACTTCTGACATGGACTCTGGTGCCCACTCATTGATGACTTCCCCCTGGTGGGGCAGCCTTGCCAGGCCACAGAGCAAGAGGAAGCAGGCAGTCCAGATGAGACTTAATAGGCTGAGGTCAGATGATAGGGGAGGAGGGCGCCCTCTTTCTGAAGACGAGGGAAGGGAGGCAGGGAGAATGAGGAACGGAGAGTGGGACCGGGAGGTGATGGGGCGGGGTACAACTGAGATGTAAAGTGATCAAATTATAAATAAATAAATAAAAGAAATTGTCTTTCTGTGGGTGGTTGGCATCAAGAGACAGAAGATAAGTATGTGTCTTTATTCCTATACCTTCAGTGAGAAGAGCCACACCATTTCTCAGGGAGAATCCTAGTAAATAACAACCATGTCAAAACTATATAACTAGAATCATCTAAGCAGAAATGTCAAAGGAGAAAAATGTCTCCCCAGCTACATTCAGTGAACACATTTTTAGTGACAAGGTACTAAAATTCTATCCCAAGAGTGGGTACAAAGTTGATTTTGCAGGTCTGGAGCAGCATGGGCCCGTGTTATACAGCATGGTTTGTAGTCATCGTGAGCACCATAGTGGGTCTCTCTCTCTCTCTCTTTGTAATTGTTTTGTTTTATTTTTGTTTGCTTTGGTTATTTTGTTTGTTTGTTTTTTTTTGCTTGTAAGTACAATTTTTTCCTTTAAAAGTAGAAATTAAACCAATGTGCCTCCGGGAATGTAGTTAGTTTAGTGGTAAAACTTGCTTCCCGCCAAAAGTTAAATTTCTATCTTCCTCTTGCAACAAAAACAAATTTAAAAAGTTAAACCCTTTATCACAATGGTGTAATACATGCAAGATACGCTAGGGAAAAGGAGGCACAGAGCTTGTGGGCACAACCAACCATGAACTGATTTGACTTAAGGCCCACTCTACTAGATAGAACCCCTATCTAACACTGCTTGGATGACCATGAACCTGGGACTGAGAGTAAAACTAAGTGATACTGGTCTAAAAATGAGAAAAAATGTAGAAAAAATGATTCCTAATGATATTCTATGACCATAGATTAATGTCTTGCTCAGCACTAAGAGAAACTTCCTTCTGCAGCAGATGGGACAAATACAGAGACACACTGCTAGATGTTACACAGAGAGTGAGAGACCTTGGAACATTCAGCTCTAGATGGAATGTGTCAATCAAATCCTTCTCCAGAGCTCAGGGAACTCCATGAAAAGGAGGTGGAGAGAGTGTAAAAATATTAGGGGATGGAGGACACAAGAAAACAAAGTCCTCTTAGTCAACACAAGTGCTCATTTGAACTCACAGAGACTGAAGAAAGATGCACTAGGCCCTCTCCGTATATATTATGGCTTCCAGTTTAGTGGTTTTTAAAAAAAAATGGGATTTCTAACAGAGGAATATCAAATGGCTGAGAAACACTTAAAGAAATGCTCAACCTCCTTAGTCATCAGAGAAATGCAAATCAAAACGACACTGAGATTCCATCTTACACCCATCAGAATGGCTAAGATCAATAACTTAACTAAAACCACATGCTGGCGAGGATGTGGGGAGAGGAACACTCCTTCATTGCTGATGGGAATGCAAACTAGTACAACCACTTTGGAAATCTATCTGGTGCTTTCCTAGAAAAATGGGAATAGGGCTTCCTCAAGACTCAGCTATTCCACTCCTTGGAATATACCCAGAAGATGTAATACCACACAACAGGGACATATGCTCAACCATGTTCATAGCTGCCTTATTCATAATAGCCAGAACATGGAAACAGCCTACGCATCCCTCAGTAGAATAATGGATAAAGAAACTGTGGTACATTTACACTATGGAATCCTATTCAGCTATTAAAAACAAGGAATTTCCAAAATTTGTGGACAAATTGATTGAACTAGAAATTATCATAATGAGTGAGTTCACACAGAAGCAAAAAGAGCTAAATGGTATATACTCACTTATATCGAGACACTAGTCCAAGGGGTACGTCCCATGAAAAACTTTACCTACCAGGAAAGTGTGTCAAAGGGGAGGACATCCTATTGAGACCTTAGGTGTGAGAAGCCTGGGAGAATGAGGAAATAAAAGGATCCAGAGGGTCCTGGAAAAATGCAGGTGGGTCTGGGCCCTGGAGTCCTCCTCAAACTATGGCACCAGCCAAGGAAAATATAGGCAGTAAACTTCGAACCCCTACCCAGACTAGCTAATGGACGGGACATTCTCCACCGTTAAGTGGAGAAAGAGATCTGACTTTCACACAAACTCTGGTGCCCCATATTTGACCATGTCCCTTGGATGAGGAGGCCTGGTAGCACTCAGAGGAAGAATAATAGGTCACCAAGAAGAGACTCAATACCCTATGAGCATATACAGGGGAGGAGGTCCCCCTCAGTCACAGACATAGGGGAGGGAAGTAGGGGGGAAGCCGGAGGGAGGGAGGAATGGGAAGATACAAGGGATGGGCTAACAACTGAGATGTAATATGAAAAAATTAATAAAAAACTCAAAATTATATTATGGTCAGAGACTCAAAGTATAATCAGCATGTCATGTCCCATTTATTGGGATGTTTTCATGTAGATATACATGAAAACATATATTTTAAATGTACATATATGTCTGTGTGTATACACGTCAAGTTTTAAAAACATTTTTGGTTGTGCAACTTGGGTTATTTCTCAAAATTCTTCAGCTATTTCTTACAAAAGAGTATTCACTATTTTGTGGTAAGTCACATGGTTATATATAAAGACAACTACTTTTTGTGCCTGCTTCAGAACAGATTCAACACAGTGAAATACCTTTTCACAATCTGATTTTTTATGATAACAAATGAAAATGTTTATTCATTGCCCTCTTGAGTATGAATTGATTAAAATGCATTCCTTAAAAAAATGGGATTCCTGAGTGTGTGAATTAACGGATATTTGATTCTTATGTCTTCTCTTGGACTCTTTTCCTTCTGTCCAACTTTGATCTGATAGTTTTTTCTTTATCTTACTATATTTTATTTTGTCATATTAAAAATGGTTTAATAAAAACCTTACCACTGGAGTAAAGGTTAACAACTGAGCTGTCATTTATGCTTCCTAGGAGAGGAAAAAAATCGGTCTTCCCCAGTGGAGTGACACTAGGTATATTAACCACTATACGGTGGTTAACTAACATATAATGGACTCCACATTTTTTTTTTTTTTTGCTATGTGCTTTTATTTGGTTACAGTTTGGAGTTTTGTTTTGTTCTTAGTGTAGTTTTACCTTTTTTTCTTTGTTTTGAAGGGTCTGTTGTTATTTTGCGTCTTTGGGTAGGTAGAGAGAATTAGAAGATCTGGAAGGACCTGAAGGAGGTATAGAATATGATCAAAATATATTTAAATTAAAATTGTTTTAAATAGTAAAATGTATAATAATTTTTGAAATGTAAATTTTCTGAGTACATAGCTCAGTGGTAGAGTGTTTGACTAGGTGATACACAGCTTAGGTTCCAACCCTATTTTGTTTAAAAAAAATAGTGGGGATATTAGTTTTTTGTAAAGTTCTGTAATACTTGAAAATAGCAATTGGAGACCATAATGCACTTTAAAAGTAAACTGAAGGTACCTTTTCTATAAGGTAAATTGAAAATGTGTTGATCTAATTTTTGGAGGCCCTACTTTATCATAAAAGCAATATAGGCATATTATTATAAAATGGAGAAAAAAAGAAGACATACAGTGGCTCTCTGTGTTATCTATCAATCTACCTATCAACTATCTATCTATCTATCTATCTATCTATCTATCTATCTATGTTAGAAGTAATTGCTCTTTCTATGTTTACGTGTATCTATGTAGATTTGTTCCGTTTATTTCCATACTATGTTGTATGGACTATGCAGTATTAAAACTCTCACCCTGGATATGGAATTCATAGAGAATGTTAAAAGACTTTGAGTGAATATCACAAAGAAGTAAAATCAATTAAAGAGAAAACAAGGGCTGTTGAGGTATCAAGGAAGGAAACCAAAGGAAAATAAGAAGCACATGTGGTGAATTGACTAAGAATGTTCCCTATTGGCCTGTGTATTTGAACGCTTGGTGCTGCTGCTTGGACAGGATTTGTTGGAAGATGTGTGTTACTGGAGGCAGGCTCCGAGAATAAACTCCTCAGAATCTACTTGCACCTAAATTAAAAAATAATGAACTGATTTGTTTTTGGAAGCAATTTAAAGGCAGAATAGTATTGAATCATGCTTATTATTAATGACTTAGGAAGTTCTACAATGAGGAAGAGCAAGTGAAACAGAAATTCCGAGGTACTGTTTAAAGAGAAAAAGAACATCAGGAAGGTTAAACTTGCAGCTAACGCTTGTGCTGAAAGAGATAAGGACATCAGAGCCTGAAAGGAGAGGCATGCTCAACACTGGAATGGAGGGAAGTGTATCATGAGAGCAATATCTTACCCAACTGACCATCCAGCTTGGAAAAGAAAGGCTAAGGCACTTTCTGCTCTTAGAAAACACCGGGTAAAAGTTCTGCTGCTAATGTGATTCAAGGAGTCCAGGCTCCATTTCAAACTGACAAACAAACTTGGCAAGTGTCATCATGCACACAGTGCTGGTTTTAGCAGCATGAAGGGTGCATGAGTGAATGGGTTGTATATAAACTCTTCATGGTTGCACAGGGCTGCTGAGTCCAGTCAGTGTATGGTGGAGGACAAGAGGGTCTCAAATGGTCATTGGATGAAGCTGTAAAAGTAAAGTCTGGCTTGTCTCAGAATAGGAGATACCAAAGCAGTGGGATATCTGCTAAAGAGATCTCCAAACAGGCAATGAAACCCGGCCAAGATAGATGTACGTGCATCCATAAAGGCGGGAGGATGGGAGCCATCTAAGCCCTGTGCTATCAGATATAGAGATAAAGGCTTTGGTATTTGCCTTGCTGGGCTTAAGTCTTGCTTTGATGTAGTATTTCCTCTTTATGCTTCTATTCCTTCCTTTTGGAGAGGCAATGAATGGTTTGTGCCATCATATGCTACAATCACGTAACTTGCTTTTTTATAGTAAGTTACATTGAAAAGATTGCCCTGAGTCTCGAAATAGACTTTGTCCTTTGAACTTTTAGGCAGTGTTGAGATGGAAAGGCTAGATGGATATTCGAAATTGGACTACATCAGTATTAGATTATGAAATTGCTCTTACTCTGTAGCAGTGGTTCTCAACTGTCTGAATGCTGTGACACCTTAAAACAGTTCCTCATGTTGTGGTGACCCTCAACCATAAAATTATTTTTGCTGCTACTTCCTAACTGAATTTTTTGCTGCTGTTTTGAATTGTAACATAAACATCTGATATGCAGGATGGTCTCTGGGGATCCCTGTGAAAAGGACACTTGACCCCCCTCAAAGAGGTTGTGACTCCCAGGTTGAGAATCACTGGTCTACGGGTTCCGGGTAGAGGACTATGGTGGTTTAAATGATAATATTTCCTATAGGCCAATGTATTTCAACATTTGTTTCTGAGTTGGTGGCACTGTTTAGACAAGAAGGGTTGACATTGTTGGAGATAGTATGGCACTGGAGGTGCATTGAGAGTTTAAAGACTCCTGTCATTTGCAGTGCTGCTCAGCTTCCTGTTTGCAGTTCAAAATGTGAGCTCTCAGGTTCAGTCCACCATGCCTGCTGCTTGATGCCATCCACGTCCATCTGTTGTGACAGACTCTTATCGCCCTGGAAACATAAGCCCAAATAAACTCGGTCGTTATAAAATGACTTGGCCATCATCACATTCATCACACATTTATCACAACAATGGAAAATTAACCAATGTAGACCACCAGGACAAACAGGGACATGGTGCTCTTCTGGAGCCCAGTTGCCTGGTAATGTGATGACTGGTATTGTAGGAAATGTGTCTTTAAAGAATACAACTTTTGAAAGAAGCACAGGCATCTTTCCTTCACCGTGTGTTATGTCTGATAAATCTACTGTAGGGTTAAATAGTGTTAGTAGAAAATCCACGTGCCACATGATTATTGACATCACAACTTAGCCTGGCCTACTTTCACTTACATCAGCCTATAGTCTGATAATATCACCTACACAATGCCAGTTTTATAATAAAATATTGAAAGTCTTATTTATCTAATGTTGTCAACACCACACACTCCAGATCATGGGCCATTCTCTTTCTGATTTCATGGCTAATGGAGAAGTTCAAACTTTTGCCACTATCAATAGCAGGGGTGTTACATTTCTAGTCAAGAAAATGAACAAAATTTACAATTTGAGTTTCTATTGAATTTATATCACCTTCACACTATTATAAATTTGAATATCTCTAAGTCAGGCTATCTAGAAAGTGGAGATCATCTGGACCTGACCTTTTCCTCTTCTTAACTTCTGGCCACTGTTCAGTGACCCTCAGTCAAAGTCAATCAAAGGCTAGAAGGAAGAGTGAGTAGGATAGATGTCAGCAGTCCAAAAGATCAGGAAAGATATCATGGAGAATAAATCTGAATATAATTTAATAGCTGTTAACTTTCTTTAGAAGATTAGATTTATTTTACTTTATGTGGAGACTTTGAAGACATTCTCTGTGGGTTGCTAAAGGTCATGCCTCTCTCTGTGATCTCTAGTCTATGTCTACATTTCTCTTTAAAAACTGAGCTTAGTGAGGCCTCTATGACTCCCTGCCTGGGCTGAAGTTGCCTGCTGTTCACTCTCTGATATGTTGTATATCCCAGAACTCATAAACTATGTAATGGAATTCAAGTAAACACAAAGCCATTCCTTTATTTGCTAAACAACTTGAAAGTCTTTCTTTATCTTCTGCTAAGCAAACAAAAGATTTCTTACAGTCTCATTGCGCAAAATCTCTAAAGACTCCCGAGGCTGTTTTTTAGCCAACAACCTCCACTGCAAGTTCTTCAAAGTACAAATGAATTCACCTCCTTCATTAGCTTTCCCTGTCCTTTCCTCTTCCAATCATCTGAATCCCCTACAAGTGATAAAACCCCAGTATCTTCATGGGGTTGAAAAGGCCAGTATTTAGAGACACACCCATCAACACTAGGTTTTTCTTTTGGCTCATCTTTTTCTTTTATTGAAAATAGATTGTTTTCTCATACGATATATCCTGCTTATAATTTCCTCTCCCTCTGCTTGTTCTAGTTCCTCCCCACCTCTCCTTCCATCGAGATCTACTCCTCTTCTACTTTCATTAGAAAAAAGACATGATTCTAAGGGATAACAAACAAACATGGCAAATAATATATAAAAAGACAAAGCACAAGCTACCATACTGAAGTTGGACATGGCATCCCAACAGGAGGAAAAGGTCCCAAGAACAGGTACAAGTGTCAGAGACCCACTCATTTTTGCAGTCAAGAGTCCCATAAAAACAGTGAGCTAAAGGCTGTAATTTATTTGCAGAGGACCTCGTGCATGCCCATGCCACCCCTGTGCTTGCTGCTTCAGTCTCTGTGATCTCCTATGCACCTTGCTTAGTTGATTCAGATGGCATAGTTCTCCTGGTGTTCTCCATCCCTTCTGGCTCTTACAATCTTCGTGTGATTCCCAGAGCACTGTGAGGAGGGATTTGATGGAGAACTCCCATGTAGACTCTCTCCTCGTGTAATGTCTGGCTGTGACTCTCTACATCTGTTCTTGTCTGCTGCCAAAGAAAGTGTCTCTGATGATGACTGGATAAGACAGTGACCTATGACTCCTAATTACAATATTATTAGTCTGGTTTTTTGCTATGCTGACAGTGTCAGGTATGGGTCCATTCTTATTGAGTGGATGCTGGGTCAAAGCATACATTGTCTGGCTACTCCCACAAGTTCTACACCACCATTGCCCTAGTGTATTTCGCAGGCAGGATAGACTCTAGGTTAAAGATTTTGTGGCCAAATTGGTGTCCATGTTTCTCTTTTGATATCCTGCAGAGTACCTTCTTACACCAAAGTAACTAGAATGTAGGGATGAAGGCTCTATGCAGCCACCAGCTTGACATCTTCATGTTCAATGATTTGTCTGGTATTTTCCTCAGCAATGAAGACCAGCTGTCAGTTTGCAGAGAGTAACCCTTTGTCTTAGCAAGAGCTTCAATTATTTGAGGATTTTCATGGGACCACCTGGGACAACAACTCCATTGAATGCTACACAGTCCTGCTACTGGAAACCTTGCCTGGCAAAAAGAGATGGCCAGTTGAGGCTAGGTATCCCTCATTAATAGGATCACCTTCAGAGATTTCAGGCAATTCCCCTAAACCTTCCAATTCCAGCCATCTCTACCGCACTCTCACTCTCCACGTCATGTCACTCCCCCAGCTGATCACTTTGCTGATCATCCACATCCACTCATAGTAATCCCATAAAATTTCTTTTATTTCCCTCTTCCAGAGAGATACAAGCATTGTGTCCTCTAGACCGCTTTTCTTTATATAACCTCTCATGGTCTATGGATTGTAGTTTCATTATAATTTTTTATGGCTAATATTCACTTTTTTGTTTTTTTTAGACAGAGTTTCTCTGTGTAGGCTTGGACTGTTCTGGACTTGCTTTGTACACCAGGATGGCCTCAAACTCACAGATATCAGCCTGCCTCTGCAAGAGTGTGGAGATTACAGGTATGAACCACCATGCTCAACTAATATCCACTTATAAGTGAATACATATTATATTTAACTTTCTGAATCAGGGTTACCTCACTCAGGATGTTTTTTCCCCTAGTTCCATCCATTTGTCAGTAAATTTCATGCTGTCATTTTTTTTTAACAGCCAAGTAATATTCCATTGTGTAAATGTACCACATTTTTAAAAAATCCATTTTTTTTCTCTTAAGAGGCATCTAGATTTTTTTTTTTCAGTTTCTGGCTGAGTAAAGCTGATATAAACATAGTTGAGCAAGTGTCCTTGTGGTAGGATGGCCTATCATTTGGTATATGCCAAAGATTGGTATATCTGGGTCTGGAGGTAGATCAATTTCCATATTGAGGAACTGCCATATTAATTTCCAAGGTGGCTGTACAAGTTTGCAGTCACAGTAGTAATGGAGGAGTGTTTCCCTTCCTCCACATCCTCTCCAGCATGATTGGTCACTTTTGCTATTGTTCTTAGCCATTCTGACAGGCATAAGGTAGAATCTGAAAGCAGTTTTGGTTTGCATTTCCATGATGGCTAAGAATGTTGAATATTTCCTTAAGTGCTTCCCAGCTATTTGAGATTCTTCTTGAAAATTCTCTGTTTAGCTCTGTACCTCATTTTAAAATTGGTTAATTGGTTGATGTCTTGAGAGTTCTTTGTATATTTTGGATATTAGTCTTCTATTGGATTATCCAACACCTCTTTATGATAAAGTCCTGGAGAGATTAAGGATACAAGGGACATACTTTGACATAACTAAGGCAGAAAACCAGGTAGGCTGCTCACACAGCTTTTCCTCTTTCTCTGTATCCCGGATCCAATCTTATCCCTAGTGCTGTAACAAAACACTAGCTGCAGCATTCCCTCAGGCCTGCCCACATCTCCTGTGTGTCCCTACAAAGCATCCCCTACTTACTTCCCCCTGTTCAGCTGTTGCTTTGTCCCAGGCTTCAACTCCAGTAGGCACCTCAGGCTAACCCAATGGTTGCTCCTACAAGGGCAACAAGTAGGCTGAGGGCCAACTCATACCTCTCCTACTGGTATCAGCTTCAATACCTCCAATCTCATTTCCAGATCTGTAGCCAGAAACCTGCTGATGTCTTTCATTCCTCTGATCCCATCCCCAAGGGGTCACAACCTCCTTTCCCCCAATGCACACCAGTTACTCTGCCTCCAATACCAGCAAGCATTCTCAGTGAACACACCAGCTAAACAGGCTAATAAAGCAGGCAACAGACAGCCATCACACTCTCTGAAAATCCAGAGAGCAAACAGAAACCAAGAAATAATGCCAAGACTAGGGGATGGAAGATTAAGGGGAGCTGGACTGTGAGCTCCACAGGAAGTCTGGGTAGGGGAGGGAAGGCTGCAGCTGGCATTCTTTGGTAGCACTGGGGATGAGACTGGGAGATCAGTTCTGAGGGGACACAGAGAGAGGAGAAGATCTGTGGATAGCCTACCTGGTTATCTCTTCTAGGCCTGGCTTATGGGTTAGTCTGTTGGAGTTGGGAGCTGTTTCCATTTTCTGCTAGGCTGATCTGTTCCCAGTGAGTGTCTGCTATTGTTGGAGGCTGGGGGAAGGAGGGTTGAATAACTTTGTCTACTGTTGGGAGTGGAGTCAGAGAGGAAAGGAAAATTACAGTGGGTTTCATACTGCAGTGCTGGGGATGAGCCTAGGGGAGTTACATCTCAGGAGCAACAGGAGAGGTATGGGTTCTCCTTCAGCCTATGTGTTGCTCTGGGAGGAGAGGAACTTGGGTTAGCAGTGTTTGCCTACTGGGGTTGGTGTTTGAGAAAAAGCAACGAGTTAGGTTAGCGAGGATAGGAGGAGAAAGATATGTGGGACGCACAGGAGATTGGAACCTTGGGTGGGTGGCTGGGAGGTTGCCAAGGGTGTTCTACTGCAGCAGTGAGTATGACACTGTGGCTTTGGAACTGGGAGAACAGAGAAAGAAGAGACAATCTTCAGGCAGCCTACCTGCCTTTATCCACTCTGTTTTTCAACTCATTCTGTGTAACTTATTAATTTCTACATATCTGGTACTTAGAGAATTTCATGAAACAAAGCAAGGAAACAGTGTTTGTTCAGTGAATGAATAAATTATTAAGACTATACACGGATGCACACACACACACACACACACACAAATATGACATATATGATAGCTGCATGTAACTTAAGCATTGTATCACCTGGTTAAGGCCTTCTATTGTAGGCATTTAATCGATTAATTCATATAGTCTCTTCTCTATCTTTACTATTTTCATGGGCATTTTATTATATCAATAAAAAGCAAAATTGTTTTAATAACCACATTTTAAAAAATTCACCATTTTACTTAATCATTAATTTTTTAAGTAATCTTTTCTAGGTATAGTGTGCTTATTAGTTAGTTTGTCAAATTGACACAAGCCAGGGTTATCTGGAAAGAAATTATTAAGAAAACAGCTTTTTAAAAATTGGACTTTAAGCAAGTCTGTGAGGTCATTTCCTTTCTTTCTTTTTTGTAATTTATTCAGATACATCCCTATTGTTATCCCCTACTGTATCTTCTTGTGTCCACCCGCCATCCCTCTTCCATACTATTCCCCTCCTTCAGACCTCTGACAGAAGGGGACCTCCTCCCACACCATATGACCACAGCCTCTCAGGTCTCATATGGATAGCCTGCTTCCACTTCCTCTGTGTGCCTCCAGGGCCTCCCCACCAAGGGGAAGTGATTAAATTGGAGATATGAAAGATCATGTCAGAGGCCTTCTCTGTTCCCCCATAATCATGGAGAATAAGCTGTCCGCTGGCTATATCTGAATAGGGGGTCTAGGTTTACTGCATGCATTGTCCTTGATCAGTGAAACAGTTTGTGCAGGGCCCCTTGGGTCCAGATCTGCCAGCCTTGATGGTATCCTTGTGGGGCTCCTAACCCCCTTGAGTCCTTCTATCCCTCTGTTCGGTCATACTACTCTCAGCACTTCTCCCAGAGTCGAGCAGCAAGTCTCAGAATCTGTCCCATCCCTGTCTGGGTGGAGTCTCTCAGAGGACATTTACTTTAGGCTAACTTCCACTTGTAAGTGAGTATATTTCTGGGTCTGGGTTACCTCACTCAGGAGGGTCTTTTTTACTTCCATCCATTTGCCTGAATATTTCAAGAGTTCCTTGTTTTTAATAGCTGAATAGTATTCTATTGTGTAAATTACCACAGGTTCCTTATTCATTCTTTAGTTGAGGGACATCTAGGTTGTTTCCACATTCTGGCTATTATGAATAAAGCAACTATAAACATAGTTGAGCAAATGTTCTTATTGTTTGGTGGAGCATCTTTCAGGTATATGACCAGGAGTGATATTCCCAGTTTTCTTAGAAAGTGTCAGATTGATTTCCAAAGTGGTTGTATAAGTTTGCACTCTCACTAGCAATAGAGGAGTGGTCCCTTTCTTTACATCCTCACCAGAATGTTCTGTCATTTGAATTTTTAGTCTTAGCAATTTCGATAGATGTAAGATGGAATGTCAGATTCCTTTTGAGTTTACATTTCCCTGATGACTATGGATGTTGAAGATTTCTTTAAGTGTCTCTTAGCAATTTGATGTTCCTTTCTTGAGACTTCTCTGTTTAGCTCTTCTAGATTTGCTCCTTATGATCCCCATTTTTTAACTGAATAATTTGGTTTGGTGGTATTTAATTTCCTGAGTTCTTTGTGTATTTTGGATATTAACCCTTTGTTGGATATAGGGTTGGTGAAGATCTTTTCCCAGTCTGTAGGCTGTCCATTTGTTCAGATGGCAGCATCATTTTCTTGACTAATGATTGCTATGGAAGGATCACATGGGACATTGCCATCTCTGAGATGGCAGTTCTGGATTGTATAAGAAGCAGCCTGAGCTAGCCCTGTCATGAGGAGCCAACCAGTGAGCAGAGTTTCTCTGTGGCCTTCGCCTCAAGCTCCTCTTCTAGATTTGCTCCTTATGATCCATCCTGCCTTGATTTTTCTTCATGATGGACTGTAAGTTATAATACAGTTACCTCTCCATGCTGGTTTTGGTCATGGTCTTTATCACAGCAAGAGAAACCACAGAAATTGATGTCAGGAATGAAACACTTCTGTGGTAGATCTGACCTTATTGGTTTTGGGGTGATTGTGGAAGGATTTCAGAGCTTTGGGCTGGAAAGTCTGTGGAGTGTTTAGTTAGAGCTTAAGCTAGTGCTTAGCACTGGTTCAGAAAAGTGGTAGTAGGATGTTCTCCTCTAGGAACATGGCCTCACCACTTGTTTTGACTTTTAGTGACAGGCATTGTTTACCTCCTGTTGAGTGGGCCTTAAATCCAATTAAATAGCTGTTGGTTACCATCTTATTCACTGTTGCAGTAATATGATGAGAAACCATGACAAAGGCAACTCCTGTAAAACAAAGAACTAAGTGGGGAGTTGCTTACAGTTTCAGAGCTTTAGTCCATTATCATCATGGAAAAAAGCATAGTGGCAAGCAGGTGTGCTGGAGAAGCAGTTGAGAGCTACACCCTGATCCACAGGCCAAGCCCTACAGAGAGAGGCAGGTAGGGAGTGGGGTCTTGTCGGGGCTTTTTGAAACTTCAAAGCCCATCCCAAGTGTCACACTTACTCCAACAAGGCCACAAAACTTGATCCTTTTTAACTAGTGCCACTCCATATGGCTAAGAATTTGAGTACATGAGTTTATTGGGGCCATTCTTATTCGAACCATCACAATTATCTCTAAGATATAAAGTGCACAAGTGCACCTCTGGGATATCTTATTGTACTGATCACTATGTATAGATAACACAGCTGAATAGATCTGTTGGTTGCTTTTTCCCCTTGGTAACATGCATATCATCTTGTACCATGAACACTTGTCCTCATAGAAAAGGCTTCCAGATCAATTCCAACTCAATTCCTCTGTATCTAACATATCTGGTGTCTTCAGCAATAGGGACTAGATGTGATCAAGGATAATAGAAATAGTCTCTGTTGTTCTAGGAGTCTTTTGAACTCCTCTGATCAATAATTCAAGTAACATTTGTTATATCAGGTACTGAAAGTTTTGTTAGATAGATTATGGCTCTTGGAGGAAGCACAATCTCCCTGAGGAACATAACTTTATTTACATTGTATATTTGTGCATGCACAATACACTTAAATATTTTATATGAATTTTAAGTAAATGTAAAATAATAAGATTTCCTCTGTTTTTTCAAACATCTTTAATTTTTATGCATCATTTTTCCCTTTTCCTCTACTAAAGCCCCATTTCAACTTCTTAACACCTGCTATTTGTATTGGTTTATATATCTTCCTTACTACTTTTAAGAGCTTAGAAGATATGCATAAAGGGTCCTTAGAGATGGCTCACTGTGTAGAGGAACTTTATGCCAAATCCAACAATGTAAGTTTAATTTCTTGGATCCACATAGTGAAACAAGAGAACAAAATCATAGAAGTTGTTCTCTGATCTTCATACACACACACACACACACACACACACACACACACACACACACACAAATGTGAAATAAATGCTTTGTCAAGGTTTCATTTACCTCTATATTTTTTCTATTAAAATAGTAAGTGAGGATGCTCAAGTGGTCATGTGGAAGCCTGCAGCCCATACTGAAGTCTCAGCTAATAATCACGTATCAAGGGCATGTCCACTGTTGGACAACAGTTCATCACACAGCAACGATACCATCATTCCCAGATACTGATTCTTCCCTAAGGAGCCTCCATATAGAGCTGTAAAGACTTTCCTATAGAAAATGGTAGACTTTTCTTTTTTTAGAGAATACTGTGTAACTTTTCTGGAGCTTGAAGACCTCAGCAAATCAAGGAGAAATGCTTGTCTCCTAAACTGAGTCAATAAGAATTTTATCTGGAGATTTTTGAATTCAAGTGATAAGAGCCTGATTCAATTTGATCAGTTCAATTCAATGCATTAGAACCAGTGGAAAAGAAAACCATTATTGAAAATTTGTTCAGTTATGAATAACAAAAGACCTGCAACTTCTGTACTGGTGACACTTTCCATGCTATAGGTAACATGGTTTTTTGGGATTTGAAAAGGATATGTGTGATTAAGATGCTCACAGTCACTACATATTTGAAGAAGCTTTTATTTTGTTGCTATTAATGATTTTGCATCCCCACCAGTTGTAAGCCTCAGTTTTTCATAGCCCAGGCTATCATATTGTTCTCCCCTTCTAGACCTCAATTCTCATACTCAAATTTCAGCTGCATCAAAAATATCTTTGCATCTCTAAGGCATGATTTGTTATCTCAAGTCTAGCCTATTCATTGTAATTCCTTTTGGCCTTGGCAAACATTGAGTTCTCATCATTGTACATGCTTGTTTGTTCCTTGCAGAGGACAGAGACAGAATGGGCAGCACTGATAATTCCACTTGTGGCATAATATGAAAAATCTATTTTTATTTTATGTTCCATTAACTCACATGTGATTTTACTGAAAGTGATCAGTCTAGGAAGGAAAAATGTACTTCAGTCTCTGCTTAGAAAACACATCCAATAACATTTATTATAATCCAAATGTTCCAGGTACACTGAGAACAAATCCTAAATTGAAATGTGTACAGACAGTTTTGAAAAAACCTTTCAGAACAAAATAATTCAGGAAGGCAAAATAGTGAGTTACTCAGGACTGTGTCACAATTTGGCCACGCAAACCATTTGTTTGATCAACATTACATTATTGATTTATAAATATTTGCATTGCTATTCACCAATAGGTACCATTTTCATGGCTGCATAAACATACCAACTAGAGAATTTCTAAAGCAGTTGTTTCCTTATACAATGAAAAATTCGTTAGTAGTGTGGAGGATTGTTATTTCTGTGAGAAACAAGACAGGCAAGATACAAAGTCATGCAATATACTGGCAGCAAATATCTGTCCTGCACAGGAATGTGAGCTGAAATAATGAGTCTTGTGCAAATAATAGACAGGGTTTATAAACAAGTGTAAAACGTAATGAAATGTCTTTGAAACTGAGGAGGAGAGTAGAATGTGCTAAATTTCAAATTGCAAAGAAATTGTGTTTCATGGAACATAAAATAACCAAAGCTCATAATGTAGGAGAAATTAGGTGAGCATGCATAATGTGATGTGAAGGCAAGGAGAAGAATAGAAGCAGCGTTTGGCTATGAGAAGCAGCAAACTGGGGGCCAGTTGTGTGGCAATTTCTTCCCACCTGCTGTAAACACAGCACAGAGGGAAGCATAAGCTTTTCTCCATAGATTTTCCCCTGCCATTTTGAAGTAGACTATGTGAAGGAGGTTATTCTATTTTTTTTAAATGGAAATTTAAGTATAGCATCATGAATTTAGACTTGAAATATTAATAGCCTGATTTGCATTCTATGTCTCTGCAAAATGTGACAGAATTTTCATGAAGCTCCAGGGATTTGGAGTTAGATTGGAAAGTGACTAGGACACTGTACAGTGTATAGAACATCAGTTCACAACTTTCCTAATATGATATGTAATAAAGTTTTGGTGACCCCCGACTGGAAAATTAATTTGCTGCTATTTCGTAACTGCCATTTTGCTACTATTATAAATTGTAATGTAAATATCTGATACATGATGTGGCCTAGAACCACTGCTATAAAATCCTTGACATTGATAAGCACCAAGATTGAAAAGAGAATGTCTGGCCCTAGAGGAAATAGTGAAAACAAATTAGGAGGAAGTTAAACAAAGGAGTCTTAAACCTTCTATGTAAACAAATTGCTTAAGAGCAACAGGGAACATAATCTCAAGAAATAGTGAGAGCTTGTTGATATGAATAACTTGAATTCAGCTCACTGAATAATCTTTTGGGAAAGCATGCAAACTAGTCTATTTATACTTGGTAGGAGAGGCACCATATAGCTTGGACCATTTTCCTCTGATTTGTAGTATTCACAATAGACCAGACTTACATATGTTATGTACTTACTATCTTTATGTCTGCAGAACATGAATGTGTACAGAAAATTAATCTCTAAATTACAAGGGCTTGGAGAATATAAAGAGATTATATACCCAATGTATTTGATTCAGGGGAAATTTTAGGATATTTAGAATGTTATACTTCCATAAAAGTGTCATTGGAGACTTGATAAGGAATACTTCGTCTCTAGAGACAGCTCTTGGTGACATGAAGACTTTAATATATTTCCTGTAATTTATATATACATAGGATATAATTATATTTAGGAGTTCTATTTAATTCCTTTCCTCAGTGCTTCATAATTTTAATTGTGGAGATAGTTTACTTTGTTAATTCATTCCTATTTTATTTTCTAAATTTTATCCATGGAGGGGAAAAAGGAACAGAATCCAGGAAGAACAGAACAAAGAAATTCTGAGCTCAAGAAATACAACCTTGAATCCTCTGCCTGCTGGGTCCACCTGGGGCACAACTAGCAGAGGCGAGCTGCATGCTGTCCTGTAAGCTCCATCAGTTGGCCCACAGCTCTGGATGCTTTCCTGAGGAGGCTTGCCAGGATGCCTCCCTACCAATCCTGTTTTTATTTTCTTGAGAGATTGATCAATTATATCTTGTACTTCTGAGATTCTCTCTTCCATATCTTGTATTCTGTTGGTGATGCTTAATTCTGTGGCTCCTGTTCTCTTCCCTAAGTTTTCCATCTCCAGGATTTCTTCAATTTGTGTTTTCTTTATTTATTCTACTTCCATTTTCAGATCTTGAACCATTTTGTTCATTTCATTCAACTGTTTGATTGTATTTTCCTGTGTTTCTTTAAGTGATTTATTCCTCTAAAGGCCTCTATTTGTGTGGATGTATTTTCTTTGAGGGTTTATTCCATTCTTCTTCAAAGGCCTCTATCATCTTCCCAAGCATATATTTAAGATCTTTTTCCTGTGTTTCAACTGTGTTCGGATATCCAGAGCTTGCTGTATTAGGATAGTTATTTTCTTGGGGTGTCATGTTACCTGGTTTTTATTTATTGTGTTCTTACACTGGCCTTTAGCCATCTGGTTGCCCCTGGCGTTGTTTGTTTGTTTCTGGAATTTGCTGGGCTTCCTGGGGTTGTGGGTTAGGGGGAATTCCCTGGGTCATGGGCTTGGGGCTGGATCTCCTTAAATAGCCTACAGCTCATCTCTGCTGGTTGTGTCCCTGTTGGCCCTCTAGGCAGGGAGGTAGGGCATGCATGTCTAACCTGTATGGTTCTGAGGTCTTGTAGGTCTCCTTAAGATGGCTAGTAGAGCAGTGAACTGTAGGCAGAATCTACATATCTCTGGAACCTGGAGTGGTTGCCAGGATGGCAGGTTAGCCAGGGAAAGTCTGAGAGTGGTATTGTATGTGTCTGGCAGCTGAATCCTCTCCTCTCTCCAGGGAAACACAAGCACACACTGGAACCGGTGTTTTGGAGTCAGCAATGTTCCAGTCCTGGTATTCAGACTCCACTGGGTGCCTACATCTTGGAAAGGGACCCTGTATGCTTCCATTGTCTGAACAGTATCCACAAGGGGATGGGTAGAATCATAGACCAGAGGATGGCATTCTATCAGAGCTTTGTGAATAATATTTTGAACTGAGAACCTGTGCTTTCTGGTTAGTTAGGGCTGAAGAATCATTTGTATTAAGTAAGAACAAAAACACAGAAGTGAAATCATTGCTTTAGTGAGACAATCAATGCTGGTTATCTGGCACTAAATCAGCTGTGATTAATGAGACATCATTTAATATGGTTATATGTAGACACGCTTAGGATCGACAACTTGAGGTTAGAGATAGCCTAGTATTGGGGCTCATTATTGCCTTCTCATGCATGTTGTTAGGTCAACTGCTATGATCACTATGTAGGGCTTCTTTAGGTGACACTATTGTTGATATTACATGGATGCAGCATCCTCTCATGTCTAGAAGACACTATCCCAGCAGGCTTTATGGTCCTTTTATAATAGTTCTTCTCCCTTTTTGTGACATTCTCTGAGCTGTTGATATAAGAGTTGTGCTGTAGATGGATTAAATTTTCTCCACACTTATTTATTCTCTTCATTTTGACCAGTTGTGGATGCCGGTAGTAGCCTCTGTCTGCTGTAAACAGAATCCTTTAATAAAGGAGTAAGAGCTACACTTACCTGTGGGTCTAAAGATAGCTTTTTACAATATAGGTAGCAGCTATATTAACTTTAAAAAGTAGCATAGTAGTTTATCCACTGGAGTATATGACATTTCTACCCATGCCTGTTTCACTAGGTTTAGCATCTCAGGCATGGATTCCATCATGTTGAGTGGAATTTACATCCAATTAGACATCTCTTCGTTATCCTCCAAATATCATAAATATCACTATTTCACCATTGGTGCTATCTTGACAAACCTGTTATTGTAGTTTGTAGGCATCATAGCTGGGTAATACTATCAGGGTTTTTTTTAACCCTTGGCAGTGTGCATAGCACCTTTTGATACTATTAGAGAGATGGTGTTCAGGTCAACACCAGCTGTGACTGAAATATGTGCTGTCTTCATATACGCTTAAGACCACACCACTTCTTGTCTCAGTGACAACAGTTGGTAGTTTAGATTATGGATATATCCTCATTCAGTATTTCTCTGTACTCTACTGTATAAAGCATTACAAAGCACTGGAAATTGTGCTGTCGTAGGTCATAAAAATGTAGATATCAGATTTTCTATTGATATTTCAAGTACCACTTGAAAAACAACTACTCTAGGCATTCTCCTTTGCTTTTACTCTTACCAGTCTGGAAGGTTGTTCCTCTCTTATGTAAATAGTTCTTTCCTGTAACCCCAAATCATGGGTGCTTGAAACTGTTATTTTGATTTATATTCTTTCTTTGATTGTTTTTTTTTTCTGTCTGGGTACTCACCCCACAAAAATATGTCACAAATAACAAAATATTATATTAATTACTTAGTCAAATATAGATAACAGATATTTAAAGTTAGAAAGAATGAATGCAACACTGAAGAAAGCCATAAAAGATAATTAGATCAGTGTGGATGTGTTAAAGTTGATGGCTTTTCCTCCTTTGGCATCCTTCATTCTGTTGGATAAAAGTTTAGTATGTTCTGTTTGTTTTCATCAGTGTACTATTTTTTATTGCAGAACATGTGGAGTAACAGGATGCTAAATCTTAGGTACTTTGGTCATATGCTTCTTACCGTCTTTGTTTACAGGATTTTTCTGATAACATATTGATGGACACCATCTTCTTTAGAGAGACTGAAAAGCTTTTGGATTCTCTTAGCTCTTCTAAGCCTCAAAACCCAAGGTAGAGTACTATATGTCAATACAGAAACATCCTTCTCTGCTTTTATTACAGTAATCAAGTTGAAAACACTCAGATAGAAATCCACAGTGCATCTGGGAACAAACTTGGGCTTCCTATCTCCAGTCCTCCTTGGACTTGAGAATGCCACTTACTCAACAGCAGGTGTATTCTGCCTTCAGTCATGAAACTTTGCTTCATACAAAAACCTTGCCTGTTGTTTCCAGCACTGATTTGGACCACATAACCCTTCTACAATTTACTTAGAAACAAGAGCTATTTCTGTGGACATATGCTTCTTATAGAAAGTATGACACAGGCATTCATTGTCCACTTCAACAAATTTCTGATAGTCAGTGTCTGGGAAATGGATATTCAACTTCATCTTTACATAGCCAACTGGCCATGCAGGAGGCACCACTAAAAACAGATGCAGGAATCTTTCAGCCTTGACTATTTTCTATTATCAAGGCAATGTGATGTTTCCATTTGTTTAAAAATTTATATTACATAAGGACTCAAATACCAGACATAGAGGGGAAAGGATATGGTTTCTTTAAAAATGACTTACAGTTTAGGCTCTAATGAGAATTTTTTCCTGTACATATTACTTAAAACATTTATATAATTTAGTCCAATAGTGATAAAATTTCTGTTACAAGTTTATAATCTCTATTTGTTTTATAATTCAAAAATTTAAAAGTATTAAGTATCTTGATTGGTTTTCTAGTCATGTACTAATGACACAGACATGGTGTAGCTTACTGACTTGCTTGGTTAGTGTCTGATGAAGAGGAGATGGATTTAGGTCAAATAGGTTGTGCAGATGACTGAAGAACTGATGTAAAATCTCCTTGATGTATGCCACTTTGTTGAAAATATTTTACTGTATAGAAACTATCTAAAACTTTTGTTTAATTAAGAATAATCTTTGGATTTGCTTATTTACTTATTCATTTATATGAATATGAGTGCTCTATCTGCATGTACACCTGCATGCTAGAAGAGGGCATCAGATCCCAGTATAGATAGTTGTGAGCTACCATACAGTTACTGGGAATTGAACTCAGGACCTCTGGAAGACTAAACTGTGCTCTTAACCACTGAGACATCTCTCCAGCCCCAGATATAAGGATGAAGAGCAGACCTGGGGAGAGTGGGAGGGCAAAAGGTCTGTAGAGAAAAACAAACTGTGGGCAGGGGCATCTCTGTGACAAGCTGGAGACCTAAGTCATAGTAGGCTCCCAGGAAGATATGACAGGGACTCTAGCAGAGATTCCTAGTAGCAACAGCCATAGATACTGAAGAGAAAAACATCTAACTAGACAAGCCTCCTAGTAGAGGGAGGGAAACATCCAAAACTTACTCTGCCTACAAGATGTGCAGGGGTAAATATAAAGCAGATATAGCTGAGAATGATGGAAGGTCCAACCATTTCTGGGCCCAACCCAAGACCCACACTCTTGGAGAGAGACAACCTCTGACACTATTAAGGATACTCTGCTATGCTTGCAAACAGGATACCAGCAGAGTTGTCCTCTGATAGGTTCCACCCTACAGCACCTTGAAACAGATGCTGAGACTCACAGACAAATATTGGGTGATGTCTAGGGAACCTTACAGAAAAGTGGGGGAGGAGGATGTGGAGGTCACAGGAGCCTCACAAGAAGATCAACAGAGCTAACTAACCAGGGTCCAGAGGGGCCTACTGAGACTAAAGCACCAACCAAGAACCATGCATGGATTGGATCTAGGCCCCCTACAAAGATGTAGCTGAGGGCTAGATCAGGATTCATGTGGGTCCCCTGGTAAGTGGAATGCGGCTCTTTCTGACATAGATTCTCTCTTGCCAGCTTTTCAATCACTTCTCCCTGGCAGAACTATCTTGCCAGGCCATAGGGGAAGAAGACACAGTCTTGATAGGACTTGAGCCTGTGGGGGGGCATAGGAAGGGGGGAATCCCTTCTTCTAAGGAATAGGGGAGGAGGTTGTAGAGGAGAGAAGGAGGGAGGGTGGGACTAGATGATGAGTAGGGTAGGATGCAAAGTGAATAAATAAATGCAATTTTAAAAATTATACATACTTCAAAAAAAAGAATAATTTTGCTTATGGTATAATAATTTCATATCTTTATGTTAGTATGTAAAATTTTTCAGACATTCAGATATGCCACTGTGGAAATTTGATTTAGTTGACTATTTAGCATTCTCTTAAAAACATAAAACAAAAATTGAGAATTTGATTTGGATAATTCACTTTGCTTATAATGGTTTCAATACTACATATAGACTGCTATTTCTTAGTGAAACTTAACTTTTCAGTTGTTATTTGACCAGAGTTTCTCTCTGAGAGAAAACAAATACATTCTTCTTCAATGTGATCATGTTGAATTTAGTGGTTTCCTTCTTGACTGGGTTATTCTTAGTGTCATTTTGCAAAACTTGGTATGTGGAATGAGCTACATGAAGAACATCATGCATCATTTTCTTTCAGTCTTCTCTTAAAGACAGCTATTCAATCCCAGATACAATGTCTTAGGTTTTATTGGCCGAGTTCTCAAAGGAATTATAGTACTGTGATGCAGAGGTAAACGTTCCTCAAGTTTACAAGGTCACGAGCTTTTTTATTTTTGGAACAAAGTCTCAGGAAAAAGTTAGGGTCAGGTCTCAAGCTTGCTCTGTTGGCAAAACTGACCTTGAATCTGTGCTTTTCCTCTTTACCTTTCCATTTTGAGATTTTAAGCCACACTCAAATTATAGTAGTTTACTATAGCAAATGTTATTAGTATGTATGCACTCTGAAAAAGTGAAGAGTACGCAGTTGTTGTCACATGGGTTTTAAGCTTAAAATGACAATACTTTCTTTAATTTCTGTTCTGTAGTTTTTCCGTTTTCTCTGATTTTTTTTTTTAATACTTTTAGGGAACTCTGCCTTCTGGAATGTTAACTCTAAAGATTTATGTCAAAACAGCGACTACATTTTGTTTTGTATTTTGATTAAGAATTGCATGTTAAGTTAATTGTTCTTCGGAAACCTGAACTACAGAATATTTGATAGATTCCAACTACTATCTGGTATGGTAGATTCATTTAAGTAGCTACCAATTAGTAGAACGTAGCCAAAGGACAAAGTGAATAGGTATACAACATGGTGCAATTTGTCACCATTTCATAATTTTAAGATGTCATGTTATGTCTCACAAGAAATAATTAGTAACACAAAGGAAGTCACCCGACCTTTAAAATGAAGGAGGTAAGGCTATTTGAGTCAGGGATGGAGGTGAGGACATTATAGTGAAATATGCCAGGAACAGAAAGACAAATACGGCATGGATGTACTTCCCTAAAAATAATAACTTCAAAGCAGAGAGTAAAAAGCGGTGGCTAAGAAAGAGGGGATTAGGGAAGAGGAAGATGTTGGCCATTTATTTTTTAATTTAAGAAGAGATTACATGATCTGTTGTACGTGGTGACAATGCTTTGTAACTGTGTGTAGCTTATATCAAAATTATATGCTGAGATTACTTCTGAGAATTTCCAAAATTATAAATTATAAATTGATAATTGATAAGGTGAATGATATGTCAATTAGCTTGCTGGAATCTTCCTTTACTATTACAAGTCTACCATATATCATATTTCTTTAACACTTCTATAAGCTTTTTGTATGACTGCAAAAATCATATTTCGTAAATGCATGTAACTATTTTTCCATTACCATCTTAGATTGAAAAGGAGAGGGGAAGCAGCTACTGACTTATACTGTGGATTTTCTTACAAAGAAAATGCTCACAATCTAGAGCCTGGTTCTCGGGTATACCACTCAGGTATTGGCACGTGTAGTAATGGAAGTCTTTGTCCCATGTCATCACTTAAAACTTTAAACCATGCATAATTACATTGTGTGGCAGCTTTAGGGTGATCTTTTGTTTCACTAACCATGCTTGCTGATATTTCAGTGTGAAAGCTAATTCCTTTGTACAGAAGAAGCAGCTTTATGAATGTCACAGGTTAAAAGGAAAAACTGCAACATCAGTTTGATTAATATTTTGAGCTAATGGGGAAAGAATGACAGATTTTAATGTGTTTCATTAAAATAACTCTGCCAGTGCAGTGATGTGCAGGCACACAAGAAAGAGGATTGATGTACTTGCAGAGGCAGGTCCACCAGGAAGGTTAAGAGCTGAGAGTGTGCAGTGTGACAACGCATATTCTAATTCAAGCTTGACATTTACTAATGACTCCTTTCACATGGCTTTATTGGAGACTAAACAGATATTACACAGAAAGTACCTGGTGCCACATCACATTGTTAATATAAATTTATTAAAATGGTTAAAAAAAACTGAAATGGTTCTTTTTCTGAGGATGAGCTTCTCTGAATAACCATCTGGGCTGCCCTGGAACTTGCTTTGTAGACCCAGAAACTGGGTGAGAGATGGGGTGAGGGAGGAAATGGGGGTGAGGATCAGGTACGGGGAGATGGCTTGGAGGAAGGGCTAGGAGTGGGAACGGAGAGTGGTGGAGGGCTTAGCTGGAATTGGGAGGCTTCCAGGAATCTGTAGGGGTGGCCCTAGCTGAGATTCCTAGCAGCTGGGGGATATGGAGCCTGAAGTGGCCACCTCCTGTGGCCATATGGGGCTTCCAGTAGAAGGATGGGGGCACCAATCCACCCATAAAACCTTCCACCCAAAATTTCTCCTGCCTTCTAGATGTAACGGGATACAGATGAAGCAGAGATGGGGAAAATGGCCAACCAACAACTGGCCCAACTTGAGGCCCACCCTATGGGAGAGAGCCAACCCTGACACTATTAATGATACTCTGTTATGCTTATAGAAAGGAGCCTAGCATAACTGTCTTCTGAGAGGCTTCATCCAGAATCTGATTGAAACAGATTGAATAGAGATCCATAGCCAAACTATAGGTAGAACTCAGGGAGTCTTACAGAAGAGTGAGGACAAAGATTGAGGGAGCAAGAGGGCTCAAGGATAACACAAGAATACCCACAGAGTCAACTAACCTGGGCTCATAGGAGCTTACAGAAACTAAACCACCAACCAAAGAGCATGCATGGGGCGAACCTAGACCTGCCTACACGCATGTAGCAGATATGCAGCTTGTTCTTCATGTGTGTCCTCTAACAATTGGAATGAGAGCAGTCTCTGACTCTGTTGCCTGTCTTTGAATCCCTTTCCCAGAGTTGGGCTGACTTGTTTGGCCTCTGTAGGAGAGGACATGCTTAGTCCTGCTGTGACTTGATCTGCCTGGATGGATTGGTACCCATGGGGGGCTCTCCTTCTCTGAGAAGAAGAGGAAGAGGAAACAGAGTAAAATGATGTGAAGGTGGGACTGTGAGGAGATGAGGGAGGGGACTGCAGTCAGGCTATAGAGTGAATAAAATAATTTAATTAATTCTATTACATATTACTACTAACAAGATATAGCTGAACTCATAGGAAAACATATCATTTCATTTTTGTCCACCTTGTTGATGCCTAGTCATGACACTCTATTTCAGTAATAATTAATGATAACATATTTCTAAAAAATATTTGATAAAGACAATGAAAAATTGCGGCAGTGTGTGCATATGTTTGTGTGTGCATGCATGCAATGTGAACTTATGATCCTGTCCCATACTAGTTAATTTTAGAGACCGAAATATATTTTCTAGTTCATCAGCCACTGGAGGACATCCCCATAAATACATCATGGACCCTACTTATCAAAGAGGTATACCACTCCACATACATAATATGAGCATCCTGGGGTTTCCTCTCAACAGACACTACAGATTCATAAGCAGGACCCTCGCTTGCATATCTTACCACTCATAACAGGGACAATGATAGACAGAATCCATGATAGTACATACAACTTTGGGAGAACAACCACAACAGATTGCTCTTACAGATGACTCATTCTTGATCTAGTTTCAGTTGCACGTGTTAGCATCTATAAAGTTGTAATCATACACCCTTCCAGAAATAGTTTTTGATTCTGTCCTGTTCCTGTTTGAGGGCCAAATCTTGTGTGGCTTTTCCTGGAGAGACAGGGAGAAACATGAATTCACAGCAGATAGGGTGCCAATGTCACCTCAAAGAAATGGCTGCATCCCTATCTAGTTGTGCAAACCGATGAATTAAACTGGGATTACATGCAGTGGTATGAATGAAGGGAGACATGGCAGCTTGTGGGCAGCTACACCACCTAAGAGAAGTCTCTCTCCTTCCAAAAGCTTACATATTTTAAGAAACAAGGGTGCCTTATGTGATTTGCATATACTGTGAGCCTCAGGAGCTCTCTCTACTTCCACAAATGTTATTGGGCCCAATCTTGTAAGAGTCTCATCATGTGGGGAATCACAGTTGCTGATTTTGAAATTGTAATGCCAGATCATGCACAGCGGACAGAGTTTTGCAATACCTTATATCGCTGGTATATAGCAAATGAGGTGGGAAACTCTATCTCTGGGAGGAGGCGGGATCCTACTGGAGACTGATCAGAGGTACCCTACTCTCACTGGGGTTATTCGACTAGGAGTTAAGTATAATTAAATATAATTAAGAATTTCAATACCATAATTTTATAGCAATCTTTTTTTAATGCTCATCTTTCCTTCAAATAAGCTAAACTGTTAGAACTGGGCTCTGTCTGACTCTTTGATTGATAGCTGTCAGACCATATCATTCTTCCTAGAGCAAGGAGGTGTCAATCAAATAACAATCACCTCTTTTGTAACCAATGTGACTGTCATCATGTTAGTTGGCTGCTTTGCATATTTCATGGCTGCTGCTAAAGCAAGGTTTATGCTTCAGGAGGTTTTGCTTTAGTGACAATCTCCATGGTTCACATCAGTCCAGAGGAATTCCCTTGGACATGTGAACAGATTCATCAGTGGTCCCAACACTCCTAACTCGATTCCTAACAAGACCCCTTACTTCAAAGTTAGCCACTGTCCAAACAGCCTCTTTTTGAACTTTGAAGTCTGCATTTTTAGGAGTATCACCAAGAAAGACACCAGGTCACACATGACTAGCTTCTGTATATGGCAGTGGGGCCAGGTTACCACATACATTTGTCATGGCCCAGGCAGCCTTATTCTGCATATAGGACTTAGGTGCTTGGAGCTGAGACAACACCTTCAGCATGCCTCCACTGATGACTATCTGAGTGTTATCATACATTCCTGTGAAAATGATGCCCATGGTGTGATTAGAAGACATCAAGACATTGAGTTCGTATCTTGAAATGAGCTCTACAGGCCTGAGCAGAATCTTTGTGTCAATCACTTGGCTAATGTGTTCACTATGGCCTTCTACATGGTAGGACAGGGTCTTTCAAGTGTCTGAAAGTATGAGACTCACTTTCCTAGAGTTGAAGATTGTTATCACCATTCTTCTCATGGTCTTTTTCATCCTTCAGGAGGAAGATAAGTTGTGTAAGAAGGGAATCTGAGTTCTAAAAGAAGTTGGTTGTCTTCATAGAATTAAGCCTTATAGCTACATGAGAACCATTAGATTTACCAGGGTGTGTGGGCTTCTTATTTTGTTTGTTTTTTTGTGTTGTTGTTGTTGTTGTTTGTCAGAGAGAGAGAGAGAGAGACAGAGAGAGAGAGAGAGAGAGACAGAGAGAGAGACAGAGAGAGAGACAGAGAGAGAGAAGGAAAGAAGGAAGGAAGAAGAAGGAGGAGGAGGAGGAGAAAGAGGAGGGAGAGAGGGAGAGAGAGAACCCCAAACAGTGTACATTTGGGTGGGTATGGAAGTGGAGAGGGTATTGGAGGAGTAGAGGAAGGGAAGTAATGTGATGGTAATATACTGTACAATTTTTTCAATTAAAAATGTTGAACATAGCCAGGCATGGAGGCACATGCCTCTAATCCCAGCACTTGCGTAGGCAGAGTCAAATGGATCTCTATGAGTTTGAGGCCAGCCTACAAATTGAGTACAGGACTGCCAAGGCTTTCAAGAAACCCTTTCTTGGAAAAACAAAATGCAAAAGCAACAAAACAAAACAAAACAAAATAAAACAAAACAGTTTTTGAACATTAAAAAAAGTATAGGTGGTAAAGAATGACACCAGTAAGACTATTGATTGCTTTTCTCCCTGTGCAGCTCACTGGGCTCTTTCTGGTAATGAAGCCTCAAGGAGGAGACTTCCAACTCCATTTCTGCAAGGCATCTGTTACAAGTGAGACTTCAGAAATAGAGTCTTATATTCAGTTTCTGGTAGGCAAGCAAGGTACTTGGCAGTAGCCTATAATTTTTGGAGGTTAGCTTGGACTCCCATGACCAACAACTTGAAAATGGGTTTCTATTGTTTGATTGCTGGTTTTAGTTAAGTATTCTATGCTTTTAGGGAGAACATTATCACTCCAAGTAGTGTAACTTCAATGAAATATATGTAAATATATAATTATATGCAAACATCAAATAGTATGATTCCTTGTAGCCTTATAAAACATTGTTAGAGTGATTTATTCCTCCTCCCCCTCTTCCCCTAGTGTTGCACTCGTTCCCTCTTCGAAGGCAATTTTCCTTCACATTTTTCCGACTTCTCCTTCCACAGTGCCTGTGCCCTGCTATTCTCCTCTATGGAACACTTCTCCTCCTCCCTCCGTGGTGCCTTTATCAATTAATATTATCTTCAGTTACTGCAGGTTATATACTCACATCTAAAGGTTCAGAACTAGGACCATCAGCTTTATTAGATACATGTATGTATAAAAGTAAATAATTGTTTGAAATTCAGTTTTAACTGTGACATTTTATCTGGCCACACTAGCTGTGTTTAATCAGATAAACATAGTGAAATTACTGGGCTCTGTCCTCTCAGAGAACCTAGAAACACAAAACCCCACTGGCAACATCATGGGTAGCACTCAGAGCATGCTCATGCTCCCTTCATTCTCCAGTAGATAAACACAGTCCTCTGAGAAAATGGTAGAATCTAGATTTGGGAAAGTGAAAATGAGCCTGCCAAGAATTCTAGTATTAGGAAATACTCAAAAGTAGGCTAAAACTAAACTAAACTAAATAATTAAGCTAAATTATGTAAAATACAATAATAAAAAGTAGGAAGAAGGGCCTTATCAAAATATTCTGAAGTCATGTGCAGAGAGCTTAGAGAAGCCTGAGTTAAAAATACAAAGCATTGGAACAAACTACGGCAGTGCTTATGATGACCAAGGAATGAAAACCACATCTTAAGTGCATTCTGGTATATATTAACAATAGTCTGAAAGGAACAAAGGGGAAGAAATGGCAAGTTTTCCTTGAAGAGCTTTAATCAATATAGGTGCAGGTATGAGTGAAATAAAAAACAACTCTTAGCAAACTGCCATAATTTATTATAGATAAAGAACAGCTGCTTGTGAAAGCCACCGCAAAGAAAAAATAAAGAACAAAAATGTTTGACCACATCTTGGAAGAAATATGAAAATACCACCTTGACTAGGAGAATAGCTAACATAACAGCTAATGAGCCACATAAATAACTGAGTCATATTAGAGAAGATGCCCTGTATTTGGTAGTCTTCTAAAACAAACATCTTATGATCTCAGTAATCTAGAAGAAAAATAAAAATAATTTCTAAACATAATATGAAGTGCTTGCCCTTATTCTTCAAGGGATATCATGTTCGCAAAGGTCAAGAAACAGTAAGATTGAAGGAGACTAAGGAAATAGGTCTTTTGGATTGAATCTTGGAGCACAAAGATATTTGTGAACAAATGTTATATTTGAGTAACACTTTTAGCTTGGTTTGGAGTTGACAACCTACAACCTATGAAAAAATTTTGCCCACCATTGATTTTCATAAAGTTTTATTAAAAGAGCAACCTTATGACATAAATGACAAAATCATTATCTTCCTATCTCTGGAACATGCTTTCACTCATTTAAAGCTCTGATAGTATTTATAATTGCATTAGTTACTTTCTTTATCACAATGAACACCTGACAGGAACAGTTGAAAGAAACTTGATTTTATCTCAAGGTTACAGATTTTTTGTTCATTGTCTTTGACTGGTGATGCATGCTTTTTAAACCCTATTTTATTTGGGGCATTGAAGCCTCTTTCTCCCTTTCCCCAACCCCCTAATCCTGAGTATGAGAAAGAATGTTAGTGAGAAGAGGGGGCACAAAACCTTTCGTTACTTCTGCCTGTTTAGGATCAGTTCGGTTCTATGGGAGCAATACCAATCTCAGTCAACAACAATTGCAGCAAGCAGTATCCCCCAAGGCACTGTGTTGACTAGGCAGGCCATTACCAGCTGGCAAAGACCATGCCCCACACCAGACAATTATCAGCAGTGGACAAACTAAAGCCCAAACTAAAATCCCACATTTGGGATTAAAACATATTTACATAACATAACTGGGTTTACAAAGAACTCAAAACTTCCATTACATTTGACCTTATTGATTTTGAACCCATGATGAGGTGAAGCATCGCAGTGCAGAGATACAAAGTGTTCACTTCATGGTGCACAAGAAGCAGAAAGAATGAGACCTGAAAGGGCCAGGGACAAGATACCTACCCCCAAGAAGCTGTTCCACGTTATCTTCTTACTCTTCCTAAGTCCCTAAACTCCCCAAGACATCAGTGCCATCACAGGACCAGCTCCTGAACACAAGTTTTCAGCACACCTTGACAGCTCCTATCCAAGACAGGATAATGTACATTTTCTTAGCTGCACACTTACATCAAATCAGCGATGGACGCAGCAGGCATTTGTATGGCCTTTCTCTTCCATTTCATGTCTTTTATATTCCTCCCAGTCTCCTGTTTACCATTTGTAACAGCAGCAGCAGTTGACCTTGATAATCTTTGAGGTTTTGTTAATTAAGGTATACACCAAAATATCCTTACCTCAGAGCTGTGTGCAGGCCATTTTATTTAAAATCCTTGAAGTGTCAAGTTAACTTTGCTTCAGGCTATTAACATTTTTCTAAAATGCCAGTTGCATAAGTTTGTGGGTTATTTGCATTCTTAATAAGGGAGCTCACTATACTTCTTGCTTCTGGTTATTGAGTATTTACACAAATCTTCTTTGAAAATGAACTCTGGTAAGAGGAGCATAGTGGCAATGCTGTCTGTCATCTTGGAACTTGTGAAGGGGAAACAGGAGCACCAGGATTTCAAGGTTGGGCTTAGCTATATGACATGACACAAGTCTTTAAAAAGAAAGAAAATCAAAACTTTGGGCAAGCAAATTTGCTTGATAATCACTCACATTGAACAGAATTCCCAAATGCTGCAATTTCTACTCCTTAAGAGGAAAGGAGAAAAAAACAACCTGCTCACTTGAACACATGGCATGTAGAAAGTGGGCATACTTTTTCCTTTGGGAGCTTGTAATTCATTTTAGTGGACATTTTCTTCTGCTTGACAGCACATTTTAAGTGTGTAGATAAATGGCTGACAAAACACCAAGCTCCATTGAACACAGTTAAGAATTCTTGCATTCCCAGCACTGGCTTGACAGAACAGAGAAAGATTTCCTTTGAGCCACTCTTAGAATTCATGGCAGGATCGCTTTCAAACACCAGATCTTTGATGGCACTGCTATCTTTACATGATGCTTCAGTTCCCTGTTAAGAGGGTACAATGCCTGTTGGGATTTGACAAGTAAAGCCTAAGTTTTAATAACTCCAAAGGTGTGAGGTAGCTCAGAAAAAAAGTGGTGAGAGATTTAAAGGAACTATTTGAAAGGCACTTTATTACTTTCATATCAGAACAAATTTAAATAAAAGTCTGCCCATTTCATTATTGTCGAGAAGCATATTTTTTAACTCCACATTTCTATGGCAACGTCTCTATCTATAGTGACAATTCACTGTTTAATTTGAGATGTGCACTATGCAAAGAGTATTTAATTTCTTACTCTCTAGGCAACTCCTAAGCCTGCTTACAAGTGGCAGCAGCACACATTATTAGAAAACCTCACATGACAGTTTCTTGGACAGAGGAGAGATAATTACTTGTTAAATGGTTTTATGGTTTACTACTAAGGACTAACCCCAAATTTTATATTGAAACTCTTCCTCAAAAGATGTCTGGGTGTAAATACTTTCTTCAAATTCCTTGCATTACTTTAGCTAATTAAACATCAAAACTTTCTCCACCTTTGACTTGTATAATCATTGTTTTTAATTCTTAAATTTTCATTTATTCATTTATTTACTTATTACTAGGAATGTCTTTAGAGACAGGATCTCTTGTAGTCCAGGCTTCAACTCACAATGCAGCTGGCATCAATGTGCACTCTGATTTTTCTTTCTTAGCTTGCCAAGGCAGGAAATATATTCACCATCATCTTTAGTATGCTTTGCAATAAATTCTGGTCTGCTATGAAACTCAAACTGTCTTCATATCACACTTATATTATGTTGCCTTCATGCTATAGATAGGAATATTAAAATATAAACACTCAATGCATTCTACATTCCTTGCTTGGATCTAGTTTGTGTGGAAGCTTGTCTCCTACCTAGTAATACTGGGATGTATTGGATCATACAGGAGATGACCTTGGTGTAAGATGAATAGGTCGCTGATGTCACTGTCCTCAGAAAGACTACAGGTAGTTCTCATGGGACTCTATCATTCTCTGAGAGCGAGTAATAGAAGAGCAATTCTAACCATAGAGTCTTTCGATGGCTTTCTGTGTGGTATTTCATGTAACCTTTTCTGTTGTATGTGCTTCCACCATGACACCATCTTCCACAATGTGATTCAGCAAAGAAACTCTTCCTCGGGGGCTGAGTTAATGCGGCTTCCACAGCTTAGGGTTTATTTTTTTTTCTCTCCAAAATCAAGCTTTCTTTTGTCCAAAGTACTCAGACCTTGGTTGCTGCACAGTCCTGCACATGCAGTAAATCTAGACCCCCTGTTCATATCTAGCCAATAGATAGCTCATTCTGCACTGTTGTGGGGAGAATGGGGACTGCCTCTGACATGAACTCTGGTGCCTCTGATTTGATCGCTTCTCCTTGGTGGGGAGGCTTGCCAGCATGCAGAAGGGGAAGCAGGCTATCTGATAGGCTGTGGTCATGTGGTAGGGCAGGAGGTCCTCTTCTGTTAGAGGTTTAGGGGAGGGGAATAGGGGAAAAGGAGGGTGGGGGAAGGTGCCAATGGGAAGATACAAGTGAGGGGATAATTATCAAGATGTAATCTGAATAAATTATGATAAATTAAAATAAAAAAGGTACCCAGACCTAAGTGTTCTTTTCTTATACGAGCAGCAAAAACTAAAATACACTATTGTTTTCCTAAACATTTTCTAGGCTCTGAAACTGAAACTCAGTAAAGTTGTTTCTACTCTGTCAGGATACCATCTCTTATAAGCTTCCATAATGTCAGCGATAGTCCTCCTGTGTACGCAGGTACAGTGAGTAGGGGGAATTCTGGCATTAATTTTACATGTCCATGTAGAGTTATTTAGCTTTGTTTCTTTCTTAGCACTGGCATAATGCTGGATTTTGTTGATGTCTGATGAAGTGGACAGCACGACTGGTTCTGCAGGCCTACTGGGAGGTGCACTACTGCAGACTCCTAGCCATTCTGGCTGCTGCTCTTCCACCTCACCTTGCACAGTCCCTGATCCGCTCCTGGTTTTCTGGTTTGTGTTTCTACATACATCGTTTTGTTGATAAGTTTCCTAATCATATATTGATTACATGTTATCAACGTATCTCTCTTTTTCACTTACAATTCACTTCATGGTGCCTTAGCTCTGCTGTCAATATATTATGGTAAAACAGAATGTACTTGAGCCTAATTTCAAAGTCTATCTCTAGACATTTCCGAATAGGCCTTTATTATGCACAACGCAGTGGAAACTGATTACTTTGCTGGAGTAAGGAAAAGAAGAATGTAAAAATGTATAGATAAATGTTTTAGCTTTTAGAGTACCGTGAATGGGAAAGGAAACATTTTATAGTATAAAAGATTACTTGCACTTATTATGCTAGTTTTTATACTTTTAGTATATTTAGTTTAGAAATCAGTTTTTAAGCATAACTTACAAATTGCATTTTTAAAACACCTATTAGCATGCACTTAAGGAACTATTTTCTAGCTAGTAATTCTCAATTTTAAAAATATTTACTTCATTGGATTATTAGATTTAATACAGCTTAATAAGATGATTAATGAATATCTTTAGTTATTTTACACTAAAAATTTTAATATAGTTTATTTTCCTAAGAGTATTTAGTATAGAACGAGACAACACACAGCTGAATAAACTTACTTAATTTTTGCAAACCTCATACTCTATGTTTATGGTTTTAATAAATTATGTCTTTTCCCTTTTAAGTACTGTTACTGAAAAACTATATTTCTATTACATATGTGTCACAAATATAAGCAAGTCAGGTTATATAAGATAATTGTAATTTTTAATTTTTAATTCTTGTACTTTAATAGTCAAGATTAATTTTAGAAACTGGAATAAATTTGGAAATTTTACCCAGAAAAAAGACAGAGGCAATCTGGTGAAAACAATTCCTCATTTGAAGGTTTCTCTTTGCAAGTGATTTTTGTTTGTATCAAGCTGATAAAAATAACCAGCACAAATTCATGACTATTAAACTGTAACATTTCCTTTTTAGCTTGTCCTCAAGATCCCACGTATTATTTTGATATAATTTACAAATACAACTTCAAGCATCATATAGTCCTTAAAAATCTTAATATGTTAAATGTCTCAAGTCTCTTTGAAAGTGTTGGTGACTGTTCAGACAGTAAACTGTCTCAGTCATTTTTTCATTTTCGAAGCTGCTAACCTGCACTTCTGGTTCACTCAGGTATTTAAGTTTTATTCCTTCTCAAGTCTCTGATGGGATTGAAGACCAGATAGTTTAGTCTTACAGTTAAGCTTAGTAGGTTAGAAGTTTTTAGATCAAGATAGATGTTTTAAATTAATAGAGATGCGACATGATAGATATTGATCTTCATTCAGAAATTTAGACCCAACAAGATAGGAAAGATGCTTACTTCAGGTTTGCCAAATGAAAGGTTACACACGATGAGTGTAACCTTTATATAATTCCTGACTGTCTCATGGTTCTTCCTGCTGTATGTAGTTTATTTTATTCATGTGTAATAATATAAATGTATATATTAAAAAAGAAACATAATTTAAAAAAAGATTTCAAAACCCCTCCCTCCAAAACTCCAAAGTATCTTAGCCTTAGGCTCTGTAAGATCAAAATCAACATATAAACTTTTCTTTTCCAAAAGGGAAGAAGCCTGCACAGTTACAATTAGATCAAAGCAAAACCAAACTTCAACAGTGTAAGTAACTGAGTGTCTTAGTTCGGGTTTGTATTTCTGAGATAAAAAGCATCCTGAGGAGAAAAAGCTTTATTTAATCTTACGGTTTGGAGACTCCCATTCAGGGAAGCCAGCACATGAAGTCAGCATAGAAAACTAGAGGTAAGAATTGATGCAGACAAACTATTGCGCTAACCAAGGACATTATAAGTAGTAAACATCGAACCCCTACTCTGATCTGCCCAATGGACAGGACATTCTCCACAGTTATGTGGAGAGTGGGGACTGACTCTGACATGAACTCTGCTGCTCCATATTTGACCACCTTCCCTTGATGGGGAGGCCTGGTGGTACTTAAGGAAAGAATAAGCAGGCTACTAAGATGAGACTTGATAGACTATGACTATATAGTGGGGGAGGAGGTCCCTCTTGGTCATAGACCTAGGGGAGGGGAATAGGGTGAAAGTGGGAGGGAGGGAGGATGGAATGGGAGGATACAAGTGATGGGATGCAATTGAGTTGTAATCTGAATAAATTAAAAAAATTTAAAAAAAAATTTAAAAATTGATGCAGAGGACACAGAAGAGTGCTGCTTCCAGGGTTGCTCCCTATGTCTTGCTCAACCTCTTTTCTTATAGCGCTGAGGACCACCTGCCCAAGAGTGGAATTGTCCACAGTGTTCTGTGCTCTCTTATTATGTAGGATATTTGATCACATTGTGAGTCCCAAGATCGTGTACTGGAAAAAATGTTTCCATTTGTGGTGTGGCTCAGTCCTAGCACACACCTTAATCCAAGTGCTTTATGTAAATGGGATTAAATAAAGTCAGCAATAAGCCTAGAGGTGGAGCAAGCAACTAGTTGGCAAGGAGTGAACATAGGAAAAAAAAACAGAGTGAGAGGAAGTCAGAGGATGGATAGAGAGACTCACAGGAACTAAGAGGGACATTCAGCTTGAAGGGTTTTAAAGACAACATAGAAAAGAAGACACTTTTTGTTTCTGGGGTATCAGCTGAGTAAGAACAGCAGCTGGGTGCATTCTCTGCCTTTCTGAGCTAGTAGGCTTTCACCCTAGAATCTGGATTCTGAGCATTTATTGGTAAAATCAAACATTTGGGATTTTATTTAAAAACAACACTCCTACATAGTTTATAACTCATGAATATGCCCAACAGACTTGCCTACAGGCAACTGATGTAGGTATTTTTATTTTTTTCAATTAAAATGTCTTCTTCCCAAATGACCCTAACTGTGTCAAGGTAGCAAAAAAGCTAACCAGCACAGTGAGTGTCTGATATCAGGAACTCACTAATGAACTTCTGAGCTCCAAAAACTGCATCTACCTCTATCTCTCTGACTCTGTCATCCCCAACACAGGGCTTGTTTTGTAGGCTGAGGACTATACCTGCCACTGTGCTTGGTGGCCCTCCCATAGTCTGACACTGCCCACTACTGCAGATTCTCCTCTACTACTGAGGCTGCACTTTTCCCAACAGCCCCTGCTAGACTGACTGTCTTCAGGAACTCTGACCCTGACACATGGTGCCAAGCATGGGCTTCTCTGTATTACCCATTCTTTCCTAAGACTTCTACCACAACTGAAACTGCCCAGTTACCAGCAGACCTTTCTGCAGGAACTCCAACTCTGCCACGTGGTTCCAAGGCCTTATGCCTTCAAAGCCAGTATCGTGAAGCAGAATGTTAGACGTTGCCAGTTTCCTGTTAGATAAGATTTGGCTCTGTCCCACTGGACAATAATTTCTATGTTCTTACCCTGAACACATACTTCCAGAATATTTTACCTCTATGGTGCGAGTTTCTTATTAATCACAGTCAAGTTTTCAGCCCCAGTTAACTTGCTCTAATTATTTTCAGCAAAGCAAAGATTTCACTTTAGTAGTGCTAGTTTCTTGTGATTCACACATTATTTTTAGCATGCCTTAGCCCCCTGCCCCAAACCCATAAATTTTAAATTCCAATTTGCACATAAACAATAGTGATAGAGCATTTGAGAGACTCTTCTCTCTGGAATTTTATAAACCAGTCCTCCATTTGCACCAGAATAGCCTATTGAATTCTAAGCACCTAATTGTGTTTCCTATCCAAAGTTCCAAAATTTTCTACCTTCCCACATAGCAATACACAGTATAAAAAGGGCTAGGTTGGGTTTATGACAGCAAGACTTCACTCTTTGGTACCTATTTCTGTTTTATGTTTCATTTTTCTTGTCGGGAAACACTTCTTGTTAATATGAGTGTTTCTTGGTGATTTTCAAGCTTCAAAATTTCTCACTTTTCATCAACAGAAGCCACTGACATAAACATTGAGAACTTCTATGTAAATCACATATATACCTGTAATGAATAAAAAAATATTTATTTTCTGTAAAATATTTGTTTATAAAATTGGCATGTTTCCATGTGTCACATATATACCTGTAATGAATAAAAAATATTTATTTTCTGTAAAATATTTGTTTATAAAATTGGCATGTTTCCATGTGTGTATGTGTGTTTTACACACACATCTGTGTGGGGAGGGGTATGCAATCATTGCTCACCCACTCACTCAAGTGTGCATACTGGGAGGAGAGAGCCAAATGTTAGAGTTCGTCATCTGTCCTTTCGCACATTATATAGGAATCTGAATACAGGTTGACAGGCCTTGCAGAGCATGAGCCATTTCCCCATACCCAACCCCTGTGTTTTTCCAAAACAAATTTACAACCCCTGGCATCTTTAACAAAATACGCAAAAATCACTGATAACCCATGCTCTGGCTGACTGCTATGGGCAAGGAAACTGCTTTTGCAGTAGTATAGATGACTGCAAGTCACAGTTGAGAAAGAGGGACATAGAAGGCTTCTGTTACAACCCCTCTACTCCCCATACACACCCTGACATAAAAAAGTAATAGCCTAGGCCAAAGCTTCCCTTAAAAATTGTGATAAGGATCTGATGGCTTTTGGCAGGGGTGGGTAGTTTCAGGTTATTTTTTAAGGCGTTGGTCACTGGGAGTTTGACCATGCTCCAGTGAGTATATGGGCAATACAAATATGCCTTTCTTCCTGTACCTCCTCCTCCTACTTCCCTCTTCCTCCTTTTCCTCCTCTTCTCCCTCCTCTTCCTTTTTCTTCTGCTCTTTTTTTTTTGATGTGTGGTGGAGGTCAAAAGGGTGGGGGATAGACATGGCAGGTCTGGGAAGTGAGTGTGATTGGGGTACATGATGTGCAGGTCCCAAATAATCAATAAAACATATTATGCTGGAAAACACTGTCTGAAGCTTGCCTTTACAAATCAACCTTTCACCCTACATGACATCAGGGTAGCAATGTGTTTTAGGATCATTTAAAGCTATACATTTCTGCTGCTTATATGCTGTGTGTCCAACATGTTCAGAATTCACTGACCTTTAAGAAAAGCATTGTACTCAACTTTACTCTGCTTTGAACTTTCAATATGATTGATTTCTCTCAGCTCAGTTGAGCACACAGCTTCACTATACCATGCTCCCAGTTTCTGCCTGGTGGTCCATTGATGTCTCTGACTCATATAAACTAATGTATAAATGTGTAAGATGTGTAAGTTAGACACTAGGTCATCTTTGAATACATCAGGGCATGGAGAACAATGCACCTCTGCATGAAAATTGCTGAAAACATGTGGATACAGAGTGAGAAAATCTGGTTATTGGAAGTTGTGTGCTGCTCTGAGTTATTAGGGGGAAAAAGTTCCTCCTTGTGACACTCTTGTAAAATAGAGTTCTTAATCAAGAGGTTTTCAGATTGAACCTCTACATGACATTAAGATCAAGATATAAAAGTACAAATCAAAGGAACAATATGAAAAGCTGTAGGAAAAACACATACAATTACATGTAACACTGAAGAATCAAATAACATCAGACCCTGCAACCACACTAAGATGCAGGAGAGTATGGAATGATGTATTCCACTTCTGACCATGAACAATCAAGTGCTCTTATAATCAGCAAAGTTACTTCTTACTATTAATGAATCATTACATTTCAAGCTGCACAGAAATTAATGCAATGATGACAACCAAGACATCACTGCAAAAATAAACTTAAGGGGAAATAATGCACAAGGGAAGAAGGAAATCTCATTCCCAATAATACATGAAAGTAATTCATTTTATGATAAGAATGTGTTAAAAATGGAGTGCTTGGAATGGATTTATCATGAAGTAGACATAAAACACATACGCCTAACAGAAGAGGAAATAGAACTAACAATAATCCAACTAGATAATAATTTGACCAAAACACACACACACACACACACACACACACACGCACGCACACACACACACACACACACACACACACACACACACACACAGTTACTCTAGACAATGAAGTAAGGCAGACTCTAGCATGTAGGTTTCAACAAGCTGTTTTTTCTTTTTATAATTATCTTCTTATTTTCATCCTTATCTCCCTATTCTTAGCTGTTTTCTCCTCCTCCTCCTCCCCCTTCTTTTCTTCTTCTTCTCCTCCTCCTTCTCCTCCTTCTCTTCCTCCTCCTCCTTCTCTACCTCCTCCTCCTTCTTCTTCCTCTTCTTCTGTCCTTATCCTTTTCCTTTCACAGTTTATATACCCTAACAGCATCTTCCAAGCAGTACAAAAATCACAATGTGTTTACATTCTACTTCTCTATAAATAAATGATTACAATGGATATATGTAAGAAAATCATGTTCCATAATACCTTCACATGACCAAGTGTTTTACATATTATGGGTAAGCAACAAATATCAATAACAAGTTATTTCTGAGAATCCACATACATTTGTACATAAGCAACTTGTTACATATTAACAGAGTATAAACAAACATGGGAATTTCTCAGCCAGTTTTTCTCTACTGGCAGGCTGTAATTTGCAGTTACAAAGAAGGAATCAATTATCTTAAGAAATCTAATGAAGACCTTAAAGGAATAACAAATTTAAACTCCTATATAAAAATAATCAGTCATGTCTATTTTAAGTCCTAAATGTGCTCATCTACTAATTAATATGCTTTATTAAATCATATCAGGAAGCTAAGGGTAGAAAAATAGAATAAGGAAGTCAATCATCATCTCAGTCACCAGCCCAGCTTGAAAGAGTCATGTCAGCCAATACTGCTATAGGCCATTGTTCTTGCTTTGCCAACTTCAAAAATTCTCTAGCTTTACTAATAAGAGTGTACTTTCTCTTAACTTCAATTGTCCCCTAAGACTGCCTATGTCAGGGCCAACAGCAAAACTGTCTTTACCTTACTTTGCTAAACAATTTATTCTTCCCTAAGACTTCCTACATCAAAGTCACTGGTAAAAACATCTTTACCTAATCTTGTTGAACAATCTATTTTTCCAAATTCTTTCTAAGGGTAGTGATCATTGTTAACCATCTACATCTGTAGGTTGTTTTCAGAGATGGTGGTTGAATCGTTAATCTCCTCTAGCAGCAATGCCTGAAAAAGATCAAGCATTGTTATTGCATATGCCAATGATCCTGCCCAGTGAGGGATTGGAAGCTCCCTTTATAGTACTCACACAATTCATATAGTAAGGAGACTATAATGACTACAAAAGTAACAAGCAGAACTATGCTTCACAACAGCACGAAGTCCTTAGGACATGTAGTGATCAGGTTATGCCTCTCCAAGACATACCCATCATGGGTTTGCTAACTGGTGGGCCACATTCCATGAATTCTAGAGCTGTTTTCCTGTTCCTCTTGCACGGACACAAACAGTTTTGTACTTACTGAAATACTGAGGCATTTATCCATCTCCATGGCTACCAATTTTATAAGACAAGTACTAAAAGCCTTGAAATTTTATTTGAGTCCTGATACAGTAATAGCAGAGGGCATCAATACTTATCCACCATCTTCAGATAGGTCTTCCCAGCTAAACTTTAGCAAATAAACCATGGAGCTAACTTAGAAGGTGATGGGATTTGACAAATATTTTCAGATTATTTCATCTACTGGATACAGAGCAGACATTCTCCACAACAGCCCACTGAATCTTCTATAAAATTAATCACATTATTGGTCACAAAAACGTTTAAAATTATAAAACAAATGAATGAACAAATCCATTTCCTCTTATGAGACAATTGTAGAATAAAACTAGAAATCCACTCAAGAGACCAAAGGAACTATACAAATATGAGATGCTGAACAATAAATATTTTGATGAATAGTGAATCATTGAAAATATGAGGGAGAAACTGTTAAAATGTGTACAATGAAATGGAAATAATAACACAACTTATCAGAGCCTCCAGGATAGAGCTAGGACTGTTCCCGAAGGAAATTTTTAGCTCTAAGTGCTTACATTAAAAATAATTTCTAGAAGGAGAATCCAATTTGTCAGCATCAAGTATGCAACATAACTGAATAGCAGAACAGCAGAGAGAACAAAGCAATAGACAGGCCTGTAGTAGACCCTCAGGTGAGGCAAGAGTCTACAGTGTGGGAAAATCTCAGGTTCTATCCCAGGTCATATGGCTAAAAGCTGGGAAAAACACCTGGGCTCCTGCTGGAATGGCCTATGCTTTAGGCCTTCTGGTACCCTGGCAGCAAAGCTCCAATCCCAGGCACCATCACTGAGCAGAGACTTTCCAGATACCACAGCTTATAGGCCCACACTTCAGATGCTCCCCTGAAGTGGTTGGTTACCTTCCAGAATGGGCTTGTACTTCAGCTGCCCACTATCAGTGCTATGCTGCAGAGACATTCCAGGTCTCTCAACTACAGCATCAAACTCAGACCTTCCCATAAAGTGGTTACCTTCCCAGAAGGAGACACACAGTTCCTACCTCAGATGCCCACACTCACCACCGAGTGACAGAGACATTAAGGGTACAGCAACTTCAGCCCTTCTAGTGGAGGAATGGATACCTTCTGATCCAACCACAGGTTCCCCAACTCAGTGAGCACATTGACTGAGTACAGTGACTGGGAAGTGGGACCTCATTGCCTTTGGAGCAAGAAAGCCAGTGGCAAGGTAGCCAACTCTGGGTTTCCCCTTCTCAGGAGGAGGGTCCCAAGACATCTGAGGAGCTGCTCTCAATGGCCAGTGAAAGACACCAGAAACTACTGTACAACGATAGAGAAAGCCAGATGACTAAAAGTCAGTGTAAAAATACAAACAACAAAAGCCAATATAATATGGCATCTCCAGACCAAGTTATTTCAAAGCAATAATTAAAGCATAGATTGAAGAAAGGCTAGAAAGAGATAACTTAGAGAAGAAGCCAGGACCTGCAGAAGTAAACATAAGAGATGGAGTATGTGGAAGACACAATGGAAGAATTTGATGCAACCACCAAAGAAAATGTTCAGTCTTAAAAATTGTTGACCCAAAACATTCAAAAAATCAAGGAGAACATGAAAGATATAAACTAAGAAATATAGGAATCAGAAAAGAGAAGATTCCAGGCTTCAAGGCCCAGAAAATATTTTCAACAAAATCATAGAAGAAAATTTTCCCAATCTCAAGGAAGATATGTCTCTAACCATGCAAGCTATCTACAAAACACCAAATAGATTAGACTAAATGGAGAAATAATGAAACTAGGAGATATTGTGAATCAAATGGACCTCAAAGACATCTACAGAACTTTTCACCCAAACACAAAAGAATAGTTGTTTCAGCACCTCACAGAACCTTCTCCAAAACTGACCAGATAGTCAGTCACAAAGTAAGCCTCAACAGATACAAAAAAATTGAAATAATCCCCTGTATCTTATCAGACCACAATGGATAAAGATGAACTTAAATAACAGTAAAGATAACAACAACAACAACAACAACAACAACAACAACAACAAAACCTACACACACATGTAAACTGAACAATGCTCTACTCAATAACTACTGGGTCAGGGATGAAATAAATTAGAGACTTCTGAGAATTCAATGAAAATGAAGGCACAACATACTCAAATCTATGGAACACAGTAAAAGCAGTGCTGAGGAGAGTTCATAGCACTAAGTGCCTTCTTAAAGAAATTGTAAACATCTCATATAGGCAACTAAACTAAACACATAAAATCCCTAGAAAGAAAGAACCAGACACACAAAAAAGGAATAAATAGCCAGAAATAATCAATCTCAGGGTTGAAATCAATAAATTAGAAACAAAGAGAACAATTCAAAGAATCAATGAAACCAAGAAATTGTTCTTTGAGAAAATTAAGAAGATAGACAAACCCTTATCCAACTAACACAAAAGGCAAAAGGAGAGTAACCAAATCAACAAAATCAGAAATGAAAAGGGAAACATAAAGATAGATACCAAGGAAATCTAAAGAATAATTAAGTCTTACTTCAAAAGCCTATATGCTACTAAATTTGAAAATCTAAATGATATAGACAATGTTCTTGATAAATTCTACTTACCAAATATAAGTAAGATCAGGTGAACTAATTAAATATTCCTATATCACCTAAAGAAATAGAAGAAGTCATCAAAAGTCTCCCAACCAAACCCAGCCCAGGGCTAGATGGATTCAGTGCAGAATTCTATCAGACTTTCAATGAAGAACTAATAACAATACTCCCCAAACTATTTCACAAAAAAGATACAGTAGGATATTACCATGTTCATTCTATGAAGCCACTGTCACCTTGATACCTAAGCTACAAAAAGACCCAATAAAGAAAGAGAATTTCAGGCCAATTTCCTTTATGAACATTGATGCAAAAATATTCAATAAAATAAAAAACAAATCTAAGAACACATAAAAAATATCATCCACATGACCAAGTAGGCTTCATCCCAGACATGCAGGTGTGGTTCAATATACAGAAATCCATCAATGTAATCCACCATATAAACAAACTGAAAGGAAAAAAAAAACAATGATCATCTTAGATGCTGAAAAAACATTTGACAAAATCAAATACATAGTCATGTGAAAATACTGGGCAAAATCAGAGATACAAGGCACATACCTAAACATAGTAAAGGCACTATACAAAAAGTCTATAGACAACATCAAACTAAATGGAGAGAAACTTAAGTCAATTTCACTGAAATGAGATACAAGACAAGGCTGTTCACTCTCTCCTTATCTCTTCAATAGTATTTGAAGTCCTTGCTAGAACAATAAAACAACTAAAGTAGATTAAAGGGATACTGGAAAGGAAAAAGTCGAAGTATCACTATTCTCACTATACAGAGTGTCCTAAAAAATTCTACCAAGGAACTCCTATAGCTAATAAACACTTTCAGCAAATTGGTTGCATACAAAATAAACTCAAAGAAATCAGTAGCCTTCCTGTATACAAATGACAAACTTACTGAGAAAGAAATTAGAGAAACAACACCTTTCACAATAAGCACAAATCACATAAAAATTTTTTGTTGTAACTCTAACCAAGCAAGTAAAAGACTTGTACGAAAAATACTTCAGGTCTTTGAAGAAAGAAATTGAAGAAGATATCAGAAAATGGAAAGACCTCCCAAGCTCATGCATTGGTAGAATTAATATAGTACAAAATGGCCATCTTACCAAAAGAAATCTACAGATTCAATGCAATACCTAGTAAAATACCTACACAATTTTTCAGACCTTAAAAGGTTAATTCTCAACTTTATATCAACAAACAAACAAAAAACCCAGAATAACTAAAATAATCCTGTACAATAAATGATGGAAATCTCCATCTCTGGTATCTAACTGTACTACAGAGCAACCATAATAAAAACATCATGGCAGTGGCATAGAAATAGGCTGATAGATCAATGGAATCAAATTAAGACCCAGAAATAAACCCACACATCTATGGACACTTGATTTTTGACAAAGAAGCAAAACCCATACAATGAAAAATAGTATCTTTAAGAAATAATTCTGGTCTAACTGGATAGCTATTGTAGAAAAATGCAAATAAATCCATATTTATCACCTTGGACAGAATTCAAGACACAGTAAATCTGTTTGAAGAAAAAGTGGGGAAGAACCTTGAACTCATTGCCACAGGAGACAACTTCCCAAACAGAACACCAATAGTTCAGGCTCTAAGATCAAGAATTAATAAATGGGATCCCATGAAACTGAAAAACTTCTGTAAGGCAAAGGACACTGTCAACAGAACAAAACAACAGCCTACAGACTGGGAGATCTTTACCAACCTTACATATGACAAAGGGATAATATATAAAATATATAAAGACCTCAAGAAATTAAACACCACAAAACTAAACAACCCAATTAAGAAATGGGGTACAGGGCTAAACAAAGAATTCTCAACAGAAGGTTATGGAATGGCTGGGTAACACTTAGAGAAATGTCAACATTCTTAGTCATTAAGGAAATGCAAATCAAAATGACTCTGAGATTCTGTTACACCTACCAGAATTGCTAAGACTGAAAATTCAAGTGACAGCACATGCTGTACAGGATGTGAAGGAGTGAGAACACCCATTCATCTATTGCTAGTGGGAGTGCAAATTTGTACAACCACTTTGGAAATCAATCTGACACTTTCTCAGAAAACTGGGAATAGTTTTATTTCAAGACCCACCTATACCACTCAGATCATATACCCAAAAGAGAATCTACCATACAGCAAGGATCCTTGCTCAACTATGTTCATAGCAGCTCTTTTCATAATAACCAGGGTCTGAAAATAACCTAGATGTCCCTCAACCAAAGAATGGATAAAGAAACTGTGGTACATTTACACAATGGAATACTATTCAGCTATTAAAAATCTTGAATTTGCAAGCAAATAGATGGAGTTAGAAAAGATCACCCTGAGTGAAGTAACTCAGACCCAGACAAACATGTATAATATATACTTACTTATAAGTGGCTATTAGCTCAACATAGATGTCTTCTGAGAGGCTCCACCCAGCAGAGAATTGGGACATATGCTGGGAATGGAAGCCGGACTCTAGTCAGAGTGCTAAGAATTGTATGGAAGAATGGAGGGGTTGAAGGACCCAGAGGATCAGAAGCCCTGAAGGTAAACCATTAAGGCCTATAGGTCTGGACACGGGGGTGGGGGGGGGCTGCACAAGCTGATGGACCAACCAAGTACAATGCAAGCACAAAACCTAGAACCCCTGTTCAGATGTAGCGATGGACAACTAATCCTCCACATGAGGGGTGGGTGATGGAGAGGGGACTGTCTCTGACCCTCTGACATGCACTGCTGTGTCCAAGACTTGACCATTGTTCCTAGGCAATGTGGCCTTGTGGGCACACAGATGAAGGGTATGCAGACTATCCTGATAAGGCCTGATAGGCTGTGGGCAGACTGTGGGGGAGGAGGGATCCCCATCATAGGTCTAGGGGAGGGTAATAGGGCAGAAGAGAGAGGAAAGGTGGGAATGGGAAGATAAGAGCAAGGAGGTAACAATCAGGATATAATGTGAATAAATTATAATAAATTTAAAAATTAATAAAATGAAGATAGTAAACACCTTCATAGCCTATATGCTTGCTCTTAGGTCTTAATCGGTGAGGTGTGAATAAAGCTCCACCCAAGTGCGGGACAGGCCTTCTTGCCTGTGTGTCTCCTCACAATCCTCCCACCTCCTGACCAGTATTATACTTCATTCCAGAGGACAGCTTCTGGGGTGTCCATGGTTCTCTGTGGCCTTATGTTTTGTTTTTTTCCCAGAGCATGCATTTTTATCTGTGTGTTCTGTATTTACTTGCCTTCCAATAGCCAATTCCATGTTACTTTAGTTTCTCTCAGTGTTACCCAGTAATGTAGTCAACATGTACTATGTCATTGGCAAGTTGTCTATGTGTATACATCTTATCACATACTCATGGGTAATTTAAAACCTTGTTGGATTGTTGAATTAAAGATGAAGGTGATTAATTATATATTGAAATCATTTTAAAGCCATTGTCTAAATTATTTCATTTTAGTAATTTAGAGAAATAAATAACTATATAGAGTTACTTTTTGTAACTTATCCTGAATATAAAAGTTGGTGCTTGAAAAATAATGACAGTATATGTGTGAATACTGTTATTTTTCTCTGTGGTTTTCAGCACAGTAATGATGGTCTCTAAAGATTCATGACTAACTTCTAAATTGAAGATTAATCTTAATTATATCCAGCCCCACGATACTAACTAAATAGCTACATTGTCATTGTCTAACAGATCAATAAAAGTATCTGAAAAAGCAAAAAACAAAAACAAACAAACAAACAAAAATCTGAGAGGTTTCAAATAAACAAAATAATATTCTAGAAAACCTAGTTACTTAGATGCAATGTGTAGCCATGAAATAATAATGATTAGGGTAGAAATTAGTGAACTACACCTTAAAGTTATATACACAAAATCAATCAATGAATTGGTTCTTTAAAAAAGACAAGTGAGATTACAAACTATTCTTCAAACCAACCAAAGAAGAAAAAGTCCCAATTAAAAAACTGGAGGTAAAATAATGGGAGTTTATTATAGACTCCAGTGGAATCTTAGGACATAATTTGAAAAGCTATCCTACAAAAGCTGAAACCTTTAGAAGAAACAGGGAATTTTAAAATAATATAACCTATGAAAATTAAACCAAGAAGATATAAACAAGACAAAATTGATCCATTAAACATGACAAGATCAAAACAGTAATTAAAGCTCTACCCACAGACAACAGTCAAGACAAGGTGGATTCACTCCTAAATTCTAGTATTCCTCCAGAGTGTCAGTAATTGATAACTGAAATATTAGATGAAGAAAAGGCAGTTAATATTTAGTAGTACAAACAGAGGGAGAGTGGGAAGAAGGGCGGAGAAAGGAATGGGAAGAGAGAAAGAGAAACTGAGACCCAAACCTTGCTTGCTGTGACAATCCTACCTAGAGTATCACAGTCTGAGTGTCATATGTATTGATGAACTGATGGTCTGTTGTCACTGCTATCATCGGTGGCTGTGCTGGAGCTAGGTTTCTTCTCTCACTGCTGTAGATGCTTCTGTCACCACTGAAGACATTCACAAACTGGAAGCAAGATGAAAGGTATTTCACAATACAAATTCCTGCCAGAACAGGATTAACAGGATCCTGACAGGAAGCCAGTTGGTTAGAGGTATTGCAAGTGTCATTCGTAGACTCCAGCTCCCCAACACATCACACAATAGAAGCATGTGAGGATAGGGGATTAAAATAAGCATATAAATTAGCAGCACTATTTCCTGGAGTATGTGCATTTCAACAAGAGAATATACAGGAGTTTATTCATTCACTCATCAAATATTTGTGGAATGCCTCCCAGGTGTCAGCAGCTCTTCCAAGTACTGGGTACAGAGGAGACAAAACGGATGAAAATTGCTTCTCACCGGATTTTTGAACTTTCAGCTCAGGGAAGACAGATGGCAAATAAGATGAGTAGTTATATTCTGCAGTGTATTGAAATGTGCCAAATATAAGAGGAACATGCAGAGAATAGAAGAAGGAGGGTGGAGAAGTCTGGAATGATGCCTGCCATTTACACAGGTAGAAATGAGAAAAGGTGAGCCTGGATGTAATACTAAATATTTATTTCAATCCTGTGCAAATTATATTAAAATGAAACAGAATGGTGACACAGAGGGATAGATGTGTTGGCACAAGAAGTACTGAGTCTTGAAGGAACTATGATCATATGCATAATTTACAGGCTATCAGGGCAGCTGTAAAGTATGGATCACACCAATGTCCTGAACAATGAGTAATAGGTGTGTAAAAACTGTGACTTGCTTAGAGATGTAATAATCTCCCCCAGCTCTTAAAATAGTAGATTTCCATAATAACTGAAATGAAAATATTAATGTCAAAATGTGTAGATTGCTTCAGCCACACCAAAGTGTTTCCTTAATTAATTCATATATTTTATGTATAAGAATTAAGCTCAAACTAAGGCACCAGCCAAGGACAATACAGGCTGTAAACCTTAAACCCCTACCCAGATCTAGCGAATGGGCAGAACACTCTCCACAGTAGAGTGGAGAGTGGGAGATGACTTTCTCACATACTCTAGTGCCTCACCTTTGACCATGTCCCCTGGAGGGGAGACCTGGTGGCACTCAGAGGAAGGACAACAGGTTACCAAGAAGAGACTTGATACCCTATGAGCATATACAGGGGGAGGTAATCCCCCTCAGGAACAGTCATAGGGGAGGGGAATAAGGGGAAAATGGGAAGGAGGGAAGAATGGGAGGATACAAGGGATAGGGTAACCATTGAGATGTAACAAGAATAAATTAATAAAGGAGAAAAAAATTAAAAAAAAAAAGAATTAAGCCTCAATAAGCCTTACATTAAAACCATGTTAAGTTTAGCAAATGTAGAAGCCTGCAGCAAATGACAGCTTGAAAAATAATCCCTCCTGTTCATGATCTAGATTAAACACTATCCTTACTACAGGAACTCATGGAAATTATGAAATACAAATAATATAAAATATATGTGATATATATTTTGTACACATCCCTTACCAGGAGACAAAGAATACTGAGGAAAAAGTGAAAGTTTGACACAAAAATTTGAAAAGCTCAGACACACACACACACACACACACACACACACACACACACACACACAGAGGAAGAAATAAAGACTAAAAATCATAGAAATAGAGAGGGATCAGCAAAATATAGACTAATTTGGAAAACTCTTTGGTATGGTTACTATTTTAAGGTGAGGAAGTGATGAAATGCATCTTGGCAGGAATGAAATAATCTTCTGACATTGACTAAAATAGCAATGCATCTCTGACAAACATAAACTAGGTAGTAAACATGTGCTACAGGCTCTTGAATTTTATTTTCAAATTTTAGCTATATACTTAAATAGAGCAAAAGTTATGTGCCTACTGAACACACACAGATGAAAGACTGTCAAAATGCTATTTTTCTCTATTGTTTTCCTCATTCTTAGGTCAGGACTACATGGGAAGTAGTAAGTGACATGAAAATTGAAGACTGCATTGAGAGGAGTGTTTAAGTGGAGCACTGCTGGATTGGTGGTGTGCTTTACTCCATTTCAAAAAACAAAATGAGACAAAACATACAAACAAACAAAAAATCAGAATACATCTGGAAGCTTGATTTCTTAGTATTGTTGCGAGTCATATGCCCAATAATTTATTTTCTCTAGAAACATCCTGGAAATATGAGAAGGCATGTTCACAAACTTGTGACAGCAACAATAATGGTAAAGAACAGTCTTAAGTTTTGAGTTCAGAGGGACACTAGGTATATATGTGTTTCTTATAGAACACTTAATTTCAAAAGGTACAGGAGGTATTAATGATGGAGCTGTTGTGTGTTGCACACTAGAGACCAACAATTAGAAGAAAGAATCCTGAGGCTGTAGCTGTGAGATCCTTTATAGTAAGAATAGAGATGGTAGATTCTCAGACACAGACATATAGGAACATATGTTAAACAAACTCTTTGGATGCTCTAATTCAACATCAGCCATATCCAAAGGCTGTAATAGTCTAAAATGATACTTAAGGAAGGTTATTGTGTTTTTGCCCTTTTCCTACTTTCTTCCCTTTATTTTTTGGGCAGTTTCATTATAGTCTTTATGAGAAAATTAAATTAAAGAAAAATGGATTCTGAAGAAGAAAGTAAACTAAGTAAGATTCAAACTGCTCAAAATGGCAAATTTCAAATGGAGTGAGATTTAAGTTGAGAGGTTAGGGATAAAAAAGACGTACCTCATGATAGTGAATGTGATATTCAGCAAGTGCATAATCAGCAATAACATAATTGGAAAGAAACTCAAAACAATCAACTCAAGTCAGGAACATGATATGGATGCCCACCCACTCTCTCTATACCTACTAAATATAATACCTGTGTCTTAGCTAGGGCAATAAGACAACTGAATATGATCAAGGGGTTATAAATAGTAAAGGAAGAAGTCAAGGCATCTTTATTTGCAGATGATATTATTGTATAAACAAATTACCTTAAAAATCCCACTGAGAAACTGCTATAACAGATAAACACTTTCAACAAAGTAGCAGGCTACAAAATTAACACACACACACACACACACACACACACACACACAAAACATGTCTTAAATACAAATGACAAGTGGACTGAGAAAGAAATCTGGGGGAACAACAGTAGCCTCAGATAATACAAAATATTATTTGAGGTAACTCTAACCAAGCCAGTGAAAAATTTGTATAATAAAAATGTCAAGATGTTAAAGAAAGAAATCAAAGAAGATAGAAGATGGAAAGATCTCCTATGATCATAGATTGGTAGAAATAACAGTGAAGATGACCATCCTACTAAAAACAATCGTCAATGCAATCTGCTTCAAAATTCCAATACAATTCTTCATAGAACTGACCTTCATATGGAAACACACACACGCACACACACATACACACACACACACACACTGAAACAAAAAAAAGGTAGCTAAAAGAAATCCTAACTGATAAAAGAACTAATGGAGGTACTGTAGGAGGAAGGTCCAGCTGGGTTTTCAAATGCTGATTTCAGTGCCTTGAGATCTGGTTGCCTCCTTGCAATGGGCATTGTAATGCATGTTGAAATATATTCTGTAACCATGTGATGATAATGTTCCCAATTATCCCTGGTTGACTAAAGATACTGAAGCTATGATGGGGTAGAAGAGAGGTAGGCAGAGTTTTAGGTTCCCTGGCTAGGATGTGAGAGAAGAAAGGAGAGGGAGAAAGCAGCAGAGCAGAGGAGAAGAGGAGGAGAGAAAAAGGAGGAGTTGCTATAAGGAAAAATGGGGCTGTGCACATGGCTGTAGGAAGAGACTGATGGAATAGAAGCTACCCTGGGAGTCATCAGATTGGCAAGTGCTTGTTTTTGTTTTGTTTGTTTTGTTTTGTTTGTTCGAGACAGGGCTTCTCTGTGGAGTCTTGGCTGTCCTGGACTCACTTTGTAGACCAGGCTGTCCTTGAACTCACAGCAATCTGCCTGCCTCTGCCTCTCAAGTGCTGGTATTAAAGGCATGCGTCACCACACTGGGCTGCAAGTTTTTGGTTTTTATATGGATTTTAAAGGTACTAGGATTACTATTGGGACTCTAGATGAGAGAAGCATGAGAGAATGGCAAAGTAGAAGGATCTAGAAACCTACAAGAAGAACATTATGATAGGCAGATTTGGGCCCAGGGGTCCTGTTCAAACTATGGCACCAGCCAAGGACAATACAGGCCATAAACTTCAAACCCCTACCCAGATCTAGCCAATGGACAGGACATTCTCCTCAGTTGAATGGAGAGTGTGGTATGACATTCAGACATACTCTGGTGCCTCACATTTGACCAAGTTCCCTGGTGGCACTCAGAGGAAGGATAGCAGGCTACCAAGAAGAGACTTGATACCCTATGAGCATATACAGGGGGAGGAAGTCCCCCTCAGTCACAATCATAGGGGAGGGGAGTAAAGGGAAAATGGGAGGAAGGGAGGAATGGGAGGATACAAGGGATGGGATAATCATTGAAATGTAATATGAATAAAATAATAAAATAAAATAATAAAGGTACTAGGATTAGAGTAGTAGCTCAGAATCTGCCTAGCATAGTGATTACAACTTAAAAATAGATCATTGTCTCTCTGTGTCAGTCATTGGGAAACTAGCTGGTTAAAGAAAACTACTTACCGCCTTAATAATTTATGTGTTGATTAATATAGAAAAAATAATTCATTTTTCTACATGGTATCACAATCCCATATCTCAAACTTTAATACAGGTGTATAATAATAAAAACAGAGTGGTATTAGCATAAAACAGACAGACTGATGAGATAGACAGATGAGATAGAATTAAACACCCAAACCAAAATCCACACACATATGCACACCTCACTATTGATAAAGAAGCCAGAAATACACATTGGAAAAAATAGTATCATCAACAAATGGTGCTGGCCAACTGGATGTGTACATGAAGAAAAATCCACATAAATCCATATTTATCACCCTCTACAAAGTCACTTCCAAATGGTTCAAATACTTCATCATGGAGCTAGATGCCCAGAATCTGATAGAAAAGAAACTGATCAGAAGAGAAAAAATAGCCTTGAATTTTAGGGCATAGGGCAAGACTTTCTGAACACAATACTTGTAGCAAAGCACCAAATCAACAATTAATAAATGGGACCTCATGAAACTTGAAAAGCATCTGTATGCCAATTCTCATTATTTGGACAAAGCTACAGCCTACAGAATGGCATTTTTTTTTTTTTTTTACCAAATACACATGCAATAGAGGGATAATATCTAAAAGATATAAAGAATTTTAAAAATAGGCATAAAGAAAACAACCCAATTAATAAATGTGTATAAATCTAAACAAAGTTATCCAAAGAGGAAAGAAAAATATTCTAGAAACACTTTAAAAATGCTCAACACCCTTAGTCATCAGGGAATTGCAAGTTAAAACTGCTTTGAGATTTCATCTTATCCCAGCTAGAATGGCCCAGATCAATAAAACAAGTGACAGCTCATGCTGGCAAGGATGTGGAATAAGGGAATACTCATATATTTCTGGAGATACTTTTAGAGTCAGCATGAAAACCAAGTGGCAGTTCCTCATGAAGCTTGGGATAGAGCTTCCTTAAGATCCATCTATACCAGTCTAGGACATATACCTAAAAGATGCTTTATTCTACCTAAGAGACACTTGCTTAACAATGTCCACTGCTGATCTATATCAATTGATAACAGGAAGAAATTTGAGACAGGCTAAATATCTGTCAAAAGCCAAATGGATAAAGAAAATGTGGAACATATTACTTAGCTATTTAAAAATGGAAATCATGGTATTTATTGGATAATGTATGGAGATAGAAAAAAAATCATCCTGAGTACAGTAACCTGGACTCCAAAAGACAGATATGGTATGTATTTGCTTATATGTTGAGGCTACTTACATTTTTCATATTTCAGGTTCAATTTTTATAATAATCAGTAGGTATAGTATAAGGAACTAAAGAACAGGGAAGCATCTCCCTACTGAAGGCAAATATAATAAGTAATTGTGGATATACAGGGATTAGGAGGGTTGAATGGGTGGATCAAATTGGGAAGGGAAGGAAGAGATAGTAAATAAGTAAATACAGGAGGAGACACTTAAAACTAAGGAAGCCTCATTTGAAAAAATGCCTCAGTAAGGTAGGACTGTAGAATACTTTTCTAGTTAGGGATGGATGTGGGAGGGCCTAGTTCAATATGAATGGGGCTCCCCTGGGCAGGTAGTCCTGGGTTCTATAAGAAATTAGGCTGAGCAAGCCATGGGGAGCAAGGCAGTAAAGCAGCACCCCTCCATGATCTTTACATCAACTCCTGCCTGCAAGTTTCTTCTTGGTTTAAGTTCTTGTCCTAAAAGAATAACTCATCAATAAAACTCTAACACAACAAAGAAGTTGAAGACACTAGAAAGTAGAAAGACTCCTCATGACTACAGATTGGGAAGATTTATGTAGCAAAAGTGGACATTTTATCAAAAGTAACCTGCAAATATAATACAACGCCAATACAACTTCCAACAGAAACCCCTACAGAAATTTACAATCATGTGGAAGCTCCAAAGATGCTGGATAGCCAGAGACTTCTAGGAAAAAAAGAATATGGTTGGGAAGTATCCCATATTTCACATCTGATATTGAGTACTGCAAAGACAGTAATGTAAACAGCATAGTGCTAACATAAAACAGATATATAAATAAATGGAATAAAGGACCCAGAAACTATGTGAAACCCATGAAACTACAGTCCTTTGATTTTTGACAAGGTAAAAATACAAATAGAAGATTAATAGCACATTCAAAGTTTAGTGCTGGAAAAACTGAGTATCTGCATATATAAGAATGAAAATAGATTCTTATATTTTATTCAAATATTTATCTCCAAAGTTTCAATATTAGATCCCAAGCTCTAAAGCTTCTACAGGATAAAGGGACTACAATTCAAGATGTAGGCATAGGTAAGAACTTTCTGAATAGAACTTCAGTGATTCAAAAATAAGGCTAACATAAACAAAACTAGTAAAGTTTCTGTACAGCAAATAGTAATTTGCTAATGAAGCAAATACACAGACTACAGAATGAGAGAAAATCTTTGCCAAGTATTCATCTGACAAATTACACTTTCTGAAAGCTAATCATCAAGAAAACAAACAGACAAATAAAAAAATGGTCTAGAGAACTGATGTATAGTTTTCAAAAGGAGAAATACACATGACTAAACATAGTTCAAAAAGCACTTAGTATAAAAAATATCCTTAGACAAATACAAATTAGAAATACTTGGAGATTTTATCTTACTCAATCAGAATGGCCAACATAAAGCAGCAAAAAACAAAACTGAAATCAACAGATCCAGACAAAGATGTGGGGAATGATGAATCTGTATTAGTGTCAGTAGGAGGGTAAACTGTTAGAGCAACTGTGGAAATAAGTGGGGACAAATGTAACTGCTATATTCCACAGCTATAACATTTCTGGATATTAATCAATGATTATATACCCCAGTTCTGACAAACTTCTAAATTCATGTTCTTTGTATCAGTATTCACTATGTGAGGAAATGGAACAAGGCTAGATGTCCATATGGGGATGAATAGACAATGAAGATATTACAGTTATGTTTAATATTATTATAATCAACTATAAAGAAAAAATAAAATTTCTAGAAAGGTAGATAGAACTTGAAAATAGACTTAATAGGTAACCTTGGTCCTGAAATACAGGTGATGCATGTTTTTTTCACATGCATGGAAGACACAATAGAAGAATTGATACATCACTCAAAGAAAATGTTAAAGCTAAAAATTTCTGACATAAAATTTCAAGGAAATCTAGGATGAAAAGACTAACCTATGAATAAAAGGAATAGAAGAAGGTGAAAAGTCCCAGTTCCAAGGACCAAAAAATATTTTCAATAAAAATAATAGTAGAATATTTGTCCAACATAAAGAAAGCATACAGAACACCAATTTGACTGGGCCAGAAAAGAAAATCCTCCTGACACATAGTAGTCAAAGCACTAAATCTACATAACAAAGAAAGAACACTAAAGCTGCAAGGGAAAAGGCAGAATAACATATAAAGGCATAACCTATTATAATTACACCTGAATCCTTAACAGATACTTTAAAAGCCAGAAGGGCCTAGACAGATGTCTTGCAAACCCTAAGAGACTGCAGATGTCATCCCAGACTACTGTACCCAGCAAAACTCTCAATCACCATAGATGGTGAAAAGAAGATATTCGAAGGAAAAACCAAATTTAAACAATATCTATCCACAAATACAGCCCTCCAAGAAATACTAGAAGAAAAACTACATTCCAAGGAGGTTAACTACACCTAAGAAAACACAGGAAATAATTCTACACCAACAAAGGAAAAGAAGGGAAGCATACACTAACATCACCAACATCAAAATAATAGGAATTAACAATGTTTGGGCATTAAAATCTCTCAACATCAATGGTCTCAATTAACCAATAAAATGACACAGGCTAACAGAATAGTTGCAAAAATGGGATACATCATTCTGTTGCACACAGGAAACGTACCTCAGCAACAAATATAAACATTTCCTCAGAGTAGAGGGCTGGAAAAAAGTTTTCCAAGCAAACAGATACAAGAAGTAATCTAGAGTTGCTCTTCTAATATCTAATAAAACAGACTTTCAACCAAAATTAATCAAAAGAGATGGGGAAGGGCACTTCATACTCATCAAAAAAAATCCATCAAGATGATGTCTCAATTCTGAACATATATGCCCCAAATGCAAGGTCACCTACATTCATAAAAAAATATTAGTAAAGCCTAAGTCACACAATGAACTCCACACATTAAGGTTAGGAGACTTCAATACAACTCTCTCACCAATGGAAAGATCATCAAGACAGAAATTAAACAGAGACATAATGAAACTAACAGATGTCATGAGACAATTGGAGCTAACATATCTACACAAAATTCCATCCAAACTCAAAAGAATATACCATCTCTCAGCACCTCATGGAATCTTCTCTAAAATTGATCACTTGGCCACAAAGAAAGCCTCATCAGATACAATAAAATTGAAATCATAGCTTGTATTCTATCAGACCACCATGGATTAAAGCTAGACTTCAACCACAAGAGAAACAACCAAATGCTTACAAACTCAAGGAAACTGAACAATTTTCTACTCATTGACCATTGGGACAGGGAGAAAATAAAGAAAGAAATTAAAGCCTTTCTAGGGTTCAATGAAATGAAGGCATAACATACTCAAGCTTGTAGGACACAAGGAAAGCAGTGCTAAGAGGAAAGTTAATAGTACTAAGTGCCTTCATAAAGGAATTGGAGAGATCTCATACAAGCAATTTCAAAGCACACCTGAAAGCTCTAAATCAAAAAGAAGCAAACACACCCAAGAGGAGTAGATGACAGGAAATAATCAAACTCTGGCCTGAAATCAATAATTTAAAAACAAAGAGAAAAATACAAAGGATCAGTGAATACAAGAATTGATTCTTTGAGAAAATCAACAAGACAGACAAACACTTAACCAATCTAACTCAAAGGCATATCAACAAAATTAGAAATGAAAAGGGGAACATGAATAGATACCAAGGAAATCCAAAAAATAGGACTTCAAAAGCTGTACACTACAAAATTGGAAAACATTAATTTTCAGAATGGATGATTTTCTTGATAGATACCACTTACCAATGTTAAATCAATATCATACAAACAATTTAAATAGACTTATAACCCCTAAGGAAATAGAAATAGTCACTAAATGTCTCCTAACCATAAAAGCCCAGGATCATACGGTTTCAGCACTCAATTCTACCATATATTCAGAGAAAAGCTAATACGAATACTCCTCAAACTATTCCACAAAATAGAAACTGAAAGAACATTGCCAGATTCACTCTATGAGGTCACAATTACCCTAATACCTACACCAAAACAAAGAGCCAAACAAAGAAAGAGAATTTCAGACCCATTTTTCTTATGAACATTGATGCAAAAATACTGAATAAAATACTTGAAAACTCAATCCAGGAACACATCAAAAATATATTCTACCGTGATCAAGTTGGCTTCATCTTAGGGATGCACAGATGGTTCAGGTTAGGAAAATCCATCAATGTAATCCACCATGTAAACGAACTGAAAGATAACAGCCATACATTGAACTACAAACATTAATAGTAGGAGACCTTAACACAACTCTCTCACCAATGGACAGATCATCAAAACAGAAACTAAACAGAAAAGTAATGAAACTAGATGAATCAACTGGGCCTAACATATCTACAGAACATTTCATCCAAATACAAAAGAATATACCTTCTTCCCAGCACTGCGTGGAACCTAATCTGTCAGGTTCAATTGACTTATAATGTCAGTTAGTTTCTAATGATCATCTCATTAGATGCCAAAAAAAAAAAGCTTTTGAGAACAATCAGCACCTCTTCATTTTTAAAGACTTGGAGACACCAGGGATTCAAGACACATACCTAAACACAATAAAGACAATATACAACAAACAAATAACCAACATCAAGTTAAATGGAAAGAAACTTAAAGCAATTCTACTGAAATAAGGGACAAGACAAGGCCGCCCAATCTCTTCAGATGTACTCAATATAGTACTTGAAGTCCTAGCTAGAGCAATAAGACAACTAAAGGACTTCAAGGGGATGGGTAGGTGGGGGAGGTTCTCTTTTTCTGAGTGGTAGGGAAGGGGGATACAGGAAGAGGAAGGTGGTGTGGAACCAGGAGGAGAGGAAGGAGGTTGCTATGATTGGGATGGAAATTGAGTGAATAAATAAATATATTAAAAAAGGAGAGTTGGAAAGGATGAAAGAGCCAGAATATGAACAGATATGTTGTAAAATGATGTCATCTCGTGTCCTGGACATGTCATATTCTCTTCACTCATGAACTTAATGTGTTTGCAATTATATGAAAATCACCTGCACAAAATTCACCCTACCAAAACAATATTTCATATGGATGATAGAGGGACTAATGTGGCCTTATTGGTCCCTGAAAAGTTAGTGGAATTAATGTCTGTTGGATCAGGAAGTGTCAAGTTTTTCACTGGTGTGGCCACCAATAAGACACTCATGTACCAGTAAGTGACCTTTCACGCACAAACTCAATATACAAATGATTACATGAATGTAGGAAGGGGACTAGTTTGGAATCAAAAGCACTTTATTGTAAGAAGAAAGGTCTTGAGAGAGATCAGATATTCTCTCTAGAAGGCAGGGTGCCAACTTAAGGTATTTATCCATCCGAGACAAGACATAGATAAAGTTTGGAGAGTGAAAACCCTGCCAATGAATATTGGCCATGGGATAAGTGCTGGGCGTGCTTATGGGAATCCTGTAATAGGTCACCTGTTCTATCTTCATGGAAGATTTATTAGGATCCTGTCATGGTTTCCACGTGTTACCAGAAAGTTTTCGGAGCTTCATATCAGGCACCAGATGCTATTGGGAAAACTTTTTTTGGGGTCACACCTGGGGTACAATGTACTACCAGGAAATCAGTGTTTACTTTCTGTTGTTGTTGTCTTATTAAAAACAAATATAGACCCGAAAGAATGCTTGAAGACAATTTTATTAGAGTTTAAGAAAAATAAAAAAACAATGTAGAAGACAAACTGTAAATTTTAACAGCTGTCCAGAGGAGGAAGATGGACAAAACAGAAGACTATGCTATTTTTAAGTAGTGACATAGTAGAAACAGGAGCCATGCAGGTAGCTTGAGAGAAAAAGACTGAGAAGAACATAAAAGAAAATGAGAAAGTGTTACCTTTTTTCATAGCTCAGAAAAGTGCTTGTATGAGATCTCTCCAATTCCTTTATGAAGGCACTTAGTACTATTAACTTTCCACTTAGCACTGCTTTCCTTGTGTCCTACAAGCTTGAGTATGTTATGCCTTCATTTCATTGAACCCTAGAAAGGCTTTAATTTCTTTCTTTATTTTCTCCCTGTCCCAATGGTCAATGAGTAGAAAATTGTTCATTTATGGTTTTTTTTTTTGGTGATGTTAGTAGTATGTCTTGCTGCCAGAAAGCACGGCAGACAATTCAATCCACATATCAATTCAGGAGGTTCTCAGAGACATCATTTGATCATAAACAGTATATTGCAAACCACTGAGCAGAATGAATCATTTATGTGAATTTTGAATGTTTTAAAACACATTAACAGAAAACTGCATGATTTCCTATTTTAAGGCTATTTAGGAAGAATATACATAGGATTGGGTTTGCTTAATCATTCTGGACACTGAAATCACAACAGAAAATGTCAGCATATTTAGCTAATCAGAACTATAATTAGTGATTTGCTGCTTTTTCTCTCAGCATAATTAAGACCCACCAGACACAGCATGTGTGATTTGTCTGGTCTAAGGCTGTCCTTGCATGCCCTGTCTTGAATAAGCAATGTGGAAACAGTGGCCTCTGCTCCCTTACAGTATCTTCACACTCCTCTCTGCACTGAACAATGGAGTGTGAAACTCTATTTTTAGAGCCAGACTCCCTTCAATTGTAGAACTATTGCTTCTCAGGGATTTCTGCAGAGAACTGTAGGCATTAATATTTCCTTTTCATACAGTGGGGATAATTTGAGGGGCAGGAAAATCACTCAAATATTTATGAGCTACCTGTCCATGATAGTGCCTACATTCTCACCAGACTTATATTAAGACCCAGAACTTGTCATCAAAAACTGGTGAGTTCAAAGGAAGAAGAAACACATATGCTCATACATCTTTAATTGTAAAAACAAACCTTCAGATTTTTGCTGAAGGAGTTGGTGTCTGGGACGTAGTAATGTTTTCTATTCAGAGAAACAAAGAATGGTGAAATGTGTTGTTACTTGTAAAAATTTTCCACTTTAGGAAAAATGACTCTGGACTAGACTAAAATATGACTATGGCTGTGCTCACTAACTAGCACGACACTAGAGATGTTCAGATTCATTGCTACCTGCTTGAACTGACTTTAAGTGACCACATTCCACCATAGCAACTCTCCTTTTTTCAAATCTCAAACAATACACTGCAGGTATAATAATTAAGTGCTGATCCGTGATGGGACTGACTCTGCCATGAACTCTGGTGCCCCATATTTGATCACCTCTTCTCGGTGGGGAGGCCTGAGGGCACTCAAAGAAAGAATAAGCAGGCTACCAAGATGAGACTTGATAGCCTGTGACCATATAGTGGGAGAGGAGGTCCCCCTCAGTCATAGTCACAGCAGAGGGGAATAGGGAGGAAGCGGGAGGGAGCGAGGAACAGGAGGATACAAGTGATGGGATAACAATTTGAGATGTAATCTGAATAAATTAATAAAATAAAAAAATGCTGAAAGTGCGCTTGTTAACCTAAAAAAGGAAAAGAAAACAGTAACAATAAGAAATCCCTGCTCTTGTTGCCTAACAATACAAGCTATGTTATCCCATATTATATATTTTGCCTTTAGATTTACTTTAGGATTGTTAAGGGTTTTTATTTTAAAGCCAAACTTTCATCTTCTGGAGAAACCCATTAATGGACTATTTTAGCCTAAGTAGTCTACTTTTGCCTTTTCTGTCTAATTTTTAATGCTTTAACCCATTTCTCTCTTTGAATTTCATTAGCAGAGCTGTTTCAAATGGAATGCAACATTCTTCCACATTATTTGCAGATTGTTTTTAAACTGGGAATTAAAACTATGCTTTGAATCAGGGTTGTACTAGAACATAGATCCACTAATGATTTTTTCATTTTTACTGCAGTTTTTGCATTAGATATTAAGTAAAGCAATAGTTACATCACATATTTGATTGTCAAACACACACTGAATATACTAGATACATTCAGTAAGCTTTACTACTTAGATTTCAATAAATGTCAGTGCTTAGATTGGTTAATTCTGGGCACCACAGTTTGTTCCCAAACTTTCCAGATAATTTTAATCAATAAACAACCAGGTGAGTATAAGCGAAATTGCCAGTAAATGCGAGTATATAGTTTAATTCTCTGGATTTCAAAACTCATGATTTTATAAAAATAAAATTATTTTTGTAATCTTCATATTTTGTTTCAAGCTTTATCCATATTTTGGTCACATATCCTCAAAGCTGTTCAACTTTCTTTCAAATTGATTCTGAGGAACAAAAAATTATCAATATATGAGATTCTGGTTCTTGTCATCTTACTTCTTAAAAATGATGTTTGCATGATTATTTGATAAATGTGCATAGTGTGAAATAGCTTCATCAAGCTAATGGATATGGAATGGACTGGTCAGAACACTACCTTTAGTTCATGTCACTAATTTCTTATAGCCTCATGTCACCAATTTCTTATAGCCATTGTGTATATCTCTACTTCATGCTGTTTAATGTTTCCATCTTACACATTACTCATTGTTCTCCTAGATAAGATGCAATAACTTTTTCTTCATCTGTACTGATACCTATAGATATATTTGCAGCCTATAATGGTAGCTCAGGAGTAGATCACTGGTGTAACATATCCAAGATCCTGATTCTAGTGTGACTACTTTGCTCTGGCTAATTTTTATGGTAATTTTAACTAAATTTAAAATCATCCAATACAATGATTCTTAAACTCTCTATACTTATGAGTGCTTTTTTCACCCTAGAAATTGTTATGTGACTTTTGGTATATTTTTTCATGCTAGTAAACCACAAATAAATTTATTTTAAAAAGTATTTGGTATATGTTTCTTATTTATTAAAGACAAAGTAAAGTTATATGCTAATAAATATAGAAAAAATTGAAGTATTTTTGTTTTTTTTAAATTGTAAGAAATTCTATACTAATCTTAAATCAAAAATTGTAATAACTTTTTATAAAACTCAAGTTAACAATAAAAAAAAACACTTTTAAAGCTCAAACGTGTTAACTTAGAGCAACCTGAACATATACTAATTTGATACTTATTTGGTGAAGAATAAAAAAAGCTAACAGACTTTGTTTTTGCTAATTTAATACTCTATGTTTCTTCAAGAACATAAAACATTGCAGATAAACTAAAAATAATATACAGTAATCTCGAAGCAGAGTCGAGGTGCTTAGGCAGCATGTGTTGGCATTTTGTGGCATGATGGCATGCTGAGTACAGTGTCCATGTAGTGAGCTCAGAACTAAAGCTGCAGTGAAGTCACATGGTACATAGCAGGCAAATGCTGCTCCAAATGTCTCAGGTCTGTTATGAGTTTGACTTTGAGTTAATCTTTGCCAAACATGTACAGGAACTAAAACCTCTGATGGTTGTAGCCAGCTTTCAAATTTCCAGTGCACTGAGTTCTATACATTTAGCATTTCATTATGTTCTTCTGCTTACAAATCATTTAATTCACTCATAACATTTATTGGTTCTTCCGATGAGTGCAACATTATGTTAAGCAAATGAGAAAGACAAGTCTTATTATTGAGCAGTTCATACTCCGGTGAGAGACGTAAAGAAAAAAAAAGATTTCTACCTCTGAGTACTTCTAGCACAGAACATGAGGGACTGTCGGCAGGACAAGCGAGACAGAGTGTCCGTGTGGTGTGATAGTAAAGAACCTGCCTGTTTCTTCAATGAATTCAGTACTGAGAAACCACAAGCTTGAAAAGAAATGTTTTCATGCTGCATTTCCCCTTCCACATAGGTCATGATACTAGCAGGACTGACTTCCATGGCCTGCCACATGAAGCGGGAGGAAATGGAAATATATACACTTTACACTAGCTACTCTTGACACATGATACATAGCCAATCCATGCCATTAATTTTATGATTATTACAAATACCAGCTCAACTGTGGAAGGAAGATGGTGTTTGGGACAACTGGAGATTGCTTTTGGGAACAAATCTTGAAGCCATGAGATTCAGTTTGGTTTCTGGATAGGCCAATAGAAAATGATACTCCCCCACATGTTGGGACTCAGTTTTTAAAAATTTAATAGTGTAGATTTTAATATTTGTTTCTCCCCACCTTTCAGGTCCTTAAATGCATCTTCTTACATATGGTAGAAATTTTTCATTGTAATATTGTTAATTTTACTTAAAGAAATACAATGATAAAATTATTTGCAATGAGTATTTATTACATAAATACTTATATAAACACAAATAAATAGATACAAAACAAATACCTTCTGCTTTTACTTTAATTTCACTTCATTTGTTTTAACTTGAGTCTACAGACTATAAATAGAGCAGGTTTGGTTGTCACAGACAAATGAACTTTTCCTGTCTAGCCCTTTGATGACGTACTGAACACAGGTTTTTGTTTTTACTTTTCAGCTACACTGAGTGGAATGATTTCATTTTTAGGCATGAGAAAGTACAATTAAATCTTTACTGATCTACATAAGGTAACAAACATGAGTGAAATCATGCACTGCCACAGAACACACAGAGACCATATCGTATCGTCAATATTCTTGCCAATCTGCATACGACACTCAAAATGTGGGGCATTCTATAGAACAGACAAGACACAATTTTTTAAATTTATTCAGATTACAGCTCAATTATTATCCCTTCACCTGTATCCTCGCTCCCTCTTTTACCTTATTCCTCTCCCCTAGGTCTGTGACAGAAGTGGACCTCCTCCCCCACCATATGGTCACAGCCTATCAAATCTCATCTTGGTAGCCTGCTCATCCTATCTCTGAGTGCCACAAGGCCTCCCCACCAAAGGGAAGTGGTCACATATGGGACACCAGAGTTCATGGCAAGAAACAATTTTTAGAAGCGTCAGTGTCAAGATAGGCCAAAGATGTCATTCCTATTAATAGTTGAGTAATTCTACATTGTGTATCACATTTTTGTTATACATTCCTCTGTTGAAGTACATCTAGTTGTTTCTAGTGTCTAGCTATTTTGAAGAAATATTCTGTGAATTTACTGAGTAAGAGTCCTTGTAGTAGGATGAAGAATCTCTTGGGAATATGTATATGACTGGTATAGCTGGGCCTTGAAGTAGATTTATTTCCAATTTTCTGAGAAACCACCATATTTACTTGCAAAGTGGTTCAATAGCACAGACACTAAGGTCAACAATTAATAATTGGGACCTCATGAAACCAAAAAGCTTCTGTAAAGCAAAGGAGACCATCAATAGGACAAAACAGCAGTCTTTAGAATGGGAAAAGATCTTCACCAACTCCACATCTGACAGAAGGCTAATATTAAACATATATAAAGAACTCGAGAACGTAGGCATCAGCAAACTAAATATTACTATTTAAAAATGAAGAATAGAGCTAAATAGGGAATTCTCAACAGAGGAATCTCAAATGGCCAAGAAGAATTTAAAGAAATGTTCAATACCCTTAGCTGTCAGCGAAATGCAAATTAAAATGACTTTGAGATTCCATCTCACACCTGTTAGAATGGTTAAGATAAAAAGCACAAATGACAGCTCATGCTAATGAGCAAGAGGAACATTTCTTCACTGCTGGTGGGATTGTGGGATTGCAAACTAGTACAATTACTGTGGAAATCAATCTAGAGGTCTCTCAGAAAATTGGCAATAATTCCACCTCAAGACCCAGCTCTACTGCTCATGGTCATATACTCAAATAAAATACTCCATCATACTGCAAAGACACTTGCTCACCTATGCTTTATTCATAGTAGCCAGAAACTGGAAACTACTTAGATATCCCCCAATGAAAGAGTGAATAAAAAATGTTGTATATTTATACAATGAGGTATTATTTGGCTATTAAAAAGAATGACATCATGAAATTTGAAGGTGAATGGATGGAACTAGAAAAAAGTCATCCTGAGTAAGGTTACCTAGACTCAGAAAGACAAACATAGCTTATAGTTACTGATAAGTGGATATTATCCATAAAGTACAGAATAACCATGCTACAGTCCAGAGACCCAAAGAGACTAAGTAACTAGGAAGGCTCAAGGTAGGACACAAGGATCTCCAAGGGAAGGGAGAATAGAATGGATTGCACAGGTGGACTGAAGGCAAGTGGGATCTGGAATAGGAGATATCAGTTTGGGGAGAGGGAGGAAAAAATACTTGGAGAAACAAGTGGAATTTGGGGCACATTGGGACTGGAGAAAACCTAGTGCCTGTCTTATTGTAGCTTGTTATGCAGTGTTTGGTTGATGTCTCTGGGAGGCCTGCTCTTCTCTCAGGCAAGGATGAGGGAGAATGGACCAAAAGGAGATGAAAGGTATAAATGGGGGATCTGTTGGGAGAGTGGGAATGAGGGGAAAGTGTGGTCAGGGATGTGATATATATGAGAAGAATTATAAAGAAAGACAGACCAAATAATAGCAATGACACATTGCAGTAAATGCATTGTGTGTGACAAGACTGTATCTCCAGATATAATGCATATCATTGGTGTAGCTAAAACGATTATGCAAACATTCAGGATGCCACTAATATATCAATATTCCCATGCCAGTTGATTTTTTTGTCATCTTGATACAAACTAGATTCATCTGGGAAAAGGGAACAGCAGATAAGAAAATCCTTCCATCAGATTGCCTGTAAGTAAATCTGTGAGTAATTTTCTTGTTTACTGGTTGATGTGACAGGATCTATAATCTTATTTTTTAGGCCTTTGACAAAATACTCAGACACCTTCTCAATAGAGTTCTCTGACAAAATTAATGCATGACCTAACTTCCACTCACAGGAACTCGTCCACTGGAATGTTTTGGTGGATTTTCCATATATTCTCATAACCATATAAATATCTGATTCCAATATCCATAGAAAATTCAACACTATCACTCTACAGTGTCCAGAGTTTTAACACATCATCAGTTTCACATTTATATAAATATTTTTCTTAAACCTGTTTCTTTAAAAAGGGGAGGAGGAAATCCCTCAGGAACAGTCATAGGGGAGGGGAATAAGGGGAAAATGGGAGGGAGGGAAGAATGGGAAGATACAAGGGATGGGATAACTATTGAGATGTAACAAGAATAAATTTAAAAAGGGGCGGAGGAGGGATTACAAAAAAATATTGACTCCCTGTATGACTTTCCCTTTCCTTTTTAAAATTTATATTTATTTTTAAATTTATCTATCTATTTATTTATTCATTAATTCATTAATTCATTCACTTATTTATATTTTCACTTTACATCCTGGTTGTAGCCCCATCCCTCTTCACATCTCATTCCCACCCTCCCTCCCTCTCCTTTATGCCCCCTGAACTTATTCCTCTGAAAAGGAGAGCCCCACTTTCCATCCACCCTAGCTCATCAAGTTAAACATCAGGATTGAGCATGTCCTCTTCCTTTGTGGCAAGGCAGTCCTGCCAGGGGAGAGTGATCAAAAAGCTGGCAACAGAGTCCATGTCAGAGACAGACTCCTCTCTCCTTGCTAGAGGACCTTTATGAAGCCTGAGCAGCCCACCAGCTACATCTGTGTGGGTGACTTATTATCCAGTCTATGCATGGTCTTTTGTTGGTGCTTCAGTCTCCACAAGCCCCTCTGGGCCCTGGATAGTTGGTTTTGCTGATCTTCTTGTTGTGCTCCTGTCACCTCCAAGTCCTTTTCTCATCCACCCCCCCTAACCTTTTCAACAAGATTGCCCATGCTTTGCACAATGTTTTGCTGTGAGTCTCAGCATCTCTTTTGAGGTACTGTGGGGTGGGACCTCTCAGAGGACAACTCTGATAGAATCCTCTCTGTAAGCATAGCACAGTATCCTTAATAGTATCAGGGGTTGGCCCTCTCCAATGGGGTGGGGCTGGGGTTGGGCCAGGCATTAGTTGGGCATTCCTTCAATCTTTGCTCTATCGCCTTTATTTTTATCCTTGCACATCTTATAGGCGAGGTGAGTTTTGAGTTGATGTTTTTGTGGGTGGCTTGGTGTTCCTTCCTTCTGTTAGGAGACTTGTCTAGTTAGAGGGTGTCCTCTTCAGTCTCTCTTGCCCCTGGCACTAGGAGTCTCTTCTAGAGTTCCCCTCATACCTCCCAGGAGCCTACTCTGACTTAGTCCCCAGCTTGTTACACGATGCCCTCACCCACAGTTCCTTTTTCCCTGCAGGCCTTCTATCCTCCTACACCATTCCCTGAGTTCTGATCCCCACCCTCATATCTCTCTGCACTCCCTATCCTACCATGTTCTCTCTTTTCAACCCCTAACTCTGTCTATTCTATTTCCCCCTCTGAGTGAGATTTAAGCATTCTCCCTTTGATCCTCCTTGTTACTTACCTTCTGTGCACTGTAGTATGTTAAACTCATACTATATGGCTAAAATCCACTTTTACATGAGTACATACCATGTGTGTCTTTTGGGTCTGGGTTACCTCACTCAGGATGATCTTTTCTAGTTCTATCCATTTTCTTGCAAATATCATGATATCTTTGGGTTTAACAGCTGAGTAGCATTCCATTGTGTACATGTACCACAGTTTCTTTACCCATTCTTTGGTTGAAGGACATCTATCTTGTTTCTAGATTTTGACTATTACAATAAGGCTGCTATGAACATAGTTGAGCAATTGGCCTTGTTGTATGGTGGATTGTCTTTTGGGTATATAACCAGGAGTGGTATGGCTGAATCTTGAAGTAGAGCTATTCCCACTTTTCTGAGAAAAAGCCGGATTGATTGAAGAGATGTGAAAATAGTGGGCAGCCTTGCCTTGTCCCTGATTTTAGTGGGATTGCTTTGAGTTTCTCTCCATTAATTTGATGTTGGCTATTAGCTTGCTATATATGCCTTTATTGTGTTTATATATAGGCTTTGTACCCCTGATATCTCCAAGACTTTTATCATGAAGGGGTGCTGGGTTTTTCAAAGGCTTTTTCTGCATATAATGAGATGATCATGTGATTTTTTTCTTTCAGTTTGTTTTAACGTGGATTACATTGACAGACTTTTGTATGTTAAACCATGCTTCCATCCCTGGGATGAAGCCTACATGATTGTGGTGGATGATATATTTGGTGTATTCCTGGATTTGATTTGTGAGTATTTTGTTGAGTATTTTTCTAAATTGCTCATGAGTGAATTTTGATTAAAATTCTCTTTCTTTGAAGAGTCTTTGTGTAGTTTAGTTATCAGGATAACTGTGGAAGAGTTTGGCAATGTTCCTTCTGCTTTTAATTTGTGGAATAGTTGGAGGAGTATTGATATTAGTTTTTCTTTGAATGTCTGATAGAATTCTGAGTGAAAACCATCTGGCCAAGTGCTTTTTGTGGTCAAAAGACTTTTGATGACTGCTTCTATTTTCCTTAGTTCTTGTAGGACTGACTGATCAAATTGTTAACCTGATATTTATTTAAAGCTAGTAAGTTGAATCTTTCAATAAAATTGCCCATTTCCTTTAGTTTTTTTTTTTTTTTTTCTTATCTCAGCCTCTCTGGTTACGTCTCCTTTTTCATTTCTGATTTTGTTAATTTGGATACTCTCCTACTGCCTTTTAGTTAGTTTGGCTAAGGGTTTGTCTATCATTTTGATTTTTCTCAAAGAACTATCTCTTGGTTTCATTGATTCTTTGCATTGTTCTCTTTGTTTCTAAATTATTGATTTCAGCCCTGAGTTTGATTATTTTCTTGTCAACTCTTTTTTTGGTGTATATGCTTATCTTTGCTCTAGAGTGTTCCGGTATGTTTTTATTTTGCTAGTATGGGATTTCTACTGTTTCTTTATGAAGGTACTTAATGCTATGAATGTTCCTCTTAGTACTGTTTTCATCATGTCCCATAAGTTTGGGTATATTGTGCCTTCATTTTCATTGAATTCTAGAAAGTCTGTGATTTCTTTCTTTTAGCCCTGACCCATTGGACATTGAGTTGTCTAGTTTATAGGCATGCATCTGTAGTTCCTGTTCTCTTCCCTAGGTTTTCAATCTGCAGGATTGCCTCAGATTGTGTTTCCTTTATTGTTTCTAATTCCATTTTTAGGTCTTAAGCAGTTTTATATCTATTTCCTTCCCCTGTTTGATTGTATTTTCTGGTATTTCTTTAAGGGATTCATTCAATTCCTTCACCTATTTGGTCATACTTTCCTTTATTTCTTCTAGAGATTTATTTTCCTTCTTTAAGGCCTCTATCATTTTCATAGCCTCAGAGTTAAGATTGTTTTCTGTACTTCAGTACAAGTATCTCTAGAAGGCTTGTTTCCAGTGGTATTATATAGTCCTGGGTTTTGTTGCTTGTGTGCTTATGCTGACCTCTAGCCATCTTTTTTTCCTGGTGTTAGCAGGTTGGTGGTCCATGGTGGAGAGGTCTCTATGCTGAATATTGCTCAGGCTCCCTCACAGGCCTCCTTGAAATGGCAGATAGAGGATGTGTGTTGGATCCTGAGTAGTGCTCCCCTCTGCTGGCCTTGTTCCAGGTGAGTCAGTCAGATCCAGAGTCACCAGAGAGAGGATACTAAGTTGAAGGTTGCTTAGACCCCCTACTTGCCTGTTGTAGCTGTGTGCTAAGTAGGTTGGGTAGATAAGACAGATCACAAGAGGTCAATGACATTATGAAGTCAGCTGCACAGTGTATGGATGCTGACTTTAAGATTTCATATTCAGCCACACATTCCCTTGGTAGCTAAGCAGGCTCTGTGCTTCTGGCACTCAGACGACGAGCAGAACCATGGATTGGGGTTGGGGATGCTGACTCCTGTGTCCAGGTACTGCCCTTGGAATCCGAGGTCTTATTGTGGAGTAGAGTGCCCCTGGAATTGGGGACCAGCACTTGTATAGACAGAACGCACCAGGCCTTACAGGTCTGGGACCTTGATCAACTCCTGTAATTGGAAGACTATTACATCCCCAGCTTTCAGGATGTCCCTCCCATATGGGAAATACTGAAGTCAGTATTTGGAAGTCAGCAGTTGTTACTGTAACAACAGTCTCTGATCTTCTGCCACTTAGATATAGCAGGTCCTGGCCACTGCCATCTTGGAAGTATGTCTTTCTTTTTCTTTAATTAAAAAAAAACTTACTTACTTACTTAATTCACTTTACAGCCTGATCATAGCCTTCCCACTCCTTTCCTCCTGGTCCCACCCTTGACCCTCCCTTCCACTTCTTCCATCTGCCCCCCCATTCCTCAAAAGAGAGGATTTCCCCCACCAATCCACCCTAGCTCTTCAAGTTGTGTCAGGACTGAGTGCACCCTCTTCCCCTTTTACCTGACAAGGCAGCACTTGCCAGGCACAAGTGAGGTTGACATATTCCACTAAAATAAATTGCTTGTCCCACATAAATATAAACAGTACTGGTTCAGTAATTCTTTGTATTAATAATGTAATTCCCATTTATTTTCTCAGTTCAAACTTCTATACATTTTGATGTTTTGGGTCACCAAAGTGACTTAGTTCTTTAATTATTGTGTTTAAATTTTAATATTTAGAAATCATGATTGTAAACATAGTTAAAACATAGTTAGAATGTAATGTTCTCTGATTTCATAACACTCATAAGTGGTTTACTCAGATAGTTAAGCTTTCTTTTTTAGGTTATCACTAAACTGCAAATCTGTAATAGGATGAGCCCTGGTTGGGAAACATTGGCAAGGACAAAGTAGCCCCATGCTTCCTTTAAATATATAATCTCTGTGGTCCTAATAGTATGAAACTTCTCTTTATAATCAACCCTATATGTGGCTGAAGATAATCTGGTGTTTACAAAATCAAACTGGTCCTTTAAAACACATGACATATTTTCTTTTTATTTATTTATTTATTCATTATTTATTTATCTATTTTTTGGTTACGTTATTCTAAGGTCCATTTTTTCTAAAGAGTTCTCAAGACATGTTCTCCATTTTTAGTCTTTATAATGCTCCTAGAACTTATCTTTCCAACTCTCATATTTGGAGAAGGAAGGAAAATCATAGAAGGTAAAAACTGTGGACCTGGAAAGCGGCCTAATGATCAAATTCTACTTTCAAATGCTGTGACACAGGGTTGCGTTTTAGTTGGGCCCATAAAGTCTCCTGTGACCACACCTGCTCTACCCAATTCTCAGAGTCACAAAGTGTTACAAATGTTGAAGTCTCACAGACACAAGCCTAGATAAATCCTGAATGTGTCTCAGGATTAGAAGGAATTCCATGTGAACCCCGGGCTCACTTATTTGGTAAGAATATGATGCACAAATAACAGATAACACAAAATGATCTCAATTCAAATGAGCTATCTCAATTTTCTATGCTTTCCCCAGAGCCTCACATGGGTAAGTTTGTTCAGGATTTTAAAACTTATTCAAAACAACCAGAAATCATAGGTTTCTTACGTCAACATTATTTTGAGATCTCTGAGTTAATAGTCTTGAGTTCTGCTGTAACTCATGCACCGGCCATTTATTTATCATCTGTATTTTTGGCCTTGAGGATATATAGTTCAAAACCATGCTATGTAGAATGCAATAGCAATCTGTGTAGTGCAAATGAGGAAAACTATTGTTTCCTGGAATATTGATCCCAAGAAATTGAAAATACTGTACTAATAACACTACTACTATGTATACTGAAAAACACTTTCTAGTTTGTTGAAGATTACTTCCTGTTTCCTATTTGAAATTAAATTGCATTTGTATGTTCAGTGAGGAAACGGTTTTAAAGAGAGCTTACTGTTTATATTTGTACATTCTGACTCATATTCTGTTAAAAATGACAAAAATGTAGCTCTGTGTGGCAACATAAAATTTATATAGTAATCAATTAAATACTCATCAGCATGCAAGTTTAATACCCATCTTCATTACACAAAAAGGAGAATGATGCTTGATTTAAAATTCACTTGGATCAATAACAGGGAATTTTAAGGAACTAACTGCTCTATAGAGTAAGGAAGGTGTCATTGTTATAAGCCATCAGGAGAACTCAATTACAATATGCCAAACTTTTGGCTGATGTGATTATTTCATATACAAATTAATATTTATTATTATATACATTTAAGAACACTATGTCTATGGCAGATGTTAATAGTACTATAAACAAAAAATATGTTTATAACCAGTAGTGTAAATGAAGTCAGTATCTTTAAGCAATAGCAAAAAATTACAGAGACTCATAAAGCCACCAATCAAAGGCAGGAAAAATGCACCATTAGTGATTTCTCATTTTCCCATGGTAATTGGTTTTCTCTCTTTGTGCCTTTAGAATTAGAGTCTTGAGAGTAGAAAAAAAATAGGCACACAGAAAATGAATTCAAGAGGGATCCTCATGACTCAGAGTTTGCCCTTTACAGGCCTGTTCATGGCAGATATGCTCATGATGCTTCAGACTCTGGAGAGTCACCTTTCCCTGCCACGCCTCTTTCCTCTTCCTTCTGCTTGCCCAGATCACATATCTGTGTTGTTTTGCTCACTAGACCTTTTCTTCTCATGTTAATGTGAAATATTGGTATTGGATCGCAAATGTTGAGATAAAAATTGTTAATGTAGGAGCTATCTTCCCATTAGATTGACTTTTAAACTTGAGAAAAATTGAAGGAGGGAAGAACTGTGTCCTTCCTGATGTCATGCTTGGTATATTTTTCACTTGTTTCTTTTCCGTCAAGAATGCCTTAGTTTTCACAGGGGAAATATTCATTTCAAGACCCTCAATGAATGCCTTATGCTACAAATAAGGCTAAAACTCTACATATACTATATTGGCCCACATTTATGCATACTTAAAGTTTCACTTATATAGTGTGTACAATAAAAGATTAAGAACAATAACATGATAAGAAGAAAAATATATATGAACTAACATAAGTTTATGAAAATGTGGTCTTGCTTTCTTAATAAAGAATTGGGAAACATCAACATTTTTGGCAAAGGTTAACTCAGGTCACTGAAACCACAGAGAACTATGGATAAGGGGAAGATACTGTATTCTACAGTAGAATCCATCAGAAAAAGCACCTAAAGAAAAGACCTGGGCCTCAAGCATGGCGTGAGGAATGACTGTACCAGGAATATGGCTAACACCCTCGATTTTACTTTAAAGCTACTTTTTAATTATTCCTAGGTAATAGTTAACCTGTATATGCCTGTAGAAATTTGATAGTTCTTGAAAACTTTGCAACTGGGATTAGTGATTTTAACCTCTAAAACTAAACATTTCACTATTACTGGTTATTACCATACTTGATTATTAAAAGAACTTATTTTTGAAAAAATATGATGTGATGTGGGCTGTGTGTGTGTGTGTGTGTGTGTGTGTGTGTGTGTGTGTGTGTGTGCATACAGACAGGTATGAGACACCCAGAGAGCAAGAAATCTCATCAGGAGAAGGAACAATGCCAACATATTGATATCTATATAGCTATATATCTACGAACCATTTGCATACTGATATATAAGTGCACAGCATAAAAGTGCTAGTTATTGTGAAATTTAGAGGTATATGTTGTTCACATAACATCACTAGACAAAATACACTGTGAGATTTTTTTAAACACCACATTTAATAGCTTCCATGTGCCTGATTAGTTTTGTATTCTTAGATTTTTAAATTTTTATTATGAATAACATTACAGGAATGACTGCAGTGCAATTTGTGGATGTCTCACATTAGTGCAGGTTGAATTCTGTAAATGTGCTTTAAGTTAATAGCACTCCCTGTGTTCCTCCACATGTTCTGAAAGGGATCAACAAAGGTTCAGTAAACAACTTATTTTTCCCTGAACAGCAGCAAGTATAATTTCCTTAGTATTCTAGCCCATGGTTTCAGTACAAAAGCTTGCTGGTGCTCACACTATGACTTTATTAATTTTTATAATTTTAGTGGAATTGATAATAAGGCTAAATATATTCATATTTAATATGTGTGTTTCATCTGTTAGTTGATATTCCTTAACCATGTTTTTCTTTATTATATTTGTAAAAGTTTTTGTTTGTATCCATTTTCTATATTTATATTATATTCATATATACCAAATATATCTCCATTTAACTTTGCATATGAATTTATAAGTGACATTTTGAAGACAAATATAATTTCTTATAGTTAAAGTACTAGTATTTTTATTATTTATTTATAAATTTTACATCAAAGCTATAAACATTCATATTAGAACCTGGAAATAATATAAGTTGTGAAATATTTTATCTAGTCAAGTTAATACTTCTTTCAAAAATATTAACCAGTTCTATTTGTTGATTATGACAATATTCATATAATTAATTTTGCAAAAAGTTTGTCAAAATGCCTTAGTATTGTTTTTAAGAGCAGAATTCACTAATTTTGTGTAAGTTTCTTTTTTATTTAATATGCTAAACTTTAGTAACTTTTAAACATGTATGCAAATTTTTTATTAAATATTATTTGTTTCTGAATCATTTTCTTTCTGAATTACATTGGCTTGTTAACTTACCAAGTTATTCCAGATTTCACTTTGAAAATACCCATGACTTTCTAAGATCCTTACATTCTCTGGCTGGAATGGCCATCTCAAATAGTGGGATTTCAGAGACCAGAATATGCCTTCTTCCTTATTCTTCATAGTATTTCTCATTTCAGCTTCAGTGCACAGAACAAAACAATTGATGCCTAAGAATGCTATTGAGTGAGTCATTGGACCCAGAAGACAGGATCTGGCAAGGAAGAGAATATTATTTAGTGACTACACCAAGAGAAGACGTAAGGAAAATGAACAGAGGAAAATGTGAGACTATCATACCTTCCCATGGATGCCTCTCTAACTTACTTCCCATCCATTTCATTTACTTTAGTGATTGCAGATAGTTCTTGTCTAAAGCCTAGTCATGAAATTCAAGATACTGTACTCAGCCCGCCTGTGCAGATAATATCTAGAACCTGGCTTCTGCTAATGCACCACATGAGTACACGTTATCCTCTTATCTTATGCTATGGAGGTCAGAAGGTGTCTGAGATTGCTTCTCACAAGTCTCCCTCTCTTTGGGGAGCAATAGAATCCCAGAACATGGTTTCATTAAGAGAAATAGAACCAACTTAGGGTATTTAAGGAAGGTTGAAATCTTTAAGTTGGGCTTCGTAGGTGGAAACTTACAAATCTTTTAAAATCTCCTTCTCTCCCTCTCCCTCTCTCCCTCTCACTTCTTCCTTCCTTATTTCTTTCTTTCTTTCTTTCTTTCTTTCTTTCTTTCTTTCTTTCTTTCCTTCTCCTTCTTATTCTTCTTGTTCTTGTTCTTCTTGTTCTTTTTCTTCTTGTTGTTCTTCTTGTTCTTCCTCTTGTTGTTCTTGTTCTTGTTCTTCTTCTTCTTGTTCTTCCTCTTGTTCTTCTTGTTCTTGCTCTTGTTCTTGTTCTTGTTCTTCTTGTTCTTCTTCTTGTTCTTGTTCTTCTTGTTCTTGTTCTTCTTGTTCTTGTTCTTGTTCTTCTTCTTGTTCTTGTTCTTCTTCTTGTTCTTCTTGTTCTTGTTCTTGTTCTTGTTCTTGTTCTTCTTCTTCTTCTTGTTCTTCTTGTTCTTCTTGTTCTTGTTCTTGTTCTTGTTCTTGTTCTTCTTCTTCTTCTTCTTCTTCTTCTTCTTCTTCTTCTTCTTCTTCTTCTTCTTCTTCTTCTTCTTCTTCTCCTTCTTCCTATTTGAGAGGGCCACTTTAGATAGCCCAGGCTTTTGGAGAACTCACTATGAATGCCAGGCTGACCTTCAACTCACAGTGCTTCACCTGCCTCTGCCTAGCAAGTGCTGATATTAGAAGAAGATTTCTTTTCAAACAAGGGCATGATTTGAAAAATGAAAGAAATACTATAGAAGAGGTTTTCTTTACATACTCTATTAAGCCCACTAAAAAACTTTTTAGGCCAATAACAGCTAAAGAGTTTGTTTGCACAGCAGCAAAACTTTTCCAATATGGCAAAACAGCTTGTAACTAATTTTCTTTCTTTGTGCTTTGCTTAATATAAATTCTTGATCACACCGTGGTCAAGATGCTAAATTTCCAAATGCTAAAATTCCAAAATAAAAGACTTACACTTTGTAAGAGAAGAGATAACGTTGCATTGGGGATATTGACATTAAACCAGTCTTTAAAATGAGGTACATGTGCATATTTCAGTTAATATAAACCTGATTACAAAAGGCAGTGAAAGCTAAAAGGTAGAAAAAGAACTTAAATCTGTTTATTTAAGTTAACTCAACCCCTATACGTGTTTGTTTGATTATTTGTTTAATTACTTATTTATTTTGAGAGAGGATCTTACTAGGTGTCCTTGGTGGCTTGGGACTTACTGTATGCTGGACTTGAACTCTGTATGGGTCAACCTCCCAAGTCATGGGCTTACAAAAGTATACCACCATGCCCACCCCTCAGCTTCCATCATTTTAAATATGCCTTTTCAGGTCAATTGGATGTTTGACTCCTTTAAAAGGTTACGGTCTTCTCAATGTGTCTCTCCAAGATGCTGCTTGTTTAGAAAAAAGCTCCCGAATAACTGAATGTGTCTTTTTGCCTTGCTGACCTCTAGTCTGACAACTGCCATTTATTTTTTGTTTGTTTTAAATCAGCATATATTATTTAGACCTAACAATGCATTTGATTATGGCATTTTATTACATGTGTGTAGTGTATTTTGATCATTTTGTCCCCATTACCATCTCATGTCTTCCTTTCACTCACATTGATCAGCTTTCGTATGCCATCTTGTCCCTAGTTTACATCCTTGGTGACATAATGAATTTCTTTAGGGTTGCTTAAAAGAGTATGAGTGAAGGAGTGTTTACAGAAGCCTGAGCATCTTCTCAATGGCTATGCCACTGAAGAAACTGTTTTTCTTTCCCTCACTAATTATTTCCTGTCTGTAGTTCCTCAGGGAGGTGTGGGCCTCAAGGGTTCTTCTTCCTAATCTGTTATTAACTATCTATAAATACTCAGAGGAATGTGTAGAGTTGTAAGTTTATTCCCCTCTCCATGATAGGCTGTTGGCAAGTCCAGTCTTGTGGAGGTAGTAGCAGCTGCTGTAAGTTCAAGAGTGCAGTGGCATTGCCATTCCTGTTTTACAGTACGTTGTCCCATTCTTTGCTCTCATAGTCTTTCCATCCTCCACTTTGTGATATGAAAGAGTAACACATATGTGGATGAGAACTCATCTTTTGCTGAAATTTTCCTCATTTTGACCAGTATTAATGCTTATAGTTAGAGATGATCACCACAAAAAGAAATTTCCTGAAAAAATCTGACAGAGTTGCTAACCCATGGGAATAAATATACTATTTTAAAATTCTTGTTTACAATGATTTTTTTTGGAGAATTCTATGCTATATTTATATAATTTTGAGTCCATAGTTCTCCTACAATTCCTCCTTTTGCCCCTTCCTCAACTCCCTCTCAACTTCATGAACTTGTCTTCTTTAATTGTAACACACACACACACACACACACACACATAAATACACATGCACATACACACACACACACACATAAATACACATGCACATACACACACACACACACACACACACACACACACACACACACACACCTCTGAATGTATTTTTGTTGATCATATATTTAGGCTGACCATTTGGAATTGGATAATGTACCAGAGGTCATCCCTAAAGAGAACAGGTTCTCTCTCTTTTAGAAGCAATTGATTGTGCCTCTTCATGTTGAAGTGGGTCATAGTGAGATTTTCCATATCCATGTTGGGTTGGTAACTGGTGCTACTGTACATGTCTTGTTTAGGCATCTATATTGTTAAGAATTTGTGTATCACATGTACAAGGTATTATTTCATAGTGAACAACCTGGTTTTTTAGCTCTTGCAATGCCCCCTTCTGTGATGTTCTCTGATCCCATTTAATTTGTCCATCTACAATATAGCTATTTTGAAGCCAACTTCTACTAATGTTTATCCATTTAGAAAAACAATAACTGTAGCTTCCATCCCTAGTGACCCCTGTACTTACAAGCTTTTGAATATATTTACAATATAAAACAGATCTGATTTCCCTCCTGTGAAGTGGGACTTAGTTCCAATTAGAAAGTGGTTGGTTACCCCATTTACAGACTTACTACTTTTATATCAGTGGATACATCCTGTCTTACTAGTTTGTAGTATGGCACACAGGCACTGATGCCAGTTCTTTTCTAGCAGCATGCATAATACCTGCCAGTGTTATGAGGACTAGCCAACATGGAGAAAGCTTTCATCTCAGCTCCATCATGATTTTTCTATGTCCTGTCATCAGATTAATAGTCTTACCTTACAGTTCTGGTGGGCAACCAAATACAGTGGCAGTTGCTGTATTGTTTTCAGGGCCTCCTTTGTTAGGAGATGGTCCATTCCCAGCACTGAGATTTTAATTTAATAATTTGTGGTTTCTAGAGGCAACATTATTCACTAACACAAGATACCTCAGCTTAAACTCTTTTGATAATTCTACTGTTTATCTGGTTTACCGAACATCAGGCTTTCTTACTTCTGGGCTCTATCTCTCTTTTCTCACCTCCTTAAGCCTTTGTATCCTATTTCCCATTCTACACCCACATCACATGTATTCTAACCTCCAATGCATCCTTAAATCACCTCTGATGAGTTCTTTTCTAGTTTCCAGGCTCTGCACCTACTCTCTCCCACACAAACGCACAGATGTAAACCCAAATTTAGGCGGGAACAGGAGGTTGTTTGCATACTGCTTCAGTCTCTCTAAATTCCTTTGAGTTTTGCTCATATTGATTTAGAGGGCCTTGTTTTCTTGGTGCCCTCCCTTCCCCCTGGCTCTTACACTCTTTCTGCCTCCTCTTTCACAGGGTTCTCTATGAACGCTATGAAAAGTGAGTTGTTGGAGACATGCAGTGTCTTAGTTAAGGTTTTTACTTCTGTAAAGCACCATAACCACCCATGGTGACTTTACAGGTCAGAATTTAATTGGGGCTGGCTTACCATTCAGAAGTTTAGTCCATTGTCATTACAGCCAATAGCATGGTAGCACACAGGCAGACATGGTGCTGGAGAGGTTTCTGAGTGTTCTACATTTTATCATGGGGTGGACCTTCAGTCCAGTTAGATATTGATTGAGTATTCTCAGAAATTTTATGCAACCATTGCACTATGATATTTTACAGGCATGATAGCATTGCAGATCAAAGAGTTTGCAGTAGGTTTGATGTTTGCTTCTCTCTTTTGGTAGCATGCAGAGTACATTCCTGTATCAGAGATGTTAGAACACAATGAAAAGGGTCTATGTAACACCAGCTTGCGTTCTCAATATTCAGTGAGTTATTTAGGTGTTGTCTTCAGCAATGAAGCCTTGCTGACAGTTTGTGAAGAGGAATCTATAGTCTTAGTCACAGCCTGGGTTGTCTGAGAATTACCATGGGACTCTTTTGGGCAGCAACTCAATTAGATCAGTCTTGGTGCTGGAGGTTTCATTTGGTGACAAGATATGTCTCTCTCCTCATTTGCTGATTTTATTTAGATTGTCTTCATATGTATATATTTTAGTATGACTCTTCTATATTAGCTTCCAGTAGTATACCTCAAATGCCAGTTAATTTTAGCTGTTTCTTCCCATATTCCCTTCTTCATTTCTCTCCCCTCTTGACTTTACCATTACACTACCAACATCCATCCATCTATAACTAGCTATTCTATTTCCCTTTCCATGTGAAATCTCTCTGTCCTCCCTAATAACTTACTGCATACCTTGTGTTTGTGGTTCTGTAGATTGTAGCTTGGTTATCATTGACTTAAGAGTTAATATCCACATATAAGCAAGTATGTACAGCATTTGTCTTTCTGGGTCTGAGATACCTTACTCAGAATGATTTTTTTTCTATTTTCATCCATTTACCTGTGAATTTCATAACTTCCTTTTTCTTAATGGCTGTGTAATACTCTATCATGTAAATGTATCACATTTTCATTTTCAATTTATCTGTTGAGGGACATCTCAGTGTTTTCTAAGTTCTGGACAGTATGAATAAAGCAGCAATGAAAATAATCGAGCAAGTGTCTTTGTGATAGGATATGTCCTTTGGATATAGGCTGAAAAGTGGTATAGTTGAAGTTTGAGGTAGATCAGTCCCCATCTTTCTGGGGAACCATTATACTAACTCACAGTGACTGTATAAGTTTCCAATTCCAACATCAATGGACGGTGTTCCTTATACCACATCTTTATCAGAAAGAGCTCTCATTTGTTTCATTGATCTTAGTCATTTTGACATCAAAGTACTGTTGATTTGGATTTCCCCAATAGCTAAGGATGTTGAACATTTCTTAATGTTTGTCAGTCATTTGAGGTTCCTCTATTGAGAATTCTGTTTAGATCTGTACCTGATTTTAAATAGTGTTGTTTGTTTTCTTGATATCTAGTTTTTTGAATTAGTTGAATATCTTATATAGTAACATTTTATCAGATGTATAGCTGGTGAAATCTTTTCGTACTCTGTAGGCTGCTGTATTGTCCAAATGCCTATGTATTTGCCATGCAGAAGCTTTGCAGTTTCATGGGGTCCCATTTTTTAATCATTGCACTTATTGCCTACACTAATATTGCTCTGTTCAGAATGTCTTGTTCTGTGATTTTAAGGCTATCCTCCACTTTCTCTTCTATCAGGTACTGGATTTGTGTTGAGGTCTTTGATCTATTTGGAGTTGAGTCCTTTTTTTTTGTTACAAGTTAAAAAAAATTTTTATTAATTTATTCTTGTTACATCTCAATGGTTATCCCATCCCTTGTATCCTCCCATTCTTCCCTCCCTCCCATTTCCCGCTTACACCCTTCCCCGATGACTATTCCTGAGGGGGATTTCCTTTCCCAGTATATGCTCATAGGGTATCAAGTTTCTTCTTGGTAACCTGCTATCCTTCCTCTGAGTGCCTCCAGGTCTACCCCTCCAGGGGACATGGTCAAATATGACAAATGGATTGAGCTAGAAATGATCACAATGAGTGAGTTAACCCAGAAGCAGAAAGACTCAAATGGTATATACTCACTTATATCTGCATACTAGCCCAAGGGATATGGCCCATGAAATCTTCACTTACCAGGAAACTGGGACAGAAGGGAGGACATTCTATTGGGACTCTAGATGAGAGAAGCATGGGAGAATAGCAAAGGAGAAGGATTCAGAGGGTCCTGGAGTTGAGTCTTATTCTTAGTGATAATTATGAATCTATTTGAATTCTACATGTAGCTGTCTGGTATAATCAGCATAATTTGTTGAAGAGCCTCCCCACCCCAGTGTTTATTTCTGACTTATTTATCAAAAATCATGACAGTATTCTACAGTCTTCCTGGTAGATATACCCAAACCTCTGCTGTTTTGTAAAATCATCTTCCTCTAACCTGTTCTCCAGACTGCATTGCTTTCAGTATCTAAAATGACTTAAACACATTTTATACTCATGGTTACAAGATTTGCTTCTGACATAAACTTCTGATACAGTTATCAATTGTTTTCTGATTTATATGTGACTCCATTCTGTGATTATGTAAGAAACATATTATGAGTTTTAAGCATATCTTTTCCTAAAGACAGAACTGAGTGGGATGGAATTTTCTTTTATCTGGATGTGCTTCATTTTGCTATAATGCATTTTCAGCCTACAGAAGAGATCAGAGACAAGCACCAGGATATCTAAAGAAGTCTTCATGGGCTTGAGAAATCTGCATGTTTTGTAAATGGAGGGATGTTAGTTCATGCAAAAAATGAAATGAAGTAAACAGAAAATCGACTGATGTCGGGTCAAGGTCATTACCTAGTTACACACACCATATTCAGAAGTTAATCATCACTTGTCAGGGTTAGAGGGGAATTAGGGATAATGGTATTTGAAAAGACAATTTGGGATGAGATTCTACAAGATGCAAAATACTTTTGGCATCTTCTGCTTTGCCTTTTCTTCTTAATGAATCAAATGTTACGTTTTGCTACATTATGACTAAGAAAGTTGAGTTTTATAGTATGTACCTAGCATCTAACTTACTCTAGTTGCCTGAACCCATTACCATAGTTAACTTAGACTATTATCTGAGAAAAATTTTTTTAGCTGAACTCTTCTTCTTCTTCTTTTTTAAACTAGCCATCATTATAGCAGCTAGCATGAGTGCTTTAGAAGGTCAACCAAATCATGCATTTTCTGTGTTTAACTCTATCTATGAATACTTCACTTGTAAAAGAAACCTACAAGTACCTTCTTCAGTCCTTTCTGACATCCTCTTCTGAGTACACTTCTGACTTTGTCCCCTAAGTGGGGCAATAATCTTTCACAGACTATGGTCTTTGACCGCAAATGATGGGAATGATGAAGAAAGGGAGCTGAACATCAAGATCCATCTTTTTAAAAATATATTTCATTAATTTATTCATATTACATCTCAATGGTTATCCCATCACTTGCATCCTCCCATTGCTCCCTCCCTCCCATTTTCCCCTTACTCCCCTCCCCTATGACTATGACTGAGGGGGACCACCTCCTCCTGTATATGCTCATAGGGTATCAAGTCTCCTCTTGGTAGCCTGCTATCCTTCCTCTGGGTGCCACCAGATCTCCCCATCCAGGGGACATGGTCAAATATAGAGCATCAGAGTTCGTGTGAAAGTCAGACCCCACTCTCCACTCAAATGTGGAGAATGTCCTGTCCATTGGATTGATCTGGGTAGGGGTTCAAAGTTTACTAAATGTATTGTCCTTGGCTTGTGCCATAGTTTGAACAGGACACCTGGGCCCCACATATATACTATGGAATACTACTCAGCTATTAAAAACAAAGAATTCCCAAATTTTGTGGGCAAATAGATTGAACTAGAAATAATCCTACTGAGTGAGTTAACCCAGAAGCAGAAAGAGTCAAATGGTATATACTCACTTATATCTGGACACTAACCCAAGGGATATGTCCCATGAAAGTCTTCACTTACCAGGAAAGTGGGACAGAGGGGAGGACATCCTATTGGGACTCTAGGTAAGAGAAACATGTGAGAATGAGGAAATAGAAGGATCCAAAGGGTCCTAGAAACCTACAAGAATAACATTATGATGGGCAGATCAAGATCCATCTTGTTCCATTTCTTTCATGACATAATGGGCTATATTCCTTCAATGGTGGACACAAATTAAACCTTCTTCAAGTTTTTATTTTTCATTTCTTTCACAGAAGCAGAAAAGTTAACTTAACACAGAAGGCAGTTTAAGTTTGTTGACCTTTATGAGGTTGAGAAAGTATAGTACATAAAAGACTTATTTTTTAAAGTCAAAATATGTATCTTCACGTTAAAGATGTAATTTTAACAGAGAGATATATAGAATTCTTGTTCAGGTAACATTATTTCATGACAAGAGAAATTTGAAAATATATAATTCATAATGTTATGATCTTCATGTGGTTTGATTGACAAGAGCAATTGTAGATATACCACCTCTTCATTATCAAGTTTGTGTTTCTGCGAACAGACCTGATAACATCCTTTTATTTTCCAACTCCAAAATCCTCTGGTGCTGGGATGCCTTTCAAGGTATGAATTAGTTCAGTTCTTAAGTTCTCAAATTCCAGAACTTTCTTGGTATTGCCTTTCATGACAGAATTGAAAATTTTTCTTTCTGATGTTAATTTTTCATTTTTAGATGAAAACTTTTGTTGTCATTTAAAAATGTGAAATATCACACACTTGAGTTTGACTATTTTCTTCTCAAAGTCAAACTGTGCTTTTACATGGGTCCTGGCTTCAGGGATAACTGCTCAGCCTTATCCTTTCCTCCCTGTTTTCTGTTTTTGTGCATCTCACCTCTTGAACTAAGGGATATCCTCAGTTACTCCATGTTGTCTTTTAAAACAGCTACAGCTCAAAACAAAAACATTTTGCATATATTCTATTTGTCATCTAACTTGTATTATTTTTTTGAAACACTAGAAAATATGGTGTCATTTTTGTTTCAATTTCTTTATTCCTTTCTTTGTCAGACTGTAAAAATTCTGCTATTCCTTATTTGTGCTCAACAGTTTCTTGTTTCTTAATTAATTGATTTGTATACAATATATTTTGATTACATTATTTTCTCTCCTCCAGCTCCTCCTTCCAGATCCCCTTCACCTCTATGACAAATGAAAGGTAAGACAAAGTAGGAAATATTCATCTCAGTCAAAGTAAAAGCTCAAAGAATTCTATTTTCCCTCTCATTAACTGTGTAATGCTTCTTGGCAAATTCACACTGAATAGTACAAAATAATGGAAGACTTTCTGACATCCTCTCTTTGCCAACACAAAACAAATAAATAGACAGTAAAAAGCAGGCAAAAAGAAAGAAGAGAGCTAGCAGCATTTAGAATTTAAATTTAAATGAAATTGTCTTATATTCTGATGTTGAAAAGTTTTGTTAGTTGAAGACAAAAACCAAAAGTTTGGGTCTAATCACAAGCCTTTGTTCATTTTTTTAAAATCCCACTTTCTTTTAGAAGCATTTGCTTGCTTTCAAATGCTAGCTTAAAACAATATCCCCTGATTTGAAGATATTCTGTGGTTAAGTGGGCTTAATATGTTCCATAGAGCCTGAGTTAAGTCAGTTCACAGCATTCATGTCAGGTGGCTAATAATTGCCTGTTATTCTGTCTCCCCCAGAACACCTCCTGCACCCTGTGTACACACACACACACACACACACACACACACACACACACACACACACACACGACAGAGAGAGAGAGAGAGAGAGAGAGAGAGAGAGAGAGAGAGAGAGAGAGAGAGAGAGAGAAAGGAGAATGGGATGTAGGTAATGAAACTAGAAAGGGTACCATAAATGAAAAGGAGGATCTTAATTGTGACATAAGACATTAAGAAGGGCGCTGGGAGGAGGAAATGGCAAGATGAACAGAAAGGAGAACTGTGGAAGAGTCTACAGGGGAGGATCAACCAGAACAAACTCATGAACATGCCATTGCTTCATATGTGTGATAATTAAAACACTAGTAAGACATTGCCACATAGGATATACCAGAAATGACATATCTTGATGCTGACTTTTTCTGTTTCTCAGTGTTATTTTAGGTTTTTTATCCCCCATATATTATGGACTTTGTGTTTTCTAGGCAAGTGTCATTATTAGTTTCAACTATCAACCTGTCACAAACCTAAAATCAACTGGGAAGAAAGAATTTTGATTGAAGAATTGTGAAGACCAGGTTTGCCTACAGAAATATTTGAGGAACATTTTCTTTCCTCTTTTAATTTCATTTATTTCACATCACAACCACAGTTTCCTGTTACTCCCCTCCTCCTAGTCCTTTCTCCACTTCTTTCACCTATCTACCCCTCCTCTGTCTCTCTTCAGAAAAGCACCAGCCATGATGAAGCCAGCCATGACACTTCAAATTGCAGTAAGACTAGGCACCTCATCTTCTATTAACGCAGGACAAGGCAAGCCGGTAGGGGAAAATGTCCCAATGGCAAACAACAGAGTCAGAGATGGCTCCTATTCCCATGGTTGGCAGTTCCACAAGATCAAGCTACATTGCAGTGCCCCCCGCTGCTAGTCTAGGCTATGGCGAGGGTCTGCGGATTGAAAAGACGACACAACAGTGGGTCATTCGTGCTGAGAGAATGCCGTTTATTGGGAGTAACAGAGCTGCTTATATAGGGAAGGAACCAGCAATCGAACAGTGCTGTGGAAAATCTCCAAGAGGAAGCAAAACAAAGGTCAAATAACGAGACTCGAAACAAGGAAAATGAAGGCAACCAGTGGAGCACAATGTTTCAACTGCAGACAAACCAAGTAAAGTTTTAACTGCAGACAAAAACAAGTAATGGTCAGTACCAGCACAGCTGCAGTTCCCCACAGATAGCCTAGAGCACAAGACCTGGTGAGGCAAAGGTCAGCAACTGGAAGGTCACAGCATGCAGCCTAAGCACAGGATTTCTGACAGGGCAGAATTTGGCATGGCTCCCCACACTACATGACTGTAACATACGTGCAGAGTGCCCAGGTCAGTCTGTGGAGGCTCCCTGGTTCAGTCTTTGTGAGCCTCTATGGGATCAGATTAGTAGATTCTGTGGATTTTCTTGTGGTACCCTTTGCCCTTAAAATTCTTCCTTTTGTGGTATTGTCCAAGCTCTGCCTAATGTTTGGATTAGTTGCTGGGTGAAGCATCTCTGATGACAATTGGGCTAGAAAAGGGCATTTTCTTAATTACAAATTGATGTAGGAAGGCCTGTTCTACTGTGGCTTGTAACAACACCATATAAGAAGGCCTGGGCTATCCATAAAAAGTAGCTGAATGAGAGCATGGAAAATGCCAATGAGAAGTGTTTTTTTGTGGTTTTTGCTTCATGCTCCTGGTTTGAACTCCTGACTCTGTCTCAGCCTTGGTTTGCCTTGATGTTAAATTATAACCTGTAGGTGGAAATAACCTTCCCAGGCTGCTTTTGGGCATGGTTTTTTACAGCAAGAGAAAGCAAAGTAGAACAACAGGTTTGTGAATATGAGGTAAGTTTCCACGGGCATCATGAAAGGATGGTAATTATACAGTACAGACCACAAGAAATAACTGATGTACTACTTACTTTCCTTATTGCTGAAACAAGATTCTTGACATGAAGTAATTTAATCAAAGAATGTTTTATTATAGCTTATAGTTTGAGAGGACACATTCAATTACAGTGGAGAAGGCATGGGAGCAGGAATTGGAGGCCATCTATTACCCTGTATATACATGAAGCAAAAAATAAACAGGAGAAGAGACCATAAATATCTCAAGGCATGTCACCAATAATATGCTTCTTACAGCAACACTCCATCAACTAAAGTTTTCAAAACCTTCTCAAACAGTACCAAAATTTGTGGCACTCTTAAGGCTTCAAATGCATGAACATAGGAAGGACATTTCACATTAAAACCACAACATTTCCCCCTACCTCCCATAGACTCAGAATAGTTCATAACATCAAATACATTTAAACCAATGTTAAAAGTATTCACAGTTTTTAACTCAAACACAATTTGAAAATGCAGAGTTTAATATCTTCTGAGATTCAAAGCAATCTCTTTACTGGACTCCCTATAAAAACCAAAACCAAATCACACACTTCCAACATTTCAATGGCATAGAGTAAACACGCACAATCCAAAAGAAGGGAAGCAGCTTGTAGCAACAAAAGATCTCACTAAAACCAGGGTAAGCACAAAAATGTGCAGCTTCATAACTAGTACCATGTAGACAGCACTATTAAGGCCAGCTGCCAGCTTGGGTTGGAGATTGGCCACCTTGCCTTACAGTTTCAGCAGCATTTGTGTCTAAACTTCTTAGGAAGTTGCTTTTCAGGAACATGGATTCCTTCAGCACTTTGAGTCTAGGTAATCTCATTTAAAATTGATTTGCATTTTCTTTTTTAAAATTAATTAATTTTATTAATTTATTCTTGTTGCATCTCAATGGTTATCCCATCCGTTGTATCCTCCTATTCTTCCCTCCCTCCTATTTTCCCCTTATTCCCCTCCCCTATGACTGTTCCTGAGGGGGATTATCTCCCCCTGTATATGCTCATAGGGTATCAAGTCTCTTCTTGGTAACCTTCCTCTGAGTGTCACCAGGTCTCCCCCTCCAGGAGACATGGTTAAATGTATTTTCAAAAGTTGGGGCTTTTTATGAATCGTACTTTACCCTCATGCCCATTTTCTACTGCCCTAGGGAGAACAGTGGGCTTCTCACTAGGTAGTAGAGGCTTTTTTACTTTATATCCAATTTTTAAAAATTAAAACAATATAATTACGTCCTTATTTTTTTTCCTTTTTTTCAATTTGTCCATAATCTCTCCTCAATCCTTCTCAGATTAATGGTCACCTTTTTAAAGGTATTATTGTTACACACACACACACACACACACACACACACACACAAACAAACACATACATACATAAATATAATCTACTGGTTCCAGTTAGTGTTGCTTGTATGTATGATTTCTGGGCTTATCAGCTAACATTGAAAAAACAATTAGAAGACTCATCCCCAGGGAAGACTATTTTCCCCTCTCCTTGCAGATGTTAATTGACTTTAGTTCTTGTTCTAAATGTGAGGTACTGTGAGATTTCTCCCCTCCAATGTTAACATGTTTACTAGTGTTGCCATTTTTGGATATTGTTTTAAAGTAATATTGTAAGAGTTATCATGAGTGTAGCATCCAGGTCATTTCTAGGAGACACAGTCTTGTCTTGCTGCTGACTTCCTGGACCTCTGGCTCTTGTAATTTTTCCGCCCCCTCCTCCATGATATTTCCCAAAAGGATGCTTTCTAAGTACATATACTGGCTACAAACTTAAACTTGCTTAAACTCTTTTCACAATCTGACATGTGCGTGCATCCCACTTGTTGTTCTTTTTCACTGTAAAATTAGACGAGATTGTAAATAATAACCATACTACAGATTCAATGTAAACGTTGTTTTGCCTTAAATTTTTTTTTTTTTTTGCCAAACACATTAGTCCACATGATCGCTAATCATGGCTTCAACTTGACCACATCTGAAATTAACTGAAACCCACGCGATTGGGTACACCTGTGAGGGATTTTCTTGATTGCTGTGATAAATCTGTTTGTCTGGTTTTAGGTCATTGCAACTACCTTTCAGGACAAATATGAAGGAATTTGGAGGTTTATATAAAAAAAATCCCTGAATGCTATGAGAAGAACTTAATGGACCATTTTACCTCAGGAGTGTGGAAGAAAAGAATCCTGAGAGAAATGCATGAAGTGCAGCATAGCTCATGACGTTTCAGAGGACTTTCAGGGCTAATTTGAGTCATATGTTGGTCAAGAATTTGGCTTAATTCTCCCATTTTATGAATTTTAATCGTACTAGACATGCTCCCCTATAAGCTCTTTGCCACTCCATTTGCCACTCCATAGTTGCATTGGCTCTAATTTCTCTGTTGTGGCAGATTCCACTTGCAACCATGGGTCTTAAGAATTATGTTGCTGTGATAAGACACTATGAACAAAGCATGTGAGGAGGAAAGAGTATATTTCTTCTTACAACTTTCAAATAATATTCCACCACTGAGGGACATCAGGGCAGGAACTCAAGGCAGATTGCTCCTTCTGTGCTGCTCTTCAATCCAATGCGTCTTCAGCTTGTCTTCTTGTACAAACCAGGAATAACTGCTTATTTTTTGCACTCCCACGGTAAGCTGGGTGTTCTTGCATCAAGTATCAGTCAAGAAAATGCACTACAGCCTTGCCCATAAGTCAATGGGGCATTTTTTTCAATTGAGGATTTCTCTCTTTTTTTTTTAAAGGGTATATTTTGTGTCAAGTTGATATAAACTAGCCAAAATACCTTGTTTCCTGGACATATTATGGAAACAAGGATATTTCTAAACGTAAAGACCATTTACAGCAAGCTCAAAGCAAACATCAAATTAAGTGGAGAACTCAAAGAAATTATAAAATCATGAAAAAAGACAAGATATCCAATCTCTCCAGTCCTATTCAACATAGTACTTGAAGTCTTAGCTAGGGCAATAAGACAACTGAAGGAGATCAAGGAAATACAAATTGGAAAGGAAGAAATCAAAGTATCTTTAGTTGCAGGTGATATGATAGTATACATAAATGATCCTAAAATATCTACCAGAAACACTTACAGCTGATAAACACTTTCAGCAAAATATCTGGATACAAAATTAACTCACAAAAATCAATAGCCCTCCCATATGAAAATGACAAGTGGAAACAGAAGCAAATCAGGAAACCAGCACCTTTTAGAATAGCCTTAACTAATATAAAATATCTTGTGGTAACTCTTCCCAAGCAAGTGAAAGACCTGTATGATAAACTCTTCAAGGCTTTGATAGAAGATATCAAAAGATCACAAGATTTCCGCATGATCATGAATCAGTAAGATTAACATAATAAAACCAGTCATCCTACCAAAAACAATCTACAAATTCATTGTAGTCTCATTAAAATTCTAACACAAATATTTATAGACCTTGAAAGGAGCTTCATTTAGAATGACAAAAGATACCAAGATAGATAACACAATCCTGAACAATAAAAGAACTGTGGAGAGGCATTACCATCCCTGATTTGAAGGTGTATTACAAAGTTATAGCAATAAAAAAGCATGGTATTGACATAAAAAACAGACAGTTGATCAATGGACTTGAAGACAAGGAGAGAAATTCACACTCCTATGGACATCCAATTTTTCAAAACACACACTGGAAAAAGGATAGCATCTTCAACAAATGGTGTTGGTCAAATTAGATGTTTGCATGTAAAATAATGCAAATAGATCCATAGTTATCATCATGCACAAAACTCAACTCTAAATGGATCAAAGACAACAGAAAACCAGATACTCTTAACCTGATAGAAGAGAAAGTCGAGAATAGCCCAAAACTTGTAGGCATAGAAAAAGAATCCTGAGCAGAACTTCCTAACACAGCACTAAGGTCATTTAATAAGTGGAACCCTGTGAAGCTGAAAATCTTCTGTAAAGCAAAAGACAGCATCTTTTGGACAAAGCAGTAGCCTGCAGAATGTGAAAAGATTTTTACCAACTCCACTTCTGAGAGAGGACTAATATTCAAAATATATAAAGAACTCAAGAAACTAGGTATTAAAAAATAATCCAATTAAAATGAGAGTACAGTTTTAAACAGATAAACTTCAATAGAGAAAGTGCAAAGACTGAGAAATACTTAAAGAACTGTTCAACATCTTTCGCCGTCAGGGAAATGGAAAGCAATACTTCTTTGAGATTCCATCTTAACAACTGTCAGAATGACTAACATTGGTAACACAAGTGACAACTCATGCTGACATAGATGTTAAATAAGCAGAACTCTCATCCATTGCTGGTGAAATATTAGCTTGTACAGCCACTATAGAAATCAGTGTGGACGTCTCTCAGAAAGGTGGGAATTGATCTACCTCAAGATCCAGTTATGCCACTCTTCGGCACATCACCAAAGAATACTTCATCCTACCATAAAGACACTTGCTCAATGATGTACATTGCTGCTATCTTTATAATAACCATAAATTGGGAACAATCTACATGGCCCTCAGCAGAAGAGTAGATAAAAATTGGGTACATTTACACTATGGAGTATTATTTCTCAGCTGTTAAAAAAAATGACATCATGAAATTCACAAGCAAATGCATAGAACTAGACAGAATTGTCGTGAGTGAGTTAACCCAGACCCAGAAAGATAAATGTAGTATGGAGTCACCTACATGTGAATATTATCCATTCAGTAAATAATAATCAAGCTACATACCATAGAGTCAGAGAGGTTAGCTGTATCACAAGAGACTGGGGGACAGGGGGACAGGGGACCAGGGGGCCAATGACATGGCTCAGTGTATAAAGGCATTTGCCAGCAATCCTGACTATCTGAGTTCAGTACCCAGGATCCAAATGGTAAAACAGGAAACCAATTGTTGAAAATTGTCATCTACATACTGTGCCACTTACAGCATCCTGTATGTGCCTTAATACAAAATAAATAAAATAATGTAAAAGTAAAATCCCATTTGCCCACTTTCTTACATCACACTGGGCTTATTCCCTTCTCTACTGAGTCTCCTTCCATTCCTGGTATCTGCTTTATCTTACCTCATCTTGTGTTGTGCAGAAATAATACATGATACGTTTTGAAGTTTAAGAAAAGATTGCTAATCAGGACTGAATTTAGATAATCTGCTGAGAACATATTTTAAGAGTTAAATTTGTTCTTCATCAACATTTTCTGCTTTTTAAGGCTTTCTGTATATATTTAAATGAATAAAATATCTTGATAAACTATTTTATTTTAAATTTACTTAGATTTCCACCTTACTACAAATAGACATGCAAAGCCTAAATGTTTACATATAATTTTTTGTGCAATTTACACTAGGTTGTTTATCTTGCTAGGTAATATGTACATCTTCCTGTTTTTGGGGGGAAGGGAGATGATAAAGTTCTTTATTTTAAAATTTTTATTATAATTTAAATTTATTCAGATTATATTCCAATTGTTATCCCCTCTCTTGTATCTTCCCTTCCCACCCCCCCTTGCTGTCCTATTCCCCTCCTGTAGACCTCTGACAGAAGGGGACCTCCTGTCCCACCATATGACTACAGCCTATCAGTTCTCATCCAGATAACCTCCTTCTCTTTTCTTTGTGTGTCACTGGTCCTCCCCACCAAGGGAAGTGTTCAAATTGGGGGCACCAAAGTTCATGTCAAAGGTAGTCTCCATTCTCCTCACAGTTGTGGAGAATGGGCTGTCCATTGGCTAGATCTGAACTGGGAGTCTAGCTTTATTGCATGTACTGTTCTTGGTTGGTACAACAGTTTCTATAGACCTCCTGGGTCCAGATCTCCCAGCCTTGAACGTCTCTTTGTGGGGCTCCTGAACCCTCTGGATTCTTGCATCTTTCCATTCTTCCATACCACTCTCATCTGGAATCCAGCAGTGAGTCCCAGCATCTATCTCGATACGCCACTGGGTGGAGTCTCTCAGAGGACATCTATGTTGGGCTAATATCCACTTTTAAGTGAGTATATACCATGTGTTTCTTTCTGAGTCTGGGTTACCTTGCTCAGGATGATCATTTCTAGGTTCATCCATTTGCGTGTTCTTTTTAATGAGAAAAATTGCTATTGCCACAAAAAGGGAAGGAGGCAAGTCTGTTTCTTTGCTACTTTCAATGATTTTGTAGAAAAGGAGTTAAATTCCCCCGAGACAATAATGTTACGTGAAATGCATGACAGCTATTGTGGACCACAGAGATGAAGTGCTTTCTTGGGGAGGAAGTGAAAGAAATTTACAGGGGAAATTGAAAAGGAGCTGAGATTTTGCCAAAACAAGTAGAAGCAATTAACTTCTGAAATAGACAGCATGGCTTATATCTGCAGAAATGGTGGAGAATGTATAGCTTTTATTTATAGGCCTATTTAGTGCATTGCATACATTGAAATTTAATGCAGCAAAGCTTTGGATGAGAATTCCTTACATTGCATGTTGCATACCTTTAAATGGCACCTTATTTGTGTTTGAAAAGTAGATGTAAACCTTATGTTTGGGGCTGAAGGCTTGTCAGCTGTCTGTGATGTGTAGGCTTCACTTCTACAGATATTTCCATCCTTGCCAAGAAATGGAGCATGGAAAAATGCAACTAGTTTTCAGCAGAACACCAACTTACTTTCTTCAGCAATTCTCTTGTCTTCTTAGCCTAGCCTTAGTTCTTTTAACTTTTAATGCATTGTAATACAAAGCCGTAATTTGTTTTCCCTATCCCTAGTAACATATTGATGGCTTTCTATGTAAATAAATGTCTAAATGTGTTATTTAGACAATGTAGAGATGAAAATATAATGTGCTACATTTTTATAATGAAGAACTTATAATTAATATTTGAACTGGAATAAACTTCATGAATGTTGTTAGGCTTTTTGGGAATAGGCAATGAGGCTTAGGCACGTTATCAGTAAGCAGATAATGCTGAAACAAGAAAAAGACATTTGGTAAAGGTTAAAAAGCCTTTGTCTAGTCAGACAAACACAAACAAGGGTGTAGAAAAAGAACATGGGGCAAACCAAATAGATAGGACATTTTTCTGTAGCTATGCTACTGTACCAGCTATGCTACATTACCCCATGTCATCTCTCTTCCACTACCTCATTTGAAAAATGCTGAAATGTACTGTTCAGTATTATTATAATCATCACTTAGAAATGTAACTATATGGTGATTTTGTGACATTTTATGTTTATGATTTAAAGATGATACCAATTGGTGCTCGTGTGATTCTCACAATATCATGAAACATGGTCCACATGTTGGGTTTGGTGGTTGTTGTTTGGTTGGTTTGGTTTCTGTTTTTTGTTTGTTTGTTTTTGTTTTGGAAATAGATTTCAGAGTCTGTGTTTACTCAGTGTCACACTCCAATGTATTTATTTCATTTTTGCATGTTCTCTATAGCATTTATTTAAAAATATCCCATAGGAGTAGGACAAGTATTATTCCAGCCATAGGTGCTTCAGTTGCTGTTCGTCATCAGAACAGAACAGCTCCCAGGACAACATCAAAGAAAGCTCCTGATTCCAATTGATGCAGCACTTCAGACTGTCCCACACAGGACTTTTATTAAGCCTGAATTTCTCAATATTTAGAGACAGGACCAAAAATACTATCTCTAACTTGTTTAGTCATCTTCCCAATTTTTATTTGGGCCCCTACATAGGTATTATTCATTTCAAATTAGCCTGAAGAAGTCTTAAAAAGAGAAAGTTGTCCCACTTTCCTTAAGGGGGGTTGAGTAAGATTTGGGGCTAATAATGTTTATTTTCATTGGGAATTGGTTATGATATTGGTCTTAGTCAGAGAAAGAATAAAATTCGACACATGGATTTTTCTTTGAGAATATAGATATATATATAGGGATGATGAGACAAAAGATAGATTATTGAATCTATTCTTTAACTTAAGGCTTTGTTACTCACAAAGCTATTTTTAATTCATTGATATAGAATGTGTATGCTGATGTGAAATAAGTTTAATTTTAATTCATTTTATTACTCAATTTTATCACAAGAATATATATCCTAGGTTCAATAAATAGATAAGGTAAAATATTTATATAAGGTCTCCAAAAACCTCAGAGACCCGCAGAATATGGTATTTAAATTTTTTTTTTATTGTTTTGAGGATTCTTGGAAATTGAGACAGGTTGATTCCTGACAACACCCAGCCTGCCTCAAGGAAAGTAATGAGCATCAAGGACCCTCCTTATGCAGATGGCTTCAGATGTAGCAAACCAGCCACTGGGCAAAAATGCCCTCATTTTCTGCCACAGACAGAATTCTGCACGAAATGGGCAAGCTTGGATGCAGGTGGAGTTGAGAGCCAAACTCTGCCAAGACAGGATAGGCAAGTCCTCAACAGTCTCTGCTTCACAAATATGTCTGTCAGATATACTGGACCAGAAGGCTGAAGATGATGCTCCAACGTGTTAGGGAGTTTTGAGTGACTGTTCAGGCAGCAAAGTATCTCTGTCATTTTTTTGGAAGCTGTTAATCTGCACTTCCTGTTTACTCAGGTAATTAATTTTATTCCTTCTCAAGTCTCTGATGTGATGGAAGACAGAAAAACCTTATGAGTATAACATAAAGATAATGAGTTTTGTGGTTCTTGTGTGTGTATATTGTATATTTGTGTAATAATATAAATGTATAGGTAAAAGTTTATTTTAATTAGACAGAAAGGGGAACTGTTGAGGAATTTCTTGAGCGGATGTAACAACTGTCAATAAAGCACTGTTTAGCCAATCATCTGGGCAAAGGACAGGAAGTGGAAGGTGGGATTTCCTATAGAGGGAAAGGAGCCTGAGATTTGACAGTTAGAGTGGATAGTTGACAGTTGAGGGAGAGGAGAGGAGAGAAGTAGCCCAAGAAGTACCAAAATGGCAAGTGCTTGGGATATATATAGGTTATGAGGATTAGAGTAGTTTATTTTATTGTTAAAAAGGTAGCAGTTTAGATTCTGCCTGGTGTAGTGCTTGCGGCTTTGAAGTACATTTCAGTCAGTCTCTCTGTGTCAGTTATTGGCTTCCTAGGCCGAACTGATACAATTTATTGTAACAGCCAGTGGCGAAAAATAAAACATAGGTGATTTAGGAGAAATACTTAGAAGGCATGTATTTGTATCCACCCATCTGTATTAGTTAGCCTACTGATGGTTTCAATAACACCCACCTCTTGGTATTCAAACTTATTTTGTTCACTACCACATTATTCCAAGTTTGGCCAACAAATTATAATAAAAATTATAATATGTGACTTTTGGGGAGGAATTATAAAGGACTTTGTAATGCCTCATTTCTCAGATTGCACAGTAGTGGGGGAGATCTACCTGATGTTTCACATGGTATAGTCTATTTTCTGAGGACCTGAGCCCTCTATATAAATGAATAAAGAACTGAGGCTTCTGGGTAGAAACCATGTGAATGATCATTATTGCAAATATCCTCCATCTCAGTTTCATTCTTCAGCTGTTGCTTTCCTCAGCTAACATCCTGTCTTCATTAAAAGATTAGATTCTAAGAAAGGCAGTCCATTTAATCCACTACTACATCCTTAACTCTCAATACTAATGCAAGATAACACTTTTTTTTTCTATTTTAAAATGTAATGTTTAGGGATAATTTGACACACAGAAATGTATACCCAGTAAAACAATGGAGACATCCCATGGTAGAATACTCTGATGTATGTACTGAATCAGATGTTCAAGGCCGTGGTCAAAACCAAGTATCACCCTATATCTTGATTCTGCATTTCTTCTTCTCTCTTCTGTTATTAGAATTCTCCATGAAATAGAAATAAAGACCCCTGGGTAATTATGGCACATATTAACTTATAATTTTTAATGTTAGATGAAAAATAGGATCTTTAATTTCTGTATAACACATGTTCTGCCTAATATATTTGCGGTTATACCTCTGACCATGCTCCACTTTGTTTTTCTCTTCTTGGTATATTAAAGTTATTGGTGTTTCTCAAATTTGCCATATTAAGCTCTCCTTCTATGTCCCTTTGCACATGCTTTTGCCTTTCAAACGCTTCTTTCTCACAACTGTACATGTTTCAATGCCTTGTTCAGGTTTCTAATTAAGTATCTTCTCAGGTAGGGATTGCCTCGTTTAATAAATAAAGATGTTTACATAGTCTAATAAAGTTTACATAATCAATATGCAACTTATTATTCAAGGTGATGCGAGACCCCTAATAAACACAAAACATTAAAAAACAATAGTTACATGTGATATTGTATAACAAAGTTTACATAGACAATTAAAAATTTTAACTTATAATACAATTGTTTTTCCTCTTTCTCCTCCCTCCAACTCCTCCAATGAACCTTTTCACTTTCTCCCTTATGCAAATCATGGTATCTTTTTCTTTGAGTATATACCCAGATGTGGTAAAATTAGATCTTAAAGCAAGAAGAATCTACAGGAAAACAGAAGTCTTAGCACACCATTCCATGAAGCAGAAGGTAAGAAATAACTTACAATTTTCTGAGATTTACTATATAGAAAGGGGAGGAGATGGGGAAAGTTTTAAAAATGTCACATTAGATAAAGCTAATAAAAGAATAATGGTCTGACTAATTCGAATATATAAAGGGCAAAATAATTCTAAGTATAAATCTGAGAAATTTTCTAAAAATTCATTATTTGCTGTTAGCTTGGGAAATAAGGACCACTCTTCTTAAATGAGTTCAGGAGAATCATTTCTGCAAAGTCATTCATCCAGACCTTATTTGGTCAGGCCTTAAATAAGTGAAGCATGTTAGAGTATGTTTCTAAAATGTACAACATTTCAACAAAGAAGTTTACCCAGACTTAGGGTAGACATTTGCAGAAGTACTTCTACTCTAGTTTTATAATACACAGAGATATTTGTGGAAATATTTCCTTGATTAGGGTTCTGCACTTTGCAGGGAAAGATGAATATCTTTCAATAGCAGCAGAGTTGTATCATCTCAAAAGTGAGACCTGAGCTGCATATATTGCTGTTGACATAGCTAAATTTGCAGTACTTAGATTTCAAGTCTGCAGTTTTGAAGAATCTTGGTAGACTAGGCAGCATTCTTTGGAACTGAAGTAGTTCTAATAAATCCATTTGAAATATATTTTAAGATAGAGTTTATCATGCCAAGAAACTAAAGGTTGATTTGATTTTTTTATTTCTACTTTATACTTTGTATTTACACCCAAACATTTTATGATGAATTCAAAAATAACTTGAATTTTTAACAGACTCCACATCTTTTGGTGCCAGGCTGAACAAAAGGAAAGCTCTGACACAAAAATATTCTCTCTCAGATTTGAAATATTTTTCTTGATGGTTACCCATGTGTGTTTTTATAAAACATCTCATTTAGGAGACAAACCTCAAGGTAGAGCAGTAAGGTTGAGACAGCATGTCAGCTTTCAAGCAAAGGAGAGTGAAATTAAAGTGTCAGCTACACTTCTCCCTGGCTCTGGCTCTGGGTGTTCATAAAACTTCCATTTCTACCTGTGAGGGCGACTGTGTAGGTCAATGCTTGAAACCTGACAGAGTGTTTTAATCCCATAAGGGCAATCTGTTTTTTCCTCTGTGACTGTGCACACGCATGGCTCAGATTGACCTTGTCTCAGCCTACTGCTTGCCAATGAACCCTTTTCCATCCTTGGAAAATGTTTTTACTCCAGTGCCCTAGGAGTGTTGAAATACTCATGTTTCTGAAACTTTCCACTTTCTTGATAGGGTGTGTCATAGCTGATGAATTTCTGTATTTGAGTGACTGTGCAGTTGTAAACTCCGGGTCAGTAGGTATTGGTGCTTTTCCTATTGTGGTATCAGTCTTCACTTTGGCCTGGCACTGATAGTCTCATACATATTTGATGACTATATGTCCAATTAAGTGGAAAAGGAGACATTGTTTTTGTATGTTTTCTGATATAAGACACCTCTGAACTCATGACCAGTATCAACACTGGTGAACAGTGATCTATGCCTGGATCCTGTTTCTCAATTAAGTGGACAAATCTCTTTTGATGAGTTAACATATTTGATACTCAGTTTACATCTCAGAAAAATAGTGTTAAATATTATTGTGGATGCTCCCCGAAGCTGTAGTGTAGACATGTGCACTAGGTAGGAAAGGAGAGCGCCCTGAGTTCAACCCCAGTGGTTCCAGACCAGCATGGGTAAGAGTTTGAGTCCATGTAAACAACAGACAACAGTAAAACTTAAAACTTCAGGTAGGATTTGTTTTTCTTTTTAGCCTGCAATAAGAAAAAAAAATAGACAAGAATGGCAATAATAGTAAAATCAGACTATAAATAAATGATATCTTCCACTTATTGTGAAATTATCATTCTCTGTTAATACTGTTTTTTAAAAGCTTCAGTGATCAGTAAAATGTCCTATAAGGCAACAGTTTCTTTCGTCATCTAAATAAGGTACCAAGCTAACCCCAGGAATGTTACTGTGTCAGTTGCCAGTGTTATAACTGATTAAACGCTTCAGTAATGGGCAGAGAATGATATCTTAAACTTTGTGGAGTAAAGACTATTATGAAAAAAACCCAATTTATTAATTCATGGTGAAAGACAACTATTATCTCCATTTTTTTTCTATAGATGCCTCTGAGGAATAAAAAGGCAAATTGTAAATGCATTTGGGAGCTGAAGATAAACTGCTCTTCTACACACAAGATGGTTCATGCAGGTTTCTAAGCTTCATGTGTTGACAAAGGTTCAATCTACTGTATGCTTTTGACTCGACATCAGAGTCTTCCTTACAAAAAGAGCTATTAACCAATGTTTTCTGCTGACTACTGTCATCATCTTTGTCAGGTAGACTGCCCTGGCTAACAAAGAAGCTCTTTGAGGGCTTGTAAATAACTTTTTACAGCCTTAACATCAGAAGGTTTGTGGGCTGGGTACCATGCTACTAGTGGAAATACAACTTAGAAGGCACATGGAAATTTTTGTGGAAAAAATCTGAAAATGTTATGGCTTTGGATGACTCATACAAGAGTAGGGACACAAATGGAGCCCATGTAAGCTACTAACTTCTTGCTAAAGGACAAAAACTCACTGTTGGAGGCACCAGGCCATAGATTATACTGATAATATTTGGTATGCAGCAACCCCTGCCATCTTCCAATAGCAGAGGACCCACTTCTGAATTTATTATATACATTAATTTGATTGCATAACGATATATTCGTTAGACAGATTACCACAGGTCTAATTAAAGGATGGGCTTAGCGCCACCTGATTGCTGATTTACATTGCATTTATTTGATTTCAATGTATTTGTGTAGATAAATTAGATGTAATTTCCAAGTAATAAAACTTAAGTGGTGTAAAATCTCAAGGTTACTAGATTAAAAATGAACATAGAAACTTAACCCCATCATTGAAAGCCGAGAGCTCTTGAAGGAGGCAGTGTGTATCAGGACCACAAGCACAGAAGAGGGACTGGGATATTTATCTCTTTCCTGTCCCTGTTTTGTGAAGTTCACATACATTCTCACATCAAAGGAACCCATGTCTTCAACTGAGGATGAATTTATTTTCCAGGGTAGTTTTAAAGAAAACTAGAATGATATAAACACAGGATATTTAGTGATAGGTACTCATAGACTATGGCAGCTACATTCAATGGTATGCACATAAGCTGTTTATAGCCAAAGAAGGGTTTTACCTTGCAATTTTTCTGGAGGAATCCAAGACCCTAAAAAGTGAATATGTCAAGTTTGTTTAATGCTGTCACCTGCATGTGTAGGCATTTTAAAGCATGTAAGACATGATTTATCATAGTACTAATGAACATCTGATCAGAATACCCATTTATTAATTCTAAGCAAATTATTGAACTTGGAATAAAATAATATACTGTTATATAACTTAAATTCTTTTCCAGTTGTTTCACATGTGATAGTATTTGCATTATGAAGTGAAATACTCTGTATAATGAAATAAGACATGAAAAAAGGCTGTCATTCTGGGTTTGATATGGTTTTTTCTTTTCTTTTATTGTGAATCGTTAATGAAGTTCATTGCTTTTTGATGATTTGGCCCTATTTGGTTTGAAGAAGTCTATTGGAATATAGACAAAATTTTAGAATTCTGCACTTTTAATTCATTTTTAAATTTTTTATTTAGTTAATTTATTCAGATTACAAATAAATTGTTATCCCATCACTTGTATCCTCCCATTCCTCCCTCCCTCCAGCTTTCACCCCATTCTCCTTCCCTAGGTCTAAGACCAAGGGGGACCTCTTTTCCCACTATATGGTCATAGGCTATCAAGTCTCATTTTGGTAGCCTGCTTATTCTTTATTTGAGTGCCGTCAGGCCTCCCCACCAAGGGGAGGTGGTCAAATACTGGGCATCAGAGTTCATGTCAGAGTCAGTCCCCACACTCCACACAACTGTGGAGAGTGTCCTGTCCATTTGGTAGATCAGAGTAAGCGTTCTATGTTTACTACTTGTATTGTTCTTGGTTAGTGCAGTAGTTTGAGCAGATCCCCCCTGGGTCCCGATCCACCCATCACAATGTTCTTGTAGGTTTCTAGGACCCTCTGGGTCCTTCTATTTCCCCATCTCCTATATTTCTCTCACCTAGGGTCCCAGTGGATATCCTACCATCTATCCCAACCTTCTGGTAAGTGAAGACTTTCGTGGGACATGCCTGTTGGGCTAGTGCCCAATTATAAGTGAATAGAAAGATGCACTTTTAATTCTTGAGAGGTGGTTGAGATGTAACGTGAAAGGAGACTGAATGAATGACTGCTGGTAATTGTTCCATGCTCTAGAACCTGGCCTTCCAAGGAATCAACAAAGTGAATGTGTATAGATGTCTTTCTGGCATGCATCTCCACTGCTCTCCCAGTCTCTCTCTATCCCTCCCCCACCATGTGAGTGTGTGTGTTGTGTGTGTGTGTGTGTGCAACATGTGTCATCTTAGGGTACTGTTTTCTCTTTTTGTTATTCCTGTGATGGGGGGTCCCATGTGTACTGGAAAACCCAAGTTTGCTGATTTTGCTCTCTGGTATCTGAATAAAATGAGACTATCCTAAAATTCATTACAGGTATCACATATAATTGTATAAGTGGTAGCAGTTTCAGGCTTCCTGTGTGTTTATACTCCACTTCACAACAGTGCTTCCAGTAATTACTGCTTCTTGAGTGTGTCTGTAATCTAGTACCTGTCTTCATGATATATTTGTTCTTTCTCAAAAATGGTACTTTTACTTTTTAAATATCACATTAGCTCTATAGTACACACTTGCATATCTTCCCACTTTTATGTATGCTATCTGCTTTATTTTATCAAGTTAGTTCTATTTTCCAGACTGGCAACAGGTTTGTGACACACACTGGTGAGTTTAGTAAATGTAGCTTACAGTGAGAAGCCGAGATAAGCCCAACCTCAAGTGTCCAAAGCCCTGCTTTATTTATTTCTCTTTCTGAAGTTAGATTAAATCGTTTCCAGTAGAAAATGTTATCAGTAAAATTAATCAGAGTTTGTAGTTAAGTTTATTGCAGTATTCATCAAATTTATCTTTTTTAAATAACTGAAAAAAGAGAAAAGAAAAATGAAAAAAGAAAAAAAAGCACTTTGGAATTAATATCGCATTACACCCTCCTCCATTTTAATTATTTTGATGACTCAAACTTAAACTTCTTAATACATTGTTATATGTTATATTTCTATGTAAAATAAAATCTTTCTTTTAAAGGTTTGTTTTGCTTAGAAATACAACTTTCACAGATCATGAGTTGGTATGTAGTTTACTAAGTTATATGCTACAGAATAAATGTTATTATAGAAATCACAGTGAGAGAATTGTAAATGGTTTCTAATTTAAAACTGAGAAGACATAAGAATGTTGTATGAGATGTGCAAGAAAGCATTTTCATTCAAAGTGTTGAGATGACCCAGAAGAGCATACTGTTTTCTAGCATGCAAACAATCTTCGGAGCTCACAGAAACACATTTTTAAGGGATTTTAACACAAATTTTAGCAACATGAAAGGGTAGTAGATGATTTGTGCTTTCCAGGCCAAGTTCTTCCAAAGGTGTTTGGTGGGTCTGGTTTGGGTACAAAAAAAAAGGAATTTGATTTACTAGATGAGGGTAGAATGAAGGAAGACATAAAAAGAGAGAGGGGGGAGAGAGGGAGAGAGAGAGGGAGAGAGAGAGAGGGAGGGAGGGAGGGAGGGAGGGAGAGAGAGAGAGAGAGACAGAGAGAGAGAGAGAGAGAGAGAGAGAGAGAGAGAGAGAGAGAGAGAGGAGAAGAAGGGAGGGATAGAACAAAGGGAGGGAGAGAGAGTATTTTGAGATTCAAGAAATGACCAGCTGACAGTGAAAGATGCTAATTTTTCTGGACACTTGTGTAAATTTTTATTATGTGTTATGTGTTATTATCTTTAATAGTTTTCTTATAGTCATGTCTTTTTTAGTACACAATGATAAACACAACCATACCAACATAAACTTCCTCAATCACTGTCTGTGTTATGGGAATCCCCAAACAATACAGGATGTTGCCAAGACTGTAGGTTGCTTTTCACAAACTGACAGCAAGGCCCCATACTGAAATCAACACCTACACCACTCACTGAACCTGGAGAAGTCTGGCTGGAGCCTATTTAGAGCTTTCACCTCTATGTAGTATTGCCTTTGGTACAGGACAGTACTCTATATGCTACCAAAAGAGAAACATAAACATTATGCCAGCCACAAAACCCTGTGATACGCCATGCTGTCATGCCCACAAGATACACTAGGGCAGTGGTGTCACAAAGTATGTTGGAGTAACCAACCAATATCTGATTTAACTAAAGGTTCAGCCCAGGAGATGGAACCCATATTGAACCTGTTTGAATGACTATGAATATGAAACTAGGTAGCCCAGGGACCTAGGATGTAACCAAATATTACTATTCTAAAAGGAGAGAAAGAAAAGAAAAGAACACAGCTATAAAGTGACTCCTCTTGACATTTTTCTGTACTCATAGATCAGTGCCTTGTTCAGCTATTATTAGAGAAGCTCCCTCGTGCAGCAGATGGGGCCATGTACAGAGACCCACAGCCAGACTTTATGAAGAGAGTGAGAGGCCTTGGAGCACTCAGCCCTAAAGGGGTTGTCTCCATTACATCACTCTTCTCATGACATAGGGAACCGCACAGAGAAGAAGGCAAAAAGAATTTAAGAGCCAGAGGGATGGAGTACACCAAGAAAACAAAGCCCACCAGATCAACATGATATTCTTGGTTAGGATTTCTATTGCTGTGATAGAACACCATAAGCAAAGCAGCTTGAGAAGGACCAGGTTTATTTGACTTACACTTGCATTCGTCATCATGAAAGACAGGACGGGAATTCAAACAAGGCAGGAAGGAACCTAGAAGCAGGAAGTGATATAATGCCCGTGAAGGGGTTCTGTTTATTGGCTTGCTCGATATGGCTTGCTCAGCCTGCTTTTGTATAGAACTCACTCAGGTCTAGCAGCTCAGGTATAGCACCACCCACAGCGGTCTTGGCTTTCCTAATCAATCAATAATTAAGAAAATGTCTTTCGGGTTTTTGCACAGGCCAATCCTATGTAGATATTTATTTAACGAAGGTTCCCTCATCTCATATGATTTTAGCTTGTGCCAAGTTGACATAAAACTATCCAGCACAATGACCAAAGCTCATATAAGTTCACAGAAACTGAGGCAGCATGCACAAGTCCTGCATAGGTCCGTAACAGGTCTTCAGTGTATAGACTATGGTTTTAGTTTAGTGTTGTATGGGATTCCTGAATGGGTCTTTGACTTTCGTGCCTTATCCTTAGTTGTTTCCTTTTCTTTATTCAATTCAAATGTGCTAATTTTTGTTTTGCTTTACTTTATTTTATATTTTTATCCTTTAGAAGTCTGTTTGGTTTCTAAAAAGAGAGAGAAAGGGAAGTGGATTCAGATGGGAGGGAATGTGGAGATAAACTGGGAAGAGTAAAGGGAGCTGAAAACATAATCAGGATATATTATGTGTTAAAAAAATCTATTTTTAATAAAAAGAAAAAGAAATACAGATAAAAGAGCCCAGGTATCCCCTGCTTCCAAACTTCACAACCTGATCTCGGAACTCCATTTCCTAAGCCCCACACGATAGAAGCCAATGAATCTCAGTCAAGATGTCCTCTGACGTCCACCTGCACTTGATTGCATACATATGCCTGTGAGCCCACATGTCCTTCTACACACACACACACACACACACACACACACACACACACACACACACACACACACACACCCCACAGGAACACACAAAATGAAAAAAATATGACGAATTCATGCAACTAAGTCAGCCCTAAAGAAAGTTACTTCAACAAATCAAAAGTACAAAATCTGTATTGTAATAAACATTTTGAACAAATTGAGTGCCACTTTTTCCTTTAAAACAAATGTATCAGCAACAGGAACACTTTTTTTTTAATCATTAATGTTTTCCCAACAGTAGAAATACTATTTTTGTTTTGACATAGTCAGGCAGACTTTGTTGTCTCAGTCATTCATAAATATACATTCAAAAATAGATAGACTTATAACATATGCACACTATTGGCATCTGTGTTTTCACTGTTAAGTTGTCATTTTAATTACAGAGCTTTACAACATATCAGCAACATGATTTATAAAATGTCTTCCCATAGTCATTATATAGATTGTTTTTCTATTTTCTGTTCTACATAACGAAGAAAATATTTTGATTTAGAGATCTCTTTCTTAATCATTAAAATACTTTTCCTTTTAACATAGTATTTTTGTTGATTCTTAGAGAATTTCACATCATGCAGCCCAATCACGTTCATTTTTCCATATCCCCCTGACTCTTTTGACCTCCTCCCCCAAATAAAATAATGAATAAAAATAATTTTAAAACGAATAAATTTTTATTATCTATATATCAACTTCAGCATAGTCAAACTCTCAGTGGCCTGCCCCTTAGATAGACCTGAGTCCTTCCCCCTCCGGCACCCTCACCAGAAGCTATCAATTGTGGAGTTTCCTTCTGCCCCCTTATCACATTTTCAGAGCTCTCTTCAATGCCTTCCTGTTTAGGCTGCTACTTTTGTGAGAGGATGGGGTTTGGGGTAGGGTAGGGTTTGCTTCAGAAGACTTCCATGTTCTGCTCTCTCAACTATGCACCTGCAACCATCAGTATCACAGCAAAAGTAGCTTTCTTGCTCTTCACAGTCAATGAGAGCAGGGATCATCGATTTCTATTTGGTTTCTAGAGACAACACAGAGCACAAACACAGCTCCCAGCTGAAGTAGGCACACAGGCCCAGACAGCAGCCTTTGAGGTTGCCTGGACTGAGGACCTTACCATGGCCTGCGGTGGTTACACAGGCTACTTATCTCAATAGGGCCCCCAACAGCTTGAGGGAAGGCTTCCTATCCCCAGTACCAGGCTTCTTGTCAGGTAGTCTAGTGTTCTTGGGGAACATTATCATTCCAATCGTGTAATGTCATTTAAATTATTTACATATGTATATACATATATTAAGTAAAAATAAAATATTTTCTACATTTTCTTTAGTCATATGTCTCATTAGTCTCTTTCTCCCTCTTTATTTACTGTTGTCCTCTTTCCAGATAACCTCCCAACCCAGTTTACCCAGTTTTCCCAGTTTTCTTCCATAGCAACTGTGTCCTATTATCCCCCTCTCTAGAGATGCTTCTTCCCGCACTGCACCAATAGTCTCTTTACTCTCTGGTTTCTATAATTACTCCAGGTTATATACACACATGCAAGGATTCAGAGCTAGGATCCCCAAAACAATAGTGTTTACCCTCTGACTCTGAGTTAGCTCACTCAGTATATTATTTTTCTGGTTTGAACCATTTACCTGAAAATTTTATGAATCCATTTTCCTTTACAAGTGAATAGCATTTCACTGTGTGTATTTATCCCCTTTTCCTTATCTACTCAGCAGCTGAAAATATGTGGGTTGTATCTATGTCCTAGTTGTTGTGCATGGAGTGACAATGGCTGAGAGAGGTATATGCGGAATAGAATATTGAGCGTTTTGAGCATATGCAAAAGAGTGCTATAGCTTGTCCTATGCTACATATACTTTTAGCTTTTTAAGAAGCATTCAAATAGATTTCCATAGGGGTCGCATTAATTTTGTCCCCATTTTCAATAATTGCTACCACCCGTTTTCTTAATCTTGGCTGTTCTGTTTGGTGTGAGATGAAATCTCCAAGCAGTTTTTCTGTGCATTTGTCTGATCACTTGGCAACTCCTTTTTTTCCTTTTTTTTTTTTTTTTTAACCTTCTGCGGTTCATGTAGTGAATATTTTAAGGGACTTTCTCTCTCTGTTTGTCTCTTGTTCTTTACTCTTCTCCTTTACCCTCTCTTTTCTTGCTATTTGTCACCCTGTCTGAATTACAGATGATCTTCTTTGCTTCACCAGACCAGGAACTCTGTCCTCTCAGCTCTAAGGTCTTTAGTATCTGTTTCTGTTTTCTTTTGAAATTGGTTATAGTTCACTTTTTATTTGCGATTATTAACATGATTTGTCTCTTTCTTTTCATGTAGTAACTCTTCTTTCAGGAAGATTATTGTAAAAATAATAAGTAGCTTACAATGATGGAGCTTCTTCTAATTATTTATGCTGTTTCTACTGATCTCAGATGTCCCTGGGCTGTAGAACTTGAAATTGGTTGTGGTATGACATAAGATGATCTGTTAAGGTGGCCTAACTACTGTCTCCACACACAGATTTTGTTTTACCACTTTTTCATGTACATATATGGTATTAGGGAATTCCTGCCCAAAATGAAAAATAAAATATATAAAGATTTTATTGTCAATTGCTACTTAGAGTTGATTTTTCACCCCCAAAATTTGAAAACATTCTAAGTGTATAAAATACAATGTGGCTTTCCTCTTGAAGACAAGAACCCTAATAACTGTGTTGTTAGTCCTAATTGTCATGTTAAAATCACTACATTCATGTCCTTTCTATCTTATCTTTTAAAAAATGTATTAATGAACCAGTTAATGATTTTGAAATGATATTTATAATTTATTCAGACTTTTAGGTCTCCTCAGAAGAGCTTTTGCTAAAGAAATCCATGATTTCAGAAACTGATATCACAATATTTTCCCTGAAACTGTTAATAAGAAGTTCATCATATCAGTGATGTTGTTCTTAAATATTAAGTGTACTGTTACTGTAAAATTTTAAGTTACTGTGATATTAAATACTATATCAAAATACAATTGAGATGTCTCAGAAATTTTCCAAATGACCTACGGGAACAAAGTACCCTGTAACTGAGGGACGTAGCTGCAGAAGAGGAGAATCTGTTTTGGGTTTTCAAGTCATGCTCAGAAATGCTGCTACCTACCTTAGGGGAGCCCCTTACCTGCAGGACTCCGCGTCTCATGCCTGCCTAGTCCTTTCTCAGATACAGCATGGAGTTAGGCTATACTTATTCTTCTCTATATCCCCTCATCTTTACCCTTTTTAGAATTTACTCCTCTCTCATCCTGATGCCCAAGTCCAAGTCCATGCCCTTTCTGGGACTATTTCTAATGGTTTCCAGTGTTTTTCTCACTTCTCCAAAATGGGTTTCTTTCCTGGTTAAGAATCCACTGGAGAATAAAACCTTGACAGCCATGAGTACTGCTTGCCTCTTAACTGCCTACCATCTTCTCACAGTGCAGCTGAGTTTTCTACACCTCCCAAGAATAATTGATGTTCCAGACGGGGATACTGATCACCACTCAGAGATTTTAAAAGGAGCTGCTTCATTGGATTTATTTTGAATTCATTAATAATGTTTCTCTTACTAAAAATTTAGAGTAAATTACACTCTTCTTACTCTACTATTTACTTTCCAATGAATTCTTAGCATATTATATCCCATATTAAAACTGACTGCTTGATATTTTGCCTCCTCTTACATGCCTGAAAATAAACTGTTTTCCTTATGCATTGATGACATTTAAAAAATTACTGGAGGAATTTGGTTTCATGAATAAAATTTGATTTTATATTTGAATGTTGATATATTTATTACTTTTATAATCTGTATTGAAAATATAAGACATCATTTTAGTTCATTTTCTGTTTCTATAACTGCATCATTGAGCCTAAACATTTATTTATGAATGGAGTTCCTTTTGTCTCAAGTTTCCTGAGGTGTAGAAGTACCAGAGCCTGGCACTGGAATTAGGAGGGCACTCACTAAATCTTGATGTACCAGGCTTGGTGGAAAATGCCACATAACAGGATAAAGTGTACCTTCTCTGATCTCCTCTTCTCTTCTTATAAGGACCTCAGGCCTGTCAGAAGCCTGTATACATGTGATAAAAGGCACATTCACATATACTATTCACATATACATGCCAAAACATACACATATGCACACACACATATAAGCATCAAAACATGCACTTACACCACTCATGTATACATGCCCAAATAAAACCTACACAAGATGGGACCCATCCATCCTCCATTGCACAGAGAGGCTTCTGAAGCTCCACCTCTGCCAAGTAACACTATGGGTGGCTAATGATTACAGAGGGCACAGTCATTTTCTTCACTGAAAAAAAGACCAGGCTCAAGTGCAGAACTCCCCATTTCTAATAACAATCTATGCTTTTCCAGACTCTGCTCTGGCAGTGAACGTTATGTCCTGCAGTCTCCTGGAAATTGAGCTCATTGCCCTGCTAATGTTAGTAACATATTACCTGTTGAATATATTCCCATTTCTAAGATGTTTTCATAGTATAAGAGAGGATAAATAAAGTCAACTTCCTATTGGGTAACCAGTTCTCAGGTTTTCTCAAACTAAGACTGTGTCTCCAAAATGTTGTCAATATACTTATAAAACGATAGCTACCTCTATGGCGAACTTGCTTCATATATGGTGATTCACTGAGTTTCAGATGTGTTTACAGTTTGTTTTTTGTTTCAGGGTATCTGACATCTGATTGTAGGTTATCAAAAATTTAACATTTTTCTTGACTCTCAGAAACATCTTCCTATGGCTTCTGTGCTGAAGGCACTCTCACCATCTACCTAGGAACATAAAGGTAATTGAATTAATAACACAAACCATTTTGGGAAAATGGTTTAAGAATGGTTGGAAGGACTGAAAAAGCGATGTGTTAGAAATATTTGTACTACTAATTAGTCAGGTACTTTTGTAAATCTATTATGTGTATTAGTTTACTTAATGTGAATTTTTTTTCCGTACTTGGGACCAACCAGGATTCTCATATATGCTAGCCAAGTAGTTTAAGATTGAGCTAGGCTCCCCCTTTTTTAAGACGAAGAAATGATGAGATAGTGCTCACAAGATTTATAGTTAGAAGAGGGAGCTCTAAGTGAGCAGTCTGTCTCCAGGACCCAGATATTGTGGGCTTCCATATTATGTGTTTCTTTTAGCTAAGTGAAGGTACTGTAATCTTAACATACTTTTGATGCTACATTGTAAATCAAATCAAGGCAGCCCAGCTCCAATCATATATCTTACTCTAGAGTTATTAGTTTGTATTTCAAGCTCTACATATTCCCATACTTTATAAATACCTCATTGCCTACTTTCATGCATGTGCCATACAAAGTGCATTTACTGTATTCTCTCCCTAAGTCTTCGCTCTGATCTCCGTTGAAAGGCTTATTGGTAACTGAACTCTATCGTGCATGAAAATGATGATCACTTTTTTCCTTTTTTTGAACATTCTGAAACATTTTAAATGTGGAATGTATTTTGAATCATCTTATTTTAAATATAAATATTAAGGGTAATAGGACTTCACCAGGAAGAGGAATTGCCTGGGAAGCAGATTACATGGGAAGTGCCAAAAGCAGAGCATGTTAGAGGCAGAGAAGGGTTTAGAAAATTTGTTAGACGCCAAATACTAAAGGGCAAAGTTGATCTTCTAGCAAATGAGGACTTTACCTAAAAATATACAGATTTATGAAAAATCCTAATAAGTATGTGAGTTTTGGGTAGTGACATGATGAGGCTTGCTGGTTAGCCACACTGTAGCTGAATTTTTTTTCTTTTTCATATTTTGTAATTTATTTATAGTATTAGTGATAAGATCAAGTAGAGATTTTGAAATTTGAAGAGTTTTTCAGTACAGGTAAAAATTGTTTTAAGCTATGTTAATGAAACCAATGGCAACAAATCAGAAGAAAAAAATGTCATATCTAAGCTGTGCTTTGTGGTCCATTCAAGGAAAATGAATCAAACTTTGACTCCACAATGCAATTTATACCCGTCCATTCCACAAAAAAATTGGAGAAGGAAGATGTGTTGACATTTTTTTTTACAGTGGTCAACTTATTAGATGACAGAGGGCAAACAAGAAGATAGAAACAGGTAGTTGAAATGAGATTTTCACAATGAAGATATATTGAGATTGTAGCTACTGTTGACTCTGCAGGTTTGAATTAGAAGGATGAGGAGGGTGGGAGATGTAGAGACTCAGAGAATGGAGAAAACAGAAAGCAAGGTCTACAAAGTTAGAGTCAGAGGAGAATGAGATTTTTCTGATACCCATGCACAGACGTCTAGTTATTAAAATGTCTACTTGCAGTACTGAACCTGTTAAAACAATGCTCGGAACAATCTCCACGTGCACACTGGTTTTGATGTTTGGTTCGATAGCTATAATTTATGTATAGTCTGGTACGCATATTTATTTAAATTTTTAAATTCAGTCTCAGCAAACTTTGGTGAGTGAAGGTAAATTTTGAGGTGATAGGATTGAATGTAATCATCACAAATAAACAACGCTATTGTGCATTGAAATTGAATTCTTTTATTTTAAATACTCACATTACAGGAATTTATTAGGCCCAAATAGAACATAGTTATCTACATATTCAGTAATTCCAGTGTCTTTTCAATGAAGTATTTACACTGAATATTGTAAATGTGATACAAGGAAAAGACTAACATACAAGCTCAAATTCTTTACACATTTACTTCCGCCTTAAAATCATTGTGCTGATTGTTAAAATCATTAATCGCTCAACAAAATTTCACAAAATTGTAGCATTCACATCATATATTTATAAGCCCGGAAAGACAACGATGAACAGGAACATACATTGTTTCAGTCTATTTTAAAGGAAGGAAATTTCAAATGGCAACTCCTGTTTAGTGTATGCAAAGTACAATTTCTCCAAATAGCTGAAAGTAAAGATTTTCTATGATACCTTGCCTTTCATGGCTTATTAAAATATTTGCTTAGCTGCCACAAAATGTTGTTATTTACAGGTTAACTAAATGGAGAGGTGCATGCAGTATCAAACTAAGAGCCCCTATCAGATGTTGTTTGCATGTTACACACCTACAATATTATGAATGGGAAGTCATCCTTTCACACACCTACAATGTCATGAATGAATAGTACAGCACTCCTTTCCAGTGCTCACATCACAATATCATGACTGCTGTAGGGCCCTCTTTGTGGCTGGGCAAGCAGCTCATCATTTTGATCAAAGTTTTACTCTGGGACTGTAGCAGGACTCAGCTTTAGGATTTTGATGACATAGTAACAAGAGTCAATTTTCTTACCATTATATTAACTTAACTGATGCAGTTAAAATTTGATTCAAAAGAAGCAATGTTATGTAAACAAACAAACAAACAAACAAACAAACAAAAACTAGGATTTCCATTGTTTTGATAACATAAAAGTGAAATCGCCTTCCAACATTGTGAATGTTTATACTGGTGATTTGAATGACTGAACTATGTTCTGCCACTTATGTGCTAGAATAAATGACTTCTCATCTGGAGAAGGAGCAGTTGCTTTACGTATATTACCTGTCTGAAATTAGGTCTTTCAAAAACACAAGTATGTGTCTAAAACAAATCAAACCAACCAAACAAAATGCCTGGACACATCCTTTCCAGAGAGGAACGAGTTTTATTTTCAAAGAGTGCTGTGAATTATCATCATGTGAAGGCATGTCTCTGTCGCCAAAATTCGTACTCCTTATACGTTTTGCAAATTACGAAGAAACAAAAAATGGGTCTTCCATTGCTCACTTCCTGTGCTGTGCCGATTGTCCATCTACACAGTCTGGATAGTCTGTTATTGCTCAAGTTTGTGTAGTGCAGGTCTGATTGGTATTCCTCCTGTTGGCAGTAGTACTGATTTGGGCAGTGTTTCAAAAATGGATAAGCTTGTCTTGATTACAGAAAAAGCTGCCAGAATATTGTATTCATATAATGGAACTTGTAAAGTGATCTTTTCACATTTTCATAATTTGCAACATTAAGTTGCTGTGCAATCAGCACTAAGATTTACCAGCAAATTGTTTTACTTGTTGCAATTTTTTGCCAACAACTCCAAGAAAAAGCTTTCTGGGAAAATTTGCAACATTATAATGTAAAATTGAAAAAAAAAAACTAACCCAGAACAATATTGCACTTTGGCTCCCTGGCTCATCAGCACTAAGAATCACATATCACTTTGTAAATATTAAAAAAGACTCTCAAAAGGATGTGAACCATGCACACAGATTAAGACAAAGCTTGCATGTAAGGTGGCAGTGGAAAATTATGGCCTCAAAGCTGCATGATTCACTAGAGCATGCATTTTTGCATTTACAAACACAATCTTAATATTGCCGTATAATATTTAACATCTTATTTCAAACATGCGTTGGCTAATAAAATAAGATTTTAAAGAAAAAACTGATGTTTGATATAAAATAATCATGTTTTTTTAAGTGTGGAAAAATACTCTACAAAAAAATAAGTAGAAAAGTGATTTTTGATCAATGTATGGTTTTATCTATAAAACCCCAGATGATTAATTAGTGTGCTTACAACAACCCTGTTGGATCTGCATCATAATAACACACCCAGGGAAAGGGAAAGGTATTAAACAACTGACACAATGCAATGGAATTCTCATTAGAAATAACATGAACCTATGAACTGTACATTTGGCATTAAATTTCAGAGAACTTTAAATTTTGCTTGAACATGATAATATCATAGTGCAAAGTATATTACAGTAATAAAATATACAGTTACTTTTAAAGTACTTTTATGAATTACTGATCATTACAGTTCACATATTGGAAGAATTGGCACATTTTGTTTCAGTGTGATTGCTTCGACCTCAATTCCTTGAGTGTAAGTCTCTTTATGAAAATTACTCAAACTACTCAGGACAAGCATTGGCTGTATAGCCTGTCTGGAAACCTTGAGTAGAATCAAGGTGGCAGGCACATTCTCTGTTCTTCCTTTGTGGAGGTTCACCACAACTTTCTTCTTTAGTAGCACTTAAACTATCTGTTAATTATCCGCTAACACTTTTTAAACCACTCATAGAACATAGCCACCTGGAAGCGAGGACGGATGAAAAGTCTAGGATACAGTAGCCCATATAGTTACACCAGGATTTCTAATCAATGTCATTATTCATGAAGACTGAGGTGGATTGAATGTACAATCTATCATCTTTAGATAACAGATGAGAGATCTGTTGCTCAGAAATACTAGCAAGTTATACTCCGTAGGTGCTGAGAGCTAAAATGGCCTTGATCATGAGTTTACTTTTTTTTGTCAATGCTTTTTTTTCCTGAATTGTGGTAAACTTGAGTTTAAATTTACACTTTTAAGCTCTTTTTTTAATTTTTTTCTCCTTTATTAATTTATTCTTGTTACATCTCAATGGTTATCCCATCCCTTGTATCCTCCCAGTCTTCCCTCCCTCCCATTTTCCCCCTTATTCCCATCTCCTATGACTCTTTATTGAGTTTAAAAAATAGTCTTTGATCCCATGCTGGTGTAGACGTAGAAGAAACCACACTACTACTGAGAAGATGACTGAAATGTAAAAGTATGGCTCATGTATTTAAGAAAGAGAATGCTGCTTTTTACCTTTTACCCTCATCCCTGCTTTAATTTTTAAGGAGTCTAGAAAAATATGTAGTTTTTCATTGTCATACACTATAATCCCTGACTCCTGTCACACTTGATTTTATAGGATAAAATCAAAGAAAGAGAAAAGGAGGCAAAACAGATTTCTAGTCCCTTGATTATTTTATAAAAGCATTGCATTACAATTTGTGATAAACTATGTTTTCTTAAAAAGTAGATGGCTTCCAGTTTTATGTAGATAATAAGGTAGTCTTGACTCTGGTTTCATCATAATCCATGGAAATACATAATATCCTAACCCACACGAGCACTCCTTTGTTGATCTCACATTGAAAGGGATGGCATCTCTAGAGTTGTCTCAACCATAGGCTGAAGGGAGCTAATGAAGACAGTCTGAGGCTGAGAGATACATGGCAATGTGTATGTATTTCTGACATAATGAGTAGTCATGGGTCTTGGATATTATTTGAGCTTTATGAACCACTTTTCCCAAGCCTGACTGTCTCGCTGCTACAGCCTCATTAATCAAAATGGAATGCAGGCCAGTGTAGAAAAATTAACTTAACATACTTCTACAATTTAGATAGTATATAAATCACCTGTAACACTTTTCCTCATAAAATTTGCATATGTTTTTCACAGTGAGACTCGAATAGTCTCTTAGTTAATGTTCTTTAATAGCCAAATAATTTAAAAAATATTTGTTTCCTGTGAATTCAGTAAATTCAAATTTTGCCGTTTTTAATGTTATAATTAAAATATAACATTTCTAGTATCTTTTATAGATGTATACTTAAAAATAATTAATATGCTATTTTAATTATTACTCTTTTTTTACATGTGGGAATTTTTAAAGTGTTTCTTATTTGAACTATTCAATTTAAAAAGTATTTATATGCACAATTAAGATTGTTCATGTCAAAACCCTATTTATCATGGAACTGGTGGCATCACATCCTGGCTAAATTTATTTAATTTCTGTATCACTGAGCAAATTAATTTCTGCTTAGTGAGTTTATATCTTAACATTTTGACTTTTTCATATTTTTTTTATAATCTTTAGGGAAGGTAAAGGGAGGTTCAGTTGTCTTGTAATTTACCGTATGTAAATTCTTCTGTGTCTAAGCTAGCAGTCAATGTGAAGCATTTAGTCAGGTTGATGGATATTTCTAAGAGCAATTTTCTCACCAGAAAATGATCTCTGAGAATCATTCTGCTATTGAATCATTGGACTTCAGCTGTAAGAACTGCTAACAAGCTATATTAATATTAATTGACTGATTTCTCTTAACAGTGAAGAAAACTAGGCCTGCTTATTTTAGGAAACCATACATGTGGTTAGTGAGGTGAGAAATGTCTATCACTGTCATCACTCCCAAGTCCCTCCCAAGGCTCTCTAATTTCAGTATATATTACTGCATGCTTCATCACTGTTTGTGCATATTTCTTCTACGGAGGATTAGCCTTGCTAATATCAAGACTGTCAATGCATGCTACCACATTATGTTTATGTGTTTCTCCTCCATTGTATACTCGCCCTTTTGCTTATTTAAATCTCAGTAATTCTTTTGAGCTGAGCTGCCAGTTTATCATCAATAGGTGGTAGAGCTGAAAATTTAATATATTCTAATTTTCTCTTATTCTTTATTAAAATAACTGAAGGCATATCTCATTGGTAAAACAATCCCACAATACATACAAAAATATGAATACATAACTGTCTAATATTTTAGAAATGGACTCATTTGTTTTCAAAATAGGATACTCCTACCATACATTTGCAAATCCTGATACTGAGATTACAAGCTCAGGCACAGCTAGTGAATAGCGTAGGTCACATTTAATCCTAAATTCACAATTGTGGACAATCTCCAGGCTTATAACTTGTTGCCATATCCTCGCTACCACTGCAGCTGCTGAGACGCAGGAAAACAATTGGTAAACATGTGCAGTATTTTGATAGCTGCAAGAGATCCTAATAACTGTCTGCTCTGTTTTTTGAACTAAGAATAGAAAAGAATGCATGTAAAAATGAAGGGAGAGAGTGAAAGAACAAGCTCCAGGTAGACGACTAAATGGTAAATAGTTTGTCGTAAATCAAAGCAGATGAGAAGCACAACTGTACAAGACATAATCATGGTTGCAAAACATGCTGGGCTATGAAATATAGCAACAGATGCCAATATATTTAAGAAGATTCCAAGTGAGCTAGAAAAAGGCAGTATCTCATCTCGTGTTGTTTGAATATAGAATATGTTCTACTTAAGTAGGAAAGACACAGACTGCCAAAAGTAGTAACGTGTCTCAGTTGTCTAGGGAGTTATTAAAAATTCAGATGTAAGGCATCAATAATATGTATCATAACAGTATTTCAAATGATGTAAATAATTCTTACTGATCTTGGGAGTCACCGAGGCAGATGTGATTCTGAAAGCCACCAGCAGGTAGCAGGTAGATAACTTTGTAATAACAGCATGGCTTGCGCCTTTTTCTTTGCTTTTGTCTTTTGTTTTTGTTTGTCTGTTTTCTTAGTTGAAGGGGTTCTAGTTATATGGAAAAGGGACTGAGTGTCAGTATTAGTAGTAAATGTCTCTGCCTGGGAACAGTGCTTCGAGTAATGCTTTAAAATTTACTAGTATGGAATTTCTTTTTAAATGAAAATATATTAAAAGTATGTTCAACGAATGAAAATAAACTAGTCATGAGTTAGAAGAATAATTTTTAGAAAAAATAGAGAGAATCTTATACACTCAAAGTGTATATTCTTGTTGATGAAGGACTGCACATGCTTCCACTGAATTCCTGAGGTTTGTATCAATAAATAATTTTAGATTATTATAGTAAGAATTAGAATAGTACAGAAAAATCTCAAATGCTTTAGAATAGGGTTTAATGTACGGTTGACTTTCTACAGGCAACCAATTTCTCAGGAAACAGTGGGTTACAAAAATCCTAAGAGGAAGAAGACGAAATAAAAAAAAAAAGATTAGTTATTTGAGCATTTGCTACATTGTAAGCTCTTGTAAAGAACCAAGATTAAGTTTTCTCCAGCATTAAAGTAACCAATTTTATGTTTTAAACATTAAATATTGTTGTAGAGAAATAAGAAGGAATTCTATTTGGAGTATTAACTTCCAAAATACTTTTAGATGGAAAAGGAAATTTAAAATTCAAATTCATGCATATATCAAGTTGGGCATCCTACTAAAAGGCAGTGTTGATGAAAGAATCCTTACCAATACAGTCATCTAGAGAGGTCAAATGACTTTCTCAAGGATACAATCTGTCGCGGTGATAGTGTAGCAAAGAATTACTCATATTTCTAAGTTAAGAGTGCGTATACTTTTTTAGACTCTATTAACTGCCTATGAATATGGATGGATTGAATATGAATTACAAAGAAGGACCATATTTTGGATAGTAGCAAACCTTACCCATTTTCAAAGTGCCATAAAAACTCCAGAGAAGAGATGCCCATAAGCAAGAATTACCTGCTTGACAGGTCTTTGCAGTAGTTAACTACACAAGAAACGCAGTTAGCAAGGATGAAAGGTAAACCCCTGTTTCTCTACCCATAGTTTGGTAATATACATTTGCATATCATAGTGTTATATTTTGTATTCTCCTTATATAGAGATTCTTTTCTATTAGAAACCGTTGGTGAGTGGTTAATATTAAAATAGAATGCTAACAAGTTTCAAATCTATTTTAACCTTTGTTAACATTGTGTTTCTTTTGGGTTCTTGAAACATAACTGTCTCTCTTCCGTATCTGGGAGCAATATGAACAGTAAAGCTACTAGAAAACTTATCTCCATTTGGCATGAAGAAGCTAGCATTTTTGACTACATTAAGTGCCTTTTATGCCCACGTTTCACTGAGGTAACTGTTTACTAGGCATTGATTAATAACACCTCCGGCATGAGGAACTGCTTGTCCTTTAGCTTCTAAAATCTCCTATATTCAATCACCTGATTATAATTTGTAACTCCCCCTCTCTGGAGATTAGAGATCAGGACATCCCACAGACACAATCAAGCACCAAGTAAAAATGTGGAAAACTAAAACTTTTGGAAACATTAGTTGACACCAAACGCTTGCTGGGTGAGTAACAGCCATGAAATCTAGTCTGAAAATAGACAAGTGAAAAAGTCTCAGTAGTTTATTTCCTGTTTTTATTCCTCCCTGATTTGATATTTAATTAGAGGCAAGGATTTAAAGGTGTAGTGAATAATTCCTTAAGTATTCTCTCCCAGTACACCTCAATGGTTTTGGTTCAAGCTCCACAGATTCAAGGATCATGCCTTTCATGGTAAATATGAGCTATGCAAGCTGATGCTGGTTTCCCACTAAGATTATTTTTAATAGTTTCTCCTCCATATCAAGTCACGGCTGTCCTAAAATACATGACCATCATGGTCTTCCTTCTTTACAATACAATACATATAGATAAATAATTCAGTACATTTTCTCATCAGTGAGGCTTAAAATAATGATTTTCACATTCTTACTAATAAGGTGTGTAATAATTAAGAATTAAATATGTAGAGCACTGGTGGTAACAGCTGTCTGAACTTTTGCATGAAAACCCATTTAAGCCTTTTTAGAGCCATTACTTATTTCCAGACATATTATTTGTTTTATCATAGCCAGCAGTAAGCCAAATTTGGTTGAATCAATTTATCTTTCATAAAAAATATCCTTACAAAAATTGTGAGCCACAGGATTTGCTAAAAGAGTTGTCAATGGCATATCTGTTCAGTGGTTATTTCTCACTTACACGTAGCAAACCTAATTCTTTCTGGGAAAGCTCAACAGCTAGAACAACTAAATCAGAAAAGTGTCTACATATCAAAGTTCTGCTTACTCTGCTTACTTTATATTCAAAAGCTGAAGTTGTTACAGAATGCACATCCTGCAGACACCAAATAATGCCAGTGTGAGACTCACACTTACAGGATTTGACATATTTGTACAGTAAGTGTGGCTAGGGTGGAGACAAACAGGAAATTAATTTCAATAGAATCCTTAAATTCTAATCTCTACTATCACTAAGTGTGGGGTTGACGTGACTGTCTCTCAACATATGTCCGGAATAAATACTGTCTTCACATCTAGTTAAGTCAGAGAGGAGAAGAAGAATTAGGCTTATGAATATCACTGTGATTTCTAGTTTTAAAAACAGGCTCATCCATTTTGCACTCGAACTCAGACACTAATTTCTGTGGCTTGGCATTGCGCTCTCAATATACAGATGTGCCAGTGGTGTACTTGTTACCTTGGCTTGGCTCATATTACTGGCATTTAATTGTAGTTCCAGTCCAAAAATGAACTAATTCAAGGTCAACAGAAGAGGCAACTAATTGCATTCAAGTATCTTAGCATCCAATTTAGCAACAGTGGGTGAAAACAGCATCAAATGTGTTCTAGATTTCTGAGAAAGCAAGTTCTAAAACTTAGCAATACATCTTTAGGTCTCTATAATTTATAGATCAAAAATATAACACATAAATGTAAATTTATGAAATTGACTTTTAAATAAATAAATATATGATCATAGCCCTTAGGGGAGTCTCCATCCACATATATGGACTATTTTGTAACACACACACACACACACACACACACACACACACACACACACACAATGTAGTGTGGAAGAGATAAGTTGAAATCTATGTTGGGTCAAATGAGTAGAAAAAGCCTGTAGCTCCAACACATGTGGAGCAGTTAAACAATTGGGTAAATTTACTAGTTTGTTGTTGTTGCTGTTTTACTAAATCAGTAAACAATGTCTCATATAATCGCCTTTGAGAGTGGAATAAGATGCAAATTATAGGAAGCTTTGCGTCACAAGCATCTCAATGACATCACATTTTCATTTTTATTTCTGTAAAATTTGGAACTAAGAACATTATCTATGTAATTATGTATAAAAAGAAAAAAGAAAGGAAGGAGAGAAGGAAGGAAGAAAAGCAAGCCTGCAAGCAAGCAAGCAAGAAAGAATGTGGAGTGAGGCTCTGTGTCCAATTCTGTTTTTTTTTTTCCCTCAAATCCTTCCCATGCTACAGGAGCTCATTTTCTCACAGAGCACATGCTTGCAGTTCACTGAACTAAAATAATCTTTCCCATAATCTATATGTGGGGCAGAGTTTGTGTGAGTTCTGTTGATTGCAATAGGTTATAGGAAAAGTATAATCAGTCACAAAATATCCAAATAGGTGTCATCAGAACATATTTTTTCTTGTTTTCACCAGAGAAGAATATAGACATTAGTAATCCTTTGGAGAATAATTTTCTTTGACTTCGGTATGTGTTTTTTTTCATAATCTCCTGTATCTGCATATGCCTATCTCCACTACACTTAACAGAAGAGGATTTCTGCAGGCAGCTGAAAGTTCACGGAAAACATGCCTCCATATTTAATGCAATAATAATTTTATTTTGGTTCTATGAAAGCTCTGAATATTTTTGTAACATATGTTATATTTGAGTAATTTTAAAGATGTAATAAAAATGATAAATTTCAGTTAATAGCTGTAAGCTAGAAAAGGTCCTTTACTTAAATGAACAAAAATTTATCCATGACTTTTTAATGCTGTTAATTTAGTAAATGCATATTTAAACCTTACTCGGTGTCAGCACTGTGTATTTCCTGTAGTTCCCATTGTATTATAATTAATGACATATTTGACACATGGGTAATTTTTTAAAAGTTTTTTTAAATAATAGGACAGATTTTCAAAGTTTTATTTCTACTTATTACCCAATAAGGTAAAATAAAACTATTCAATGTGGATGCTTTGGAAAAGTCTTTTCAATGAGTAAAGTAATCAAAGTTATGGAAGTGGTACAATTTATATATTTATTTGTATTTTTAGATATCATTTTTCATTTTGATATGAGGGGATTGTTTATTTATTTTTAACAACAATGACTATTCTCAGGATTTGAAAGGGAACTATCAAAGATTCTCTTAGGTGTTATTAAGCACTAAAATAAAATCACGTAAGTTGTGTCTCAACATTCTTGCACACTTTAACTTAAGGTATTGAGAGTCTGCATTTCCAAAACAACTTAGTGAAGGTGGCTGTGAGGTCTAGTAACACTTCTGCTTCATATCTTTCTTACTTACTACACAAACAAGTCTACCCTCACGTATGTGGTACACAAGTAAGAACTACAAGTAAGTGCATCCTTTGCCAACAGTGTCTAATTCTGAAGTCAAATAAGTTAAAAGTTAAGTAATACTATAATCTTTCTTTGTTCACATTATGCAAGCTAGAGTTCAGACATTATAATACTTTGTAAAAAATCTTTCATATTTTAAGATAAGCATTTCCATTTCCCAAATAGAGTAAAGATCTGATTGATATATAAACAATTAAATCATAAACTTTCTTTGCAGGCAACAATAAAATGTGGAAAAGAATGTTTACAAATGAGAGCAATGAATAAATTATTTTCAGTGTTCATTATCATATATATATATATATACAAGATAATTTAAAACCAAATGGAATGATTGCTAATTCTGATCTCTTAAAAATTTCCATCAAAATATACATGTTGCTCAAGGGAGGGAGGTAAAAATAGATTGTGACACAAAAGCAAAATGTTTATCCTCTTATCCTGAAAACTTGAATGGTGTCTCATTAATATATTTCACTAAATGTGAAAATGATGGAAACTTTAATTCCAAAACCATTTCTCTAAATTACCAACAGATTTATATTCCTGATGCCTTTTTACATGATCACAAGCCAGGCATGCGTGTGATTCCCAAAATCGTGGGAGGTTTACAGTAAAATCCTTCCTCCAGTTAAAGTAACTAAGGTACAGCTTACTGTTTTTGTCAACTTCCTTCAGATATTTTGCCAACTCACTGGGAGAGTTAAAATCTTCCACGTGAATGAATGAATCAGCTGGAATATAATTCTCATAGTTTTCCCTAGACGGTCCCAGGACAACAGGTACTGAACCAGCCAAAAACGCATTGTAGAGCTTTTCTGTGATGTAATCTTTGTGAATGGAGTTTTCGAAAGAAAGATAAAATTTACAAGTAGATATGGTGGGAATCAGGTTTTTATCATTCACGTATTCTCCAAACGCTTGCCCGTAAGTGTGGATTTCAATACTCTTGCTGAGCTCGTTATAATACTTGACCCTGGCATGCTCAGGGTTCCAGTTACTTACAACCCAGCACACGAGCTTCTCTTTGTTTGGCACTTCAAACACAAAGGGACTTGTGCTCACCGTCAAGAAGCCGTAAGGCACTTGAATATCTGAATCCCGGCGATAAGTTAGAGTCAGGTTGAACAAGTGCTCAATGCCACTCTTTTGGGGAGTGTGAGTGGGTGACTCTAAGTTCATCCAAATCCATTTCTGGAAGGGTGGCCTGGCCTGCTGAGGTAAGTTAGTCAGGTCCCAGCTAATATCTCTGTGGTGTATCAGAACTGCATGAGATTTGTTGTACAATGAGCGGTCCGTTGTGAGATGGCACCCTTGGATGTTGAACATAGCTTGGCAGGATGTAAGGTCAAAGGTCTGCCCAAATGGCCACACCCAAACTAGAATAATGGTTTCATTAAAATAATCAGTTTTCGTGGAGAAGAAATTTTTCATTTTCAGGACAGAACTTGCAGACTCCATTGGACTGAAGACCCAGCTGTTGGTGGGCTTGATGTAAATTAGCAGACATGCCACGAAGCAGCCCAGGATAATGCAGACGATTAGAAATGGGCGAAGAATGCCTTTGGATGTTGATGTCATAATTTTTTCTGTGGAACAGAGAAACACAGGGAAACACAAGGTTAGGAACAAAAGAGGAAGTTATAAAGACGATATAAAAGAAATAGTAAGACTGTTGTAATTGTGAAATCAACTGTAATTTATTTTCAGTATTAAAAGCCACTGTGAGAAACAGGTTTCATTTAGGCACAAAACTTCTTTTAAGTGGAAGTTACCCAGAAACTCTGTCCTAGAAAAATAAATCAGAATGCACTCTCAACACACATCTTTGAGTTAAGCTAACTAATTCTTCTGTGACATCTATACATGTTCTGTTTCTGTTTGTAAAAAAACTGACAAAAACAGATGAACGTAGTTAGAACCATGACTGGACCTCTCATTGAATTGCTACTCCATAAGGTTTATAAACACTTCCCAGTTGACATTTTCTTGTTAACAACTATGCTTAAATCAGCCTTTTTAAGGAAAAAAAAAATAACATGAAGTTGGGTGGATAGAGAAGGGGTTCTAGGAGGAGCCGAAAGATGGAAAAATATGGGATAATATTCTGTATGAAATTCTCAAAGAATAAATAAATAAATAAGATTGTTACATACTCTTACCATCAGAGTGAAGTTAACAAAATATTAAAGCTTTTGAAAAGTTAATATATGTTTACAGGAAAAAGTTTATTTTTTTCTGTTTATATATAAATGAATCAAGATAGTCATGTGATGGAAAATATAACCCTTGACCTGATGTCTTCTTTTTTTTTTGTAAATAATCACATTAATAAAAGTACTCTTCTTTTTTTCTTTTATTTGTACATTTCACATTTATCTGATAATTTTATGTCCATGACCTGGTAGTGAGCTCAGTAGTTAACAGTATTTAATAATCAAGCATACTCTAGGTGTTAGAACCAACTCTCTCATCAGTGTTTAAGACAGGACATTAACCTTATTTTTGGAACTAAATAATATAATTAAGATCCTAAGAAAAAGATATGCTTCATGGAGAACAACATTAGTCTATTGAATTCAAGAGCTTATGGCATAAGCAATGATCTGTTTTGCTTTTTTTGTATGTTCTCAAAGTTTTTCTTTTATATTTATGTTTCTTTATGAATATAGGACTCTCACATAGATTTTTTACTGTTCCTCTGAAACTCATATTGTTTTTCTAAAATAATATCATTTATCAGTTTCAGATGTATAAAATATCTTGAAATCTTGATCAAATATAAGGTGTCAGATACAGAATACTCAGAAGAAGAGAGGATAGAATTGCCTTTTAGTTATCTAAATTTAGGTGTACATTTGAAAAAAACCACACACACAAACATTGTATTTGCAACTGCTTAAAGAATATAAATTGGCAGATATATTGGGCCAAAGGGTGAAGAAGATGCTCCAACATTATAGGGAGTTTTGGGTGACTATTCAGGTAGCAAACTATCTCTTTCATCTTCTCATTTGGAAACTTACTAAACTGCACTCCCAGCATACTCAGGTAATCAAGTTTATTCCTTCTCAAGTCTCTGATGGAGTTGAAGACCAAATGGCTTAGTTTTATAATGATGCTTAGTAGTTTAGAGGTTAAGATGTTTTTAGGTCTAGATAGGTGTTTTAAGTTGATAATGACAAAGATGTGATGGAGATTCATTTACATTCAGAAATTTAGATGCACCAAGACAGGAAAGATGTCTTCTTCAAGGCTGTCAAGTACAAATATCCAAAACACTAAGAATATAACATTGATATAATTCCTCATTGTGTCATGGTTCTTCTTGCTTATAGATAATCTTTTGTATATATGTGTAATAATATAAATGTAAATGTAAAAAACAACTTTAAAAAAGAATATGATGTGTGAATTATAAAGGGTGGTTAAGTGTGTGTGTGAAAATTGTGGACATTTCATTCTAGAGCATTCCCTGTATGGATATATTGACATAAAAAATTACAATTTTCTCTCAAAGCTACATACAGTCTCAAAATCAGTAACTGAACAAAAAAAAAAACACTCACATATATTATATCTAAGAAAAATGCACATCTATTATTTCTAAGAATCTCTTATTTAACCTTAGACTACAGTAAGGTTGAGTAGGAATTATAAAGGAACTTTTGATATTTCTATGAAAGTGATATTGCAAATACTTTGTGCCAAAGTTTATAGCATGTAGAAAAACAACAGTACTTAGGACAAAGTTTACAGGTACAGGTTCTTGGAAATGAATTGTTTGATCAACCTAAGAAGTCTGATTAAGAACAATGAACAAAGCTAAATAAAACAAACAACAAACAAACAAAAACAGTGAAGGAAATGAAAGAGGAAAAGACAAAAAAATATTACTGAAGTTGAGAACTTAAATTTGAGTTGATTCATAATATCACAATGTCTGGAAATATCAATATGAAACTTAGTCAAGACAGAAAATAAGAAATCTAGGTTAAAGGCTGGACGTGAGGTGCACACCTTTAATCCCAGCACTCAGGAGGCAGAGGCAGGTGGATCTCTGAGTTTGAGGCCAGCCTGATCTACAAAGTGAGTCCAGGACAGCCAAGGCTACACAGAGAAATCCTGTCTCAAAAAACAAACAAACAAACAAAAGAAAAAAAAAGAAATCTAGGTTAAATAACAAAGGGTAAATAATGACTGGCTTCATGTAGATTAAAATTAAGAATGGTATTGAGTGTTATAAAATAATATATGTAAAAACTGGACAAAATAAATGATTGAGGTTTGAGCCAGTTGTGAAGAACAAATATTGGCATAAGGAAAAAATCCCACTTAAAATAGAATTTGTTAAAGAAAAGGAATTCAGAAATAACAACTGAGAACAAGCAGAAAGCCTCAACAGGACTGAAGGACTCAGATCAGTAACTCAATAAACAGGGCTTGTTATCACAGCTAAAAAAAATAAAAGAATCACATTAGAAAACAGAAATATTAAGGATACATTTTTTATCATACAAAGCCAGTTACAATCTCATTTAAATATATCAGAATATATTTTAAAAGGTCAATTTCACTTAATATTACAGACAAAATTACAAAATTAGCAAAAAGAGACTTGTAAATATATCAGAATGCAATTCCAGAACATGTTTATGGAAGTGTAGTTACATGTGCTTCTGTAGAAGTCATGGAGTCAAAACATATTTAACAGTTTGAAGAAATCTTGATGGAAGTCTTGAGCAACTAGCTAAAATGATCTCCTGTGGTATAACAATTGGTGCTGCTTACAGTATATGACCAGGTAACAGTGATGACAAGCACCATTCAATAGCTGCCATTTTTGCCAGTCCTCATGAACGTGCTGTAGAGAAGGCCATCTGTCAAACCTTCTTCACAGATGAGCAAAAAAAAGTCTGGATACTGGTGAGAGAAATGAGAAACTATGACAAATCGGAATCTTCTTGAAGTTTGGTGATTACACTTTGAGTCTCTGAGCTTATTTGGATAAGAATATATTCCATTCTTATTTTAAAATGGTAATAATATATAGAACAGAATTCAATAATTGCCTAAAACTGTGTGATAAAGGCAGCTTTGGAGATGATTGTTCACCACTTGGGCATTATCTCCATGTTGTGGCTACTGGGTTTTATTGCCTTTTCCACATAACCCATAGTCATGTAAACTTGGAAGAAATCACTACTCTCATATCAGTAGGAAGTCTTCAGTCAATATATATTTTTTTCATGACTGTAGTAACATTTATTTTTACTTCGCATTGTGTGTGTGTGTGTGTGTGTGTGTGTGTGTGTGTGTGAGAGAGAGAGAGAGAGAGAGAGAGAGAGAGAGAGAGAGAGAGAGAGAGAGAGAGAGAGAGAGAGAGAAGACAGAGAGACAGAACTTTTTATCCTTGGTTTAAAAAAAAACTTGATCAATGCATACCAAATCGAAAAGCCAAAAGTAAACTATTGGAAAATTGATGGAGTGCTAAGTTAGAAATAGTTTAAAATACACTTGTGATAAGGTGAACCTTTGCCTTAGTACTTTTGAAATAAAGCTTGTAAAATGTGAGAATTATCAATTTGCTGTTATGCTATTATTCTCTTGCTACAGATCAGGAATTAGAGTTCTTAGCCAAAACTCCCGCAATAGTAGATCTTTTGTGATTATTCTACAGATTATTGTAATTTCTATTTAAGTACCCAATCCACACAAAATTCTTCTCTAAAATGTAAAATACTGCTCCTTATTAATTATAATTATCTCCTTAAGACAATTATAAATAACTCCTTAATACTTAACCCCTAATTAATTATAATTATTAACATCTAGATAACATATATAATAATATATGAAATTCCTGAAATTAGGGTCCTCTTTACAGTTTATGGAGACTTTCTTTTTTAGGAACATTATTCTAAATATTGGTTGGTTTTTAACTATGTGGGTATAACTATTCTCTCTCTCTCTCTCTCTTTCTCCCTCCCACTCCCCCTCACACAAACACACACACACACTTCGTTCATGCATTGAATAATCCATTGTGCCTTGTGCCTGCTATAAAAGCATTATGTTCTTCAACTGTATCCTGGTTTCATATTGGACAATTACTTCTGCTGGGAAAACTTGTAGGAACTACAGAAAAAAATCTTGTTCTTTCTACAGACAGTGCTGATTAGGGGAGTCAGATGGAGCATGGAGAAGTCTGTGTCTGAGGATCACAGTGGGCTCCTTGGTGAATTATGGATTAATACATCTACTTTGGGCTTACCTTTGATTTTGGTTTTCCTCAGTCCCAAGAGCTATACTATAACCATCTAACAGTTTGACTTGTGTTATATTACTTATAATTATTTTATGGCAGTAATTAGACCAATGCAAAAAAGGAATAATAACCTTCACTTTAAATAATCAGAAAAAACAATTTATATAAACTAACCTCTAAACCAATTCTTTTCTTTCCCCTCAATATGTAAAGTCTTTATCTTGAACCTTTCAAAAATATATACATAATTATCTGGATTAAAATTTTGTAAAGTATAGAATATGTACATTTTTACAACTGGAATGTATCACATCACTTTGTATAAATAAATACCCGTCATGATTTCAGGTCTGCTTAGAAACTTGTCAGTGCTTTCTAAACAGAAACTATTATGTATATGGTGAGCTAAGAGAGCATCCACCTTCCAAGAATATCACGATCTGTTAGTAGCATCCTATCCTATTAGTTCAGGGTTACTTAAAGTCCAAAGAATACAGTATTAAGTTTTTTATATTGCTTTTTTCCCTCATTTTGCTTTCCTACCATTTTTTTTACACTACAAACACATAGACATTTTAAAATAAAACACTGTTCTTTCATTGTATACTAAATTATACAGTGCCTTATACTATAAAGCTGTGTATATTCATGACTTCTCCTTCAGGGTCCCTTGAAACTTCAAATTGTCTTGAGCCTTTTTCATGGGCTTCAGTTCCCACAGGTCTCTACATCTGATGCCGAGCTGCACACTTCTGTCTTGTAAGAGACACCGTTTACTTTTTGGCAAAAGACACTGGTTGATTTCTGGAATGCTCTCAAATTTGTGTCTCTGATCCTATGTCAAAGATTCTTAAATCTAATCTCTGTGTTTCCATTAGTAAACCTTTGTTTTGCTTCCGTGGACTCTGGGGAGTTTTCTACTAAAGTACGGTAGTAAGGACAGGGTCACCGGGTCTCCGCCACGGTCACTGGTGCTTTTCCTAAATCTTCTTCAGAATGGTTTCCAGGGGAGATTTTTGTCTTTAGGCAACTTAGTCAATGGCTTTAAAAAAAAAAAACAAAAAACCCTGCCCCCTTTCCTTTTTGTTTTCACATAGTTGTTTCTATTAATGAATGTGTTAACAAATGCCATTTTTCATGCGCTATCAACTCCTTTGTTGCGTTGCTTTTTATGTTCATTCCCTTTGAATTTTTTAAATTCAGGGTTCAACCTCTTTTACTTTGTTCTCTCAGCCACTCTCTCTCCTATCACTACTTCTTAATCACTGTCTTTATACACATTAGAAGCGCCATTGACCAGCTTGAGCTATAGTCACATCAGATTTGACACAGAGCCCAAGAGTAGTCTGGCTCATACTCCCTAGGGGATGCTGTAGACACACAGTTGGGGGTCCTTCACTTTTTTTTCTAGAACATACTTTGTGGTGCCCCTGGAAGGCAGCAGCTTTTATAACTGGTTTGTCTTTGCTAGCTTTCACTATGATTATTACCAGATTTTAAATCAGACCTAATAGTCCATGAAGCACAAGAAAATATCACACACACCCACACACACACACCTCATTTTACTTTGCTATATTCATATTTCTTATTTTAATAATAAGACAGAGTAGAACTCACCCAATCAATTCTCTTTGGCAGTCCTTCCTCCTTTACATCTAGACCTGTTCCCCACCAAATGCTATCTTTTAGGTTTTTGTTGCAATATTTGATTTATTTATTTAAGACAAAAACACCTAATCTTTCTTGTGTGGAATACTTACACTGCTTCTAATATCCACTTGGAATTGACTTTTTTAATTTTTATTTTAAATTATATATAAAAACATAAAATTGTACAAGGTAATGGGATGCCTGCCATGTCATATTCAATAAATCATGTAATGTTTCAATTAGATTAAAGTATATCAAACATTTACTATTTCTTTATAGTAAAAACTTTCAAAGTCTTTTCTCCTTTTTCAAATGTCTAGTACATTACTGAGTTACCTGTATGTAGTACTATACTGTAGCTGTACATATCACTGTACTGTACAGTAAGGTAATGGCTAGACCTAAACAATTTCTACATATTTTGCAGCAACTTCTTAGCTGTGGATACGCCTTTCCTCATTTTTTCACTCCTTCTCACTCCTGTCTCTATGTAGCCACCAGGTTCTTGTCTCCTTCTAGGAGGTAGACATTTTTATAATCTAAATATAAGGAAGATCACACATTATCTGTTTTTCTGCTGGTACTCACTAGTGACCCTTTGAATCTGTTCACAGAATTAGTTCCTATACTCTGCAAGTCATGGTCCTTAGACCAAAAAATTCACCCTTGCATCTTGACATTAAGAAAATAACATGCCAACAAGAAGTTCACAATAAACCTCAAAAAATAAAGGTTCTCCCTTAACTCCTGATCCCTTCCTGTCTCCTTCAGCCCCTTTCTTCCCCCTTCAAGACACTACTTCAAGAAGCTACCATTTCTTTTCCTGGAGATAAGTCACACAAACTGGAAGCCCCTTCCTCAAACAAAGATACATCCTCTTTCCCCATGCTGCTATAATATTTCATGCTCCTTTGTTTTGGAACTGATGGTAAAAAACTTCTTTGACCTACCTTGTCATTTAGTAGGTCAGAAGATACCCATTTCAGAAGGGTCCTGTCTTATAGAGAAGAAGCATGCTTCAGAGGCTACAAAGAACTTGAATGGCCTTGCCTGGCAGGGTTCCTGTGTTGTCTAAGCATTAGATTGCAACCTCTTGTCCAATCATGTCTCTGGTGATGCCCATGTTTCATTAAAATATATGTAAAAATGGATACCTTACCATTGATGTTTATATGCTTACGTTTAGGATTCTCTTGCCTTATACAGTCATCACTGGATAAGAGTTATGAGCCTCAGTGTTCACCATCATCCATGATATCTACCCCTATAGTAGCACTCGGGATACATTAGAAGCGTATATTTTCCCAAGAAAGCATATTGCTGTTCTGTTGGAATTAGAAAATGGAGTAAGGAGCAGCAATCCCCCCACAGGGTTTTTTTGTGTAGCCTTGACTGTCTTGGACATGATTTGCAGACCAAGGTGGTCTTGAACTCACAGAGGTCCACCTGCCTCTCTCTTCCTGAGTGCTCAGATTAAATGTGCATGCCACCACGTCTGGTGAGCAGCAGTCTTTTAAAGACCCTTGTAGGTGAACACTGCAGTTCAAGGACCCCTGTTGTAGAGTGACATCTCAAACCCCTAGTCACAACATACTTCTAGTTCAAGCTTCTTAATTCCAATGGTGTTTAAAATAAAGCTTAAAATAGCCATATGTAGCATGGTAATGGGGCCCTCTCTGTGTCTTTAACCTCAATTTCTCCACTGTTGCATTCTTTGTAATCTCTTGCTTGTCGTTGTATCACCTGGCATTCACTTCTGTGAAGGTTTCCTTCCTCTGCTTCTGAGTTCCTGTTTTTCAGGCTGCATTTCTCAGTTTTTCTCAAAGGTATTATGGAAGGGACTTCTAATGACTGTCTCAAGAATACTGCATCAGAGCTCCTAATCACAGATTTCCCCCAATTTCTTTATCACCACCTAGTATGAATGTACTATCGTGACATTAACTAATTAATTAGATATTGTTCTGGGATTTTAAATTATCACTGAGCTATATCCCACAGGCTTCTTTTCACTTATTTTTCATTTTTTATTAATTAAAAATTTATATATACATTCATATTATTATACACATATACAATAAACTACCTAGAGAAAGAAGAACCATGAAACACCAGAAATTATATAAATGTTACATTCATAGTGTTTTGGCCATTTGTATTTAGCAGCCTTGAAGAAAACATCTTTCCTACCTTGGTGCATCTAAAATTCTGAATGTAAGTCAGTATCTATCATATCTCATTATTATCAACTTAAAACCCCTATCTAGACCTAAAAACATCTTAGCCCCTAAACAACCAAGATTAATTGTAAAACTTAATTATCTGGTCTTCAACCTCATCAGAGACTTGCAAAGGAATAAAATTAATTACCTGAGTGAACTGGAAGTGCAGGTTAGCAGTTTCCAAAATAAAAAACTAACGGACAGTTTGCTACCTGCACGTTCACCCATAACTCTCTGTAACATTGGAGAATCATCTTCAGCCTTCTGGACCAATATATCTGACAGACATATTTGTGAGTCAGGAACTATTGAGCGCTTGCTAACCCTGTCTTGGCAGAGTTTAGCCTTCGATTCTGCCTGTATGCAAGCTTGCCCATTTTTAGGCAGAATTCTGTCTGTGGTAGAAAGGAGGACAATTTGCCCATTGGCTTGTTTGCCACATTTGAAGCCATCTCCATAAGGAGGTTCTTTGATGCTCATCATCTTCTTTATGATAGGCGGGTTGTTGCCAGGAGTTAACCTGTCTCATTGTTAATGAATCTTTAAAGTAATAAAAACATGTTTAAATGACATATTCTGTATGCCTTAGGTTTTTTTGGGAAGACCTTATCTAATGGTTTTACCTTATCTTTCTGTAGAATCATACTTATCTGTTACCCTAAGATATATATTCTTGTGATAAAAATAAACTAGTAATTGATATGACCATGATTTGATCAACTAACAATTAACTTGTATAACTTATTTATCCTAAGCCATCTGCAATAAAGACAGAATGTCTATGCACTGATAGTACTTCTTGTTGGCTACAGAAACCCTGTGAATTATTAGATGCCATTTTTCATATGGTATAAATGAAGATTTACTGATGTCTTTTTTCGGCTCTTACAAAGAACAGAGAAACAGCCTTAATTGTTCTGTGCATGACACATACCTTATACATTTATACTTTTTAGGACTGTATAATGCTTGTGAGAAATTATGTTTTCAGAACAAAAGAAATGGACACTGTCCTTGGATCAGACATGGCAGGATTCATTCCTCTCAGAATGTTGGACACTGACATCTTGCATCCTTCATACTCCAGCACCAAGGGCTTCAGTTGCTGTTCCTCATCGGAACAGGACAGCTCCCAGGGTAGCTTCAAAGAAAGCTTCCAATCCCAATTGTTCTAGCATTTCAGACTGTCCCACACAGGACTCTAAGTAAGGCTGGAGTTTCTCAACATTTAGAAACTGGAACACAAATTCTATTCCTAGCTTGTTTACCCATCCTTCCCAGTTTCATTTGGGCCCCTACAAAGGTATTATTTGTCCCAAATTAGCCAGAAGAAACCTTAAGGGAATGACATGCCATTTCCCTTAGGGGGGTTTGGTAGGTTTTTGGTCACTTTCTTGGGAAATAAATGCTTATTTTCAATGAGAGTTGGTTATAAGTTATTATTGGTTGGACTCAGGGATGTCTCTCTTTTCCTTTATCTTCCATTCTTATGTAAATAGGAGTTGAAAAGAAAGAAGGGGGAATATACAAATATATAGGGATTATAGGACAAAAGGGAATCTACTCTTCAACTTAATGCCTTATTTGTTACTAACAAGGTTATTTTTAATTCCCTCGTATAGAATTCTGTATACAAATGAAAAATAAATTTAATTTTTAGATACATTGGAATAGAAATCAAGTTTAAAATTATTCTTCACACATATTATATATATTTCTACTCTGATATGCAGTATTGTACCCACACAACTCAATTATAATACAAGGTTTACCTTTACTTTCAGGACTTCTTTCCACTTCTTATTTTAAGACTAGATTTCCATAGATAACTCAGGCTGGCCTTGAACTCATTCTGTCATCCTTTCATGCCTTGGACCTGCATCTCCTTCTGCCTCAGCCTATCAGCTAAGAGGGATTTTAGATCTGTGCCACCAAGCTTAATTTTCATTATGAATAGACTTCAATAGCTCAATGTCATTCCATGTAGATGTTTTTTATAGTACATGTCATATTTGCACTGTGAGGAGGAAGTTCACATGTTTGTATATTTGATGCTGCTGCTCCTGTTCAACTGGAAGTAGGCTCATAAGGTAGAGACATCCATTTTCCACTCAGAGTATAATTTCTAGAGTCTAAATTACACAGCATATTCATGCTCTTAACATTATGTTTCGTGGAAAAGTAATTTTCTTTTTGTTAAAAAATAAATGTCATGCGGCATCAACCCTACTCAGAGAACTACAGGCAACAAAGGAATGCCGAGAGCAGGAGAAACAGCCTTCTTCAGGGATGAGCATACCAACTGGTTAGTCAACATTAAATGGAAAGCCTTGAAAACTTACATGCAAGTAGTGTTATGTGTACTGAGCAGGGCATATTTACATATTTAGGAACTCTCTCTCTCTCTCTCTCTCTCTCTCTCTCTCTCTCTCTCTCTCTCTCTCTCACACACACACACACACACACACACCATACACACACGTGCAACAACAACAACAACAAACAAACAAGCAAAACAAAAACATATAACAACAATTAAAAAAAAGCCAGCTGTCTCCTGTACTCTCACCTTCCAGCTACTAGTTACTAAGTTTCTGTGGCTCTTACAGAACCTGTCACCTGAGTCAAATGTGTCACTGACAAAGCAGCTTTGAGTTTGCTGAGATGATGATCCCAGTTCTATGAGAAGTTCCTCTTAACTTAATTTCTGATCCACATTATAATGGAAGGCACAGAAAACACAAGAAACCAACCCATTGGTCCTCTTTTGCCTCTCCCTGTACTATTATTTATAAAATAAAGTCCTTTTTTAGTACGTGAGTGTTAATTTTTCTTTCACTTGTGTCAGCTTAGGAAAGCCTACAGGAATGTCACCCATTATTTCTGTGTGTATCTGTGAGGATGCTTTTGAGACAAAGTAATATGTAATAATAAGTGGGCTGAGTAAATAAATGAGCCTCAATGTAGTTTTGAAATTTGAATAAAAGGAAAAGCTACCTGCACAGCTGGTTGACTACAGGCATTGTCTTTCATGCTTTTCAGGCCTCTAAACCTGTAAGAGAATCTACATCATTGGACACCCTCTCTTAGGCCTTACATTATTCCAAGGTGTCTAGTTGGCAGACAGTGTATTGCGAAACTTCTCAGCCTTTAAAATAATGTGAGGCAATGTCTTACAGTCCATTTCTGGGTATATAACATAAGATAAAATATTTACATAATAAATATTTTTCTCTAAAATGCATATAAGAGAATTGCATGACCCAAAAATTATGAAAGGAAGCACTATCAGGTATATTAAAGACTAAGTGATTCCAAGCACAAATTGTGAAAAGAGGGACAATTGACCTATAGAGGTAAACACTGGATTCAGGAGGCATAGCACTGATAACATTTCTGCACATGGCCAACCTTTGCAGGCTGATTATTTTTATAAACGATGTGAACTAATTAGCACCAGTTGTAAAGGTCTTATAGAAACTACTTCACTGCAGATAATGAAGAGCACTTGAACCTCCACGTAAAAGTTGCAAGGAGCAAACAAGACAGAAGGAACTGAAAAGAAAAATGAGCAACAAAGAAGCCCAAATATAAGGTGAGGAAAGCAAATTCAAAGAGATTTCCACAAAGAGCGGGTTTAAATAGCTTAGAGCTGAAGAATATAAATGCGACCCAATTAACATATTTTTTATTTTCATGTATGTGTGAGTAGTACATGTGTGAGGGTAGATGTATGTGCAAATACAATGTCTCCCGTGTCTTCATGTGTGGAGACCAGAAGCCCACATTCAATATATTCCTTGTATCTTGTTGTGGTAACAGTATTTCCTGTATTATTGTAATAAAGTTAAAAACTGAGGTTGTGTTAACTTTCTCCTATTCACAGGAAACACTGTGATTTGAGATAAATCCTCCCCCCTTTCCTTTTTCTGTGTCCTTAAGCGATGAGTAAAGCTTGATGATTGAGCCCAATTCCTGACTGAAGTGAATGAGATGTGACATTGTATTTTTTTTATTACTCACAGACGTGTCCCAATGTGGCCCACGGACAACATGTGACCACAACTGGTCAAGGATAATGACACAAACTTTCCAAATGTTCTGAGTGTTTTATGGGGTTTTTGTTTTGGGAGTTAAATTGGTGGCTCTTGAATGCACATTTTGTTGACAATAGCAACCTGAAAATAGTGTCAAAAATTCAACATTTCTGTGTATATCATATAAAATTCTGAAAAGACACAAACATCAGTACATTCGAGTGGTTTTTTACTTCAAGGCATTAAGTTACTAAAACATTCTGTATAGCTCTCTAATGTTATTTATGTAGTTTTTAATTACTAACTGTGTAAGCAAATTTAATAATCAAAACCCATTTCAAGAACCAACGGATACAAATGTTCTCTTTGTGTTTGTTTTTGTATGTTTTAATTAACCTTAAGTTGTGAATATTTGTCATTATGTTTGATGTTTTAAATGTCTGGATAACCTCTCTCTTTCTTTAAAGATTTATTTATTTATTATGTATACACCATAAAAGAGAGAGAGAGGGAGAGAGGGAGAGAGGGAGAGAGAGAGAGAGAGAGAGAGAGAGAGAGAGAGAGAGAGAGAGAGAGAGAGAGAGAGAGAGAGAGAGAGCAGGCTGTGGTGGCATTGGCTTTATAGGGGGTTTGGAGCATGCACATAGGGAAAATATGCAAGAGTGATGATGGTGGAAATGTATTGTACTGGTCTTTAGTGATGGAGTTGGCACCAAGACATAAAAGGCTGGAGGAACCTTGTTCAGGAATGTGGGCAGGAAGGCAGGGAGGAACCTGGTTATGGAATGAGGATGGTTCTTGGTTGACTAACATTCTTCCCTTTTCTTTATTATATAAGGTAAGGAAACAGGAAAGGTGACTCGTGAGGCAATAGTAAGGGTCCTGTTCTTTAGACTGTTTTATAGTGTTTCTTCAAATGAGGTGTATACTTAAGTCATTTATTTGTGCTCTTTTGGATTTTTTAAATGTAGGCAACTTAAAAATTAAATTTTCCTTTTGGGACTGCTTTTAATATGTCTCACAGGTTTTGAAGTGTTGTAGTTGCTTTTTCATTTAATTTGATTTCCTGATGTCTTCTTTGATCCATTCATCATTCAGTAGTACATTGTACAATCTCCAATGCTGATTCACATGTTATTGATTTTAAGTTTTATTGTACTGTGTTCTAAATGATACACAGAATTCATTTTTTCTTTCCTTCTTCCAACTAACCTTCCTTACTTTGTGTCTCAGGACATGGTCTAATGTAGAGAAGCTTCCATGAACTGCTGAATAGAGTGAATATGCTCTTTGTTGATAGGGTCTGTTAGATCCTTTTGATATATGACACCATTTAATTATGATTTTTAGCTGTTTATTTTTATTCCAGTCGACCTGTTTATTATAGAAACTGGATGTGTCTTTAGACCAGTACCATTTTGGATAGTACCACTTTTTAAAGATAAAATTGGGTACACTAGAGTTGGGGGATTTTTGCAATGTTTTCTTAGTTAATTGTTTATTTTATTAGAATTAAGCATCTGCTACTTCTTTTGATTAGTTTTAGTTTGAAGTCTATTTTTTTCTTTCCCCAGAGATTAAGGTTGCAGCCCCTGCTTGCTTTCTAGGCCCATTTGCTTGGAGTAATTTCTCTCCCTTTCAATATAAGGTGGTGTCCACCCATGAGGGTAAGACGAGTTGCTTATCAAAGATAGTTCTTTATTTTAAATTCATTTAACTAACATGCATCTTGCGATTGCAGAGTTTAAGACTCTTGGGGTTATTATTGAAAGGTGTATGACTACTGTTTTCTCTTTCCTGTTTGTGTTCTTATCTTACTTTGCCTTTCAGTAGTTACAGCATCACTTCTTTTCTTTCTACTGTGTCTTTGCTATGCTTATTCTTCTCTTCACCCCAAAGTACTGCTTCCAGCATCCTCTGTAAGGCTGGTTGAGTAAACATGAGTTCTTTTAACTAAATCTTTTTAGCTTCTTTATACAATGAAAATTTTTCTTTCTTCTGTATCTACGGCACATAATTTTTCTGGGTGCAGTCTTCTAGGTTGTTATTCATAGTCTTTTAGTATTAAAAATACTCTTTTTAGATTGACTAATTTTAGTTTAAGTACATAAATGTTTGTCTGCCTGCATGCATATGCAGGCAGATCTAGGATGACTGTGAGACAATAATTTGGTGCTATGAACCAAACCCAGACTCCTGCAAGAACAGCAAGCATTCGGAGTGGCTGAGCCATCTCAACAGCCACTCTTAGGATTTCTAATACATCACTCTGGGTTTTTAATGTTTTTTTAATGACTTTTAATGTTTCTGTTGGGAGTGAGTTATCCTTTCTAAGTGTCTTGTGGCTTTACTTTTCTTGTAACTTTCACTATCTTCTCTTTGCTGTGTATGTTTAGTGTTTTGATACAACATGCCATGGGGAGTTTATTTCCTGTTCTTGCCTGCTTGAGTCTGTTTCTTATACCCATATGCATATGTCTTTCCTTAGCCTGGGAAAGTTCTATTATTCCAGTGAAGTTATGGTCTATGCCATAGACCTGGGGGTAATCTCTTTCACTTATGCCTATACTTTGAAAGTTTGGTCTTTAATTTCTACATGTTTATTTTGTATGTTTATTTTTTCTTTTTCTTTGATTGAGTGACCCAATTCTTTTGTTTTATTTTCAAGTCCATGCTTTCCTGTGGATTTTCTCGTTCGATTATTGACATTTTCTTTCTTTAAAAATTAAAAAAAAATTTCACATAATACATTTATATTATTACACATATATACAATGAGCTACATACATCAAGAAGAACCACAACAGACTCAGGAATTCTATAAATGTTACATTCTTAGTGTTTTGGCCATTTGTATTAGGAAAATGTGAAGAAAACATATTTCCTAACTTGGTGAGTCTAAATTCTGAATGAAAATCAGTATTTATCATAGATGAGTCTCTATCAACTTAAAACAACTAGACCTAAAAAGATCTTAACTCCTAAACAAACTAAGCTTAATTGTAAAACTAAACTATCTGGACTTCAATCCCATCAGAGACTTGAGAAAGAATAAAATTAATTACCTGAGTAAATGGGAAAGTGCAGGTTAGAAGCTTCCAAATAAAAAATATAACAGAGACAGTTTGCTGCCTGAACAGTCACCCAAAACTCTCTATAACATTGGAGCATCATGTTCAGCTTTCTGGCCCAATATATCTGACAGACATTTGTGAGGCAGGAACTGTTGAGGAGTTGCTTACACTGTCATAGCAGAGTTTGGCTGTCAACTCTGCCTGCATCCAAGCTTGCCCATTTTCAGGCAGAATTCTGTCAGTGGCTGAAACAAGGACATATCAAATACCTTCAATGACTGTATTTGTGAATTGACCTGGAAGGCAGCAACTAATGTTAAATGAGGTCCTAACTGCGGAGCCTGATTCCATAGAAATAGGGTTTTAACCACTCCGATGTCAATTGTTCATTGAAAACTTGAGACAAAGATGTACCTGCTCAACCTGTGCATATAGATTGAAAGCATACAATAGCTTGCTTTGGACAGTTCCCAGAACAAAGCAAATAGTCAGTAAATATATATACAGTCACACACATATATGTAGAGATTAAGAAGTAACAATATTTCATTCTTGAATGTAATATTGTAAATGTAAAATTGTAGCAGTAGCAATTTAAAAACACACACTTCTACTTAGACAAAGTTGCAAGAAATTACACAGTGGTTAACCTTGTCACTTAACAACAAAGCAATAGGTCATCTCTCACAAAAAGAAAGTGCCACTTGCGTTATTAAGGTGTCATTGGCCACATGTAAACCTAATTTTCTCAATTTGAATTTGATTTTGTTTCATCATTTAGAATAATTACTGAGCAATTATTTTGTCATAAACTGTATGTTCAATAGGCAAATCTGGCTTCATGAGATTAAGAAACTAATTTCCTCTGATGTAGTTTGCTCAGCTTTGACCTCCAATTTGTGAAAACATATCTTTTTGGATGTTCTGTGTAAGTAATTTTCTATTTGTTTTTATTCTCTTAATTTTCAGTGTTTCTAAGTACTTAAATTCTATTTTTTCTCTTTTAATCTCTCCCTGCAAAAAAGCTAACTTATGCAAGGATTTGCATATGATAAATACTCATTAGTTCTTCTAAAATCATATGTTCATGACCTAGTATTTTGAATGCTTAGCATACTTGTTTAAGGAGTCAAGAAACATAAAATACAGAAGAAGCAAATTTACAAATTCTGGTGAATAACTCATTCATTTAAAGCATTTCCTCTTAATGCTGCTTTATTCTCTCCCTCCTTCTTAGAAGATCCCCTCTTACCTTTATTCCCTTACTAGCCACTTGGCCCCCATGGTTAGTCAATTAAAACACACACACACACACACACACACACACACACACACACACACACAGCCATGTATATATATGTAAAGCTTATAAGCTAGCATCTATGTAGAGGATAAAACATGCAATATTTATCATTTTGATCTGATATCTTCATCTCACTAAGGATAATTGGCTTTAGCTCCATCCATTTATCTAAAATTTTAATAATTTCATTTTTCTTAATAACTGAAAAATATACCAATATGTAATATACCATATTTTCATCGTCCCCTCATCAGTGATAGACATCTAGGCTGTTTTCAATTTGTGGCTTTATGTAAGGGCAGAAAAGAGTTCTTCAGTTTTGTCAAGTGGTGTGCCCTACCACCTCATGTGTTAGATATTTGCTCTCCCACCAAGGGCTATTTTGAGAGATTCTGGATTCGAGAAGAAGTTTGGGTTTAGTGGATGTAAATATGTTTTTGTTTTGATCCCAAGTGTGAAACAGACTTGTGTAAGGGTGTGCAGTGTTTTCCACTGGAAACAGAATTGTGTAAGAGCAGTTTATGTTTGTCTCCTAGAAGAGGAACCACCTCTTGAGGGGGCATGGTCTTTGCCAACTGATAAACATCCTAGTACAGACTCTGAGAGGATATATAGCTCATATATAAATATATGAAGGAGCTGTTTTTTGGCTTTTTGGTTTTGGCTGTTCATCACACTCTACTTTGAGAGGTTCCTAGAAAGAACTGCTCCAGAGAATGTTTCAAAGTTCTGGGTTCTGACTGTTCCTCTGGGTTTCTGCAGCTGCAACTGCAGTCACCTTTGCTGAATTACTGGTTTGCTGTTTAACAGGTCAGCTGGAATCCTGCTGACTATGCCAGTGTAATCACGCCAAGGAACTGAGTCTAATCAGGTCTATTTCTCTTGTTCCCCTTAACCCCTTTTCTCTCCTATCTAGGGCAGGTGGCTTGGAAGAGAGGTATAAGTATTAAAGAACCCCAAATAAAGTAGGTTTGAAAAAGTTCAAAGCCTACATTAATGAACATAAATAAGAACTATCTCCATCTTGGAGGGCCATTGGTATAAGAGAAAAATACTCAGCAGATAATATGGTGCTTGCTCCAGTGAGTGAGGGTGGATTTACTTCTCACTTCATTTGTTCAAATTCTCCTCTCTTCCAGATGTATAAACACAGATAGAGTAAAAATGATGCTTTCAAAAATAATTCCCTATTATGTCATCCTATCAAGATGGTACCTAAATTTAATCATTAGATTAAATTGTAATCTAGCCTAAATACTTGTTATGCTCCATATAAATGTTTGTGTAGAGAGGAAATTAAACTTCTATGGCTTACCTTGTGTTAAAAAGGATAGAGCCAAACAAGTTAGGTGGGAAGGAGAACGAAGTGATGGGATCATCTTAGAAGAGGCACTGTGTCTTTCTCTTTGATGAACTACAGGATTTATCTCCTCAATATAGTCTGGGAACTAAGAGCCAAAGGGGCATTTTTTAGTCCTAAATAGTCCCTAAAATAATCAAAGACAGGGGAATTGTCAAGATGGTGGCACCTTACAAACATCTTGTTTGAGCAGCAAGACAGCAGTGACCATTAAGCAACCTAAGGACTGATCTGAGACCCACAAAACACCAGCACTGGTAATTCACAGGTGAGAGGGCTTCAAATTGTGTGAAGCATGCTTTGGTCTGGCCTCTGGCCATGCAGAAAAACCACAGAAAAGTCCTGGATCCCCACAAGCGCACAGTTTCTGAAGGCTAGTGTCACATATCTGGTGGGTGGGCAGCTCCCGGGTACCTGTGCAAGCCTGCACATGCCCGGCTGGTGGGGAGTGTCTGAAAACCCAGGTCACACACACAAAAAAAGCCTTGGCTCACACAAACCCCAGTTTCTATGAGTCATAGCCCTGAGCAGATACCACAATCTGGATCACAGGAGGTCACCCAGAAACATCAGGTTACTCAAAAAAGAACCACAGAAAGCTTAGGCTGTCCAAGCAGCCACCAGACCCACTCTACAACAAGAGTCATCACAGTGGGAAGAGGTCAGCATAAGAACACAAGCAACAATCCCCAGGTCCATTTGATATCACCAGAAATCATCAGTCCCATCAATACGACAAGCCCTGGAGTCACTATCACAGCCAATGTACAAGAGAAGGATTTCAAATCAGAGATTATTAAAATAACAGAGGCATTAAAGGAGGAAAATAAATCACCCAAACTAGATCAAGAATATGCAAAGAAATTAGTGAAAGACAGGAAACTACAATCTAACAGGAGAAGGATATAAATAAAAGGTTTTAATACCTAAAAATGGAGATAGAAGCTTTGAAGAAAACACAATCTGAGATAATCCTGGGTATGGAAAACCCAGAGACAAGGACAGAATCTACAGACACACACAAGCATTAACAACGGAATTCAATAGATTGAAGAAATAATATCAGGGATAGACGATATGACTGAAAGATGGATACAGCAGTCAAAGAAAATGCTAAATATAAAAAGCTCCTGACATAGAATATCCAAGAAATTTGGGACACTATGAAAAGACCAAACCTAAGAATCATAGCAATAGAAGAAAAAGAAGAATCCCAACTGCAAACCCAGAAAATATTTTCAACAAAATCATGGAAGAAAACTTCCCTAACCTAAGGAAATAAATGCCCATAAATATAGAAGATGCCTACAGAACTCCAAATAGATTGAACCAGAAAAGAAAATTCTCTGCCACATAATAATCAAAACACTAAATATACAGAACAAAGAAAGAATATTAAAAGATGCAATAGAAAAAGGCCAAGTCACATACAAAGTTAAACCTATCAGAATTATACCTGACTTTTCATTGGAGACTATGAAAGCAAGAATGGCGTGGACATACATCATGCAGACTAAAAGAGACCACAGATGCCAACCAGCAAAACTTCCAATCACCATAGATAGAGAAAAAAGATATTCTATGAAAAATCAAATTCAAACAATACCTAACCACACATCTGGCTTTATAAAAGACACTAGAAGGAAAATTCCAACCCAAAAAGGTTAACTTTACACAGATAAGCAAAGGAAATAAATAACTTTTTATTCACAAAAACAAAATAAAGGAAGCCCTCTCTCTGTCTCTGTCTGTCTCTCTCTGTCTCTCTTTCACACACATACATACATACACACAGACACACAGACACACAGACACACACACACACACACACACACACACACACATACACACACTCTACCACTACCAACATCAGAACAGTATGAACCAATAACTACTGGTCATTAATATCTATCAACATAAATGGCCTCAACTCCCCAATGAGGATCAAATCTCAACTTCATACGGAAAATCAAAACACCCAAAATAGCCAAAACAATCCTCTACAATAAAATATCTGGAGGAATCTTCATCCTGCATCTCAATCAACAGTAATTAAAAACAACATGGTACTGGCATAGAAATATGCTGGTTGGTTGATCAATGGTATAGAATAGAAGACCCAGAAGTTAACCCACACACCTTGGGCATTTGTTTTTGACAAAGAAGCCAAATCCATACAATGTAAAAAACAAAACAAAACAAAACAAAAAGATAGCATCTTCAACAATGTTGCAGGTCTAACTGGATGGCTACATGTAGAAAAATGCAAATAGACCCATATTTATCATCTTGCACAAAACTAAAGTTAAAGTGAATTAAAAATCTCAACTTAAAACTAGACACTCTAAATCTGTTAGAAGAAAAAGTAGGGAAGATCCTTGAACTCACTGACACAGGAGACAACTTCCTGAACAAAACATCAGCAGCTCAGGCTTTAAGATCCATCATTAATAAATAGGAGCTCATGAAATGGGAAAGCTTCTGCAAGGCAAAGGAAACAGTCAACAGAACAAAACAACAACCTACAGACTGGGAGAAGATCTTCACAAACCCTCCAACTGACAAAAGGCTAATATCTAAATTATACAAAGAACTCAAGAAATTAAACACCACTAAGCCAAATACCCAATTTTTAAAAATGGAGTACAGAGCTAAATAGAGAATTCTGAACAGAGGAAGATCAAATGGTTGAGAAACATTTAAAGAAAAGCTTAACATCGCTAGTTTTCAGGGAAATGCAAATCAAAACAACTCTGAGATTCCATTTTACATCTATCCGAATGGCTAAGATAAAAAATTCAAGTGACAGCATATGCTGGCCAGGATGCAAAAAAAAAAAAAAAAAAAAAAAAAAAAAAAGAAGGCAATACTCTTTCATTGCTGGTTGGAGTGTAAACTTGTACAACCACTTTGGAAATCAATCTGGTGCTATTTCATTAAATTGAGAGTAATTCTACCTGAAGACCCAGCCATACTAGTTCTGGGCATATACCCTAAAGATGCTCTACCATGCAACAAGGATATCTGCTCTACTGTGTTTACATCAGCCTTATTCATAATAGCCAGAGTCTGGAAACAATCTAGATGTCCCTCAACTGAAGAATGGATAAAGAAATGGTGGTACATTTACACAATGGAATACTATTCAGCTATCAAAAAATTAAGTGAAATCTTGAAATTTGCAGGCGTAAGGTTGGAACTAGAGACAATCATCCTGAGTGATATAACCCAGACTCAGAAAGACACACATGATATATACTCACTCATAAGTGGATCTTAGCCTCTTAATACAGGATAACTACATTACAATACAGAAACTGATGTGCCAACCAAGGATCAAGTATGATGAGGACATAGACCCTCTGATCAGATATAGTAGATAGGCAGCACAATCTCTGTGTGGGTCCCACAACATGGGAAACAGAGGAAGAGGACACAGGTAGTACAGATAAGACTTGATAGGCTGAGGTCAGATGTTAGAGGAGAAGGTTTCTCCCTTCTGAGGACTAGGGGAGGGAGGGAGAGAGGATGAGGGAGAGAGGGTGGGACAGGGAAGTGATGAGGGAGGAGGCTGCAGTAGGGATGTAAAGAATTCAAACTGCAGAACAAGTAAGTAATTTATATTTCTAAACCTACTATATGGGAATATCTCTGACACTGGTTGAGACTTGAGTGTCTATGCATAGACAAAGCTCCTGGTTTGTCACAGAATCCCTGTGAGTTTTTATTAGATGCCATTCTTTGTACGGCATGAATGAATATTAGCAGATGTCTTTCTTCTGCTCATACAAAAAGCAGAGAACAAGTCTTAATTGTTCTGTGCATCACTCACACCTCATATATTTATAATTTTAGAATGGTATAATGCTTGTGAGAATTTATATATTTTCAGAACAAAAGAACCAGACACTGATGCTAGATCAGACCTGACAGGATTCATCCCTCTCAGCATGCTGAATGCTGACATCCAGCATCCATCATATTCCAGCCCCAGGTGCCTCAGTTGCTGTTACCCATCAGAACAGGACAGCATTATAGAAAGCTTCTAATCCCAATTGGTCCAGCATTTCAGACTGCGCCACACAGGACTCCTATTAAGCCTGGAATTTCTCAACATTAAGGAAATGGACCACAAATGCTATTGGCTTGTTTAGCCATTTCCCCCTATTTTATTTGGGGCCCTACAAAGGTACTATTTGTGCCAAATCACCCTGAAAAAACCTTAAGATAAGGTTGTCCAATTTTTCCCTAAGTGGAGGTTGGTAGGTTATTGATCACTCTCTTGGGCTACAGATGCATTTTTTTTTACTGGGAGTTGATAATAAGTTATTATTGGTCTTATTCAGAGAGAAAACTAGGTTGGACTCAGGTATGTCTCTCTTTTCCTTTATCTTTCTTTCGTAGATATGGAGATAGGGGTTCAAAAGCAAGAAGGGGAATATAAAAATATATAGAGATGATAGGATAAAAAGTATATTATTGAATCTACTTCTCAACCTAAGGCCTTATTTGTTACTAAGAGGTAAGGTTATTTTTAAGTCATTGGTATAGAATTTTGTATTGTTACAAAAAAGCTTAATTTTGACAATATTGGTATAGAATTCAAACTTAAGATTATTCTCTCTCTCTCTCTCTCTCTCTCTCTCTCTTTCTCTCTCTCTCTCTCTCTTTCTCTCTCTCTCTCTCTCTCTCTATATATATATATATATATATATATATATATATATAATATATATAATATATATTCTAATATGAGGGATTGAATCCCTACAACTCAATTATAATACAAAGTTTACTTCCAATACCTCGATAGTGCTATTGCAGGCTGTTTAGGATAATTAAGTAATACAAGCTAATTGTAAGTTGAGCAAATCATGATCATGCCAATTAATAGTTTATTTTTATCACAAGAACATACATCCTAGTTTAATAGGTAGATATGGTCCCATAGATAGATAAGGTAAAATAGATAACGTCTTCAAAAGCCTCATAGACCTAAAGAATATGACATTTAAAGATGCTTTTAATATTTTAAAGATTCTTTGACAAGACAGGTTAACTCCTGGCAACACCCAGCCTACCTGAAGAAGATGATAAGCATCAAAGAAACTCCTCATGGAGATGGCTTCAAACTAGGCAAACAACACACTGGGCAATATATCCTCCTTTCTGCCGCAGACAGAATTCTGCCTAAAAATGGGCAAGCTTGCATGCAAGCAGAGTAGATGGCCAAACTCTGACAAGACAGGGTAAGCAAGTCCTCAATATTTCCTGCCTCACACATATGTCTGTCCAATATATTGGGCTAGAAGGCTGAAGCTGATGCTCCAATGTTACAGTGAGTTGTGGGTGACTCTACAGGCAGTAAACTGTCTCTATCAGCTTTTTATTTTGGAAGCTGCTAATGTCCACTCCCAGTTCTCTCAGGGAATTAAGTTTCATTCCTTCTCAAGTCTCTGATGGAGTTGAAGACCAGATTGTTCAGTCCTCCAATTAAGCTTAGTTGTTTAGGGGTTAGGATGTTTTTAGGTCTAGATAGATGGTTTAAATTAATAGAGAAGAGATATGGTAGATATTGATTTTCATTCTGAATTTTAGACTCCTAGGATAGGGAAGATATTTTCTGCAAGATTACCAAAAGACAATTAACCAAAAGACCTTGAATGTAACATTTATATAATTCCTGATTGATTTGTGTTTCTTCTTGCTATATGTATTTTAAAATTCTCCACAGTTGAGTGGAGTGTGGGATATGACTTTCTCACGTACTCTGGTGCCTCACCTTTGACCATGTCCCATGGAGGGGGAGACCTGGTGGCACTCAGAGGAAGGACAGCAGGTTACCAAGAAGAGACTTGATACCCTATGAGCATATACAGGGGGAGGTAATCCCCCTCAGGAACAGTCATAGGGAAGGGGAATAAGGGGAAAATGGTAGGTGTTCAAATATTCAAATATGGGGCACCAGAGTTTGTATGAAAGTTAGATCTCCTTCTCCACTCAACAGTGGAGAATGTCCATCGGCTTGTCCGGGTAGGGGTTCAAGGTTTTTACTGCCTATTTTTTCCTTGGCTGTTGCCACAGTTTGCGGAGGGCCCCAGGGCCCAGACTTGCCTGTAGTTTTCCAGGACCCACTGGATCCTTCCATTTCCTCTTTCTCCCAGGCTTCTCACACCTAAAGTTTCAATAGGATGTCCTCCCTTCTTACCCACTATTCTGGTAGGTACAGTTTTTCATGGGGACGTACACCTTGGACTAGTGTCTCGATATAAGTGAGTATATACCATTTAGCTCTTTTTGCTTCTGTGTGAACTCACTCATTATGACAATTTCTAGTTCAATCCATTTGTCCACAAATTTTGGAAATTCCTTGTTTTTAATAGCTGAGTAGTATTCCATAGTGTAAATGTACCACAGTTTCTTGGTGGCACTCAGAGGAAAGATAAGAGGTCACCAAGGAGAGACTTGATACCATATGAGCATATTCAGGGGGAGGAGGTCCCCCTCAGACACAGACTTAGGGGAGGGGAGGGGAGTAGGGGGGAAGTGGGAAGAAGGGAGGAATGGGAGGATACATGGGATGGGCTAACAACTGAGATGTAATATGTATAAATTAATAAAAATGTATTTAAAAAAAAAGGGGAAAATGGGAGGGAGGGAAGAGTGGGAGGATACAAGGGATGGGATAACCATTGAGATGTAACAAGAATAAATTAATAAAAAAGAAAAAATTTATATGTAATAATATAAATGTATATTCCAAAAAATAAAATAAAATCGTAAAAAACAGAATCAAGAACAATTTCTCATTATGGTTCCAGGAAGGAGAACACTTTTAAACTCCATTGGGGCAGGAAAGATCATGTTTGGCAATTCAGTGGTAAATAGCATTATTTAGCCTGCCATCCAGAAATGTTATATAGACAATTATCCTTTTAAAACAGGTGAATGATTTAGAGTCTGATAATAAGAAAAATCCTTGTATATGAAAATGTTTTCATTAGAATTTAGAGGACTTTGTTTGGGGGAGGGGAATTTTAGGTCATTCCTTTAGAACATTAGAACAAGGAAACACACAAAAGTCCTTGGGTCTGTTACTGTTCCCAGGACACCTGTGGGCTCTTCTGTCTCCCATAATTATTTCAATTTTCCTAAACCACATTACTCTAGATTACTCTTGTGTTTACTTGATTTTCTTAACCACATGGATCCAAATAAGAGCATGATAATGGATGTAACTCAAAGTGTGCTATCTTGTTATCACAGTAATAGCCTGCTTTCTTTGGAGAAATATCGTGGCATGCACAAATTCCTTCATTCCTTGCCTCCTAGTTCTGAAACTTAAATGTGTAAAAGGGAAAGATGAGAGAGCTATTTCTTTAGTGGTGGGACCTCTCTCTCTCTCTCTCTCTCTCTCTCTCTCTCTCTCTCTCTCTCTCTCTCTCACTGCCTTTTCCCCCTTTATTTTCTTGACATACATAATTGATATTACAATTTGCAACATTTATTTTATTCTGTCCTATGTATATGGAAAACAACTGGTCACTTCTCAAAACAGCATTTTGTGTGTGTGTGCTTAAAAACGACCATAAGCCGCTCTCATCTATTCTTTCTTTAATAGCTGTATAAGTGTCTTTAACACCTGTTTTCAATAATGTGCTGTCCTCTGAATAAAAAAAAGCTGTGATTATTTGCATATTAGTTTTGCCTCTTTTATGAGACAGGAAAAGAGATTGTCCTTCTTGGTCACTTTTCTGTTACTTACATCAGCCATGTGCTGTTTATATATTTCAAAGTGGTGAATGGTGCTATTTGCACATATGAATGAGGGAATTACTGTGCCTCTAGTAGTCTGGTGTTTTCTGTCTTAAGCCCTGGAAGATATTCTTAATTTAGAACTTCCATTAACTACTTATTTTTCTTAATCTTAGTTCTTACAATAAAATTTCACATCTGTGTTTAGAAAACCTGAACTACAGTCAGAACATATTATTTATCATTTTGCTATGCAAAAGATGTCTTAAAAATGTTTAATTTCAACCATCTGGCAATCACATTCATTTGAAAATTCTTACCAGTATTATAATAAAACAGTAACTATTATGAACTAGTAAAGAATACAAAATAAATTCTGTAGTATTTTTCTTTTAAACATCCACAATACACATTAAATTATATTATGTATGTAACAGTCCAGGTGTACTATTTGCCACATTTATAAGATAGATGCAAGATTTTTCTATTTTAAGAGGTTAACAATTTTTCTTTTCTTTTTAAATGGACATTAAGTGAATCAAGACTACGAAGCAAGAGAAAAACTCAGTGCACTGATAGAAAAACAGGACCAATTCTAAAGTCCCATGAAAGGAGAGCCAAGGGCAAACATGGTAACCTGTCAGCACATTCAGTAAGAAATTGGCCACCAGCACCATCTCAAACACCTTAAAGGTTGCTGCCAGTGCACCAGGCAAATAAGGAAACAAGCTCTCTTTTCTCACATAGCTAATTTCTTGGGACAGGGTTGGCAAAAATAGAGTGAAAGTAAGGGCATAAATAGATAGCATCAGCTCAGGCAAAGTCTCTGAAGACAATCAGGCATCATGGAAGAGAGTATGACTCTTGTAACATCAATACCATGGTAGAGGATATTTAAGGCAAGACTTTGAATGTGCTACATATATCAAGGAAGAAGCAACAGAAATTTGAAGGGGATGGAAAACATCTTTGTTGTGAGGCAGAATAATGTATGTCTGTAAGTCCTTGTTCATTTCCCCCAACAAACAATGCTTTTTAAGCCCCAATATCTACCACTCAAAGTAAAAATCCCCACATTATGTGAATCCTCCAAATCTAGTCATTCCTTTTTAACATGAGTTCATTAAAATAAACCCTTTCAATTAAAAACAATACTTCAATAGTACTATGACATTTCAGATTTAATTATATATCTACACACACAGATATGAATCATCTATTCTAAAATGAGAATTGAGTTCATTCTTTATGTTGCTTTCTATCACGTCAGTCCCTCTTAACAAATAATATTGACAAAACAAGAATGTAAGCTTTGTGAAAGACTAGGAAGGAGAGTAGAAAGCACTCTGACAGGCAGAGAGAGAGAAAAGAATGTCTAGGAAGATTAATGTCCTTTTCACTTAAACATTTAAGACAGAGCAGCTCCAGGTTTTCATTCTTAAGCATAAAGACCTGATGTCCTGGACCCACCAATGGTTGGCTAGCCTCCTAGGCTACACTTTCAAATCTCCCAGAAGAGAACTCTTGTCGAGGCATCCAATTGTTTTCTCTGTCTTTGTCAGGTTGTCCCAAGCCCTGTTATAGCCCAAAGCTGCCAGTTCTGAGGGAGAACAGAAATTCATTCCTATGCCAAACATAACAGGCTGACTGTCCAGGTAGACTCAGGCACCATCTCAGAGTCTCCTGAGTCTTTGGGAATCAATTTGTTTGTTCTGTGCTTTGCCCCACCCTGCCTCTTCTCTTAGTGTGTGTGTGTGTGTGTGTGTGTGTGTGTGTGTGTGTGTGTGTGTGTGTGTGTGTGTTTCCTTTTTAATAGCACTTGGCTGAGTGCTGAGAGACCTTTTCCCTGACTTCTTAGTCATTAAAAAGGCAGAGAAAAAGCACCCTGGAAGCATCATCCTGGAAGTATAAGGACTGTGTAATTGACTCAGATTTTCTACATTTAAAAAGAGCAGAGAGCCAGCTTTAATTGTTCTGTGCATCCCACACACCTCACACAATTATAATTTTAGAACTGTATAATGCTTGCAGAAATTTATATGTTTTCAGAAAAAAAGAATGTTGATACTGAATCAGACCTGACAGGATTCATTCCTCTCAGCGTGCTGGATGCTGATATCCAGCATCTTTCATGTTCCAGCCCCAGGCACCTTAGTTGCTGTTACCCATCAGAACAGGACAGACTCCAGGACAACATTGTAGTAAGCTTCTGCTCCCAATTGGTCCAACAGTTCAGACTGTCCCATACAGGACTCCTATTAATTCTGGAATTTCTCAACATTTAGGAAATGGGCCACAAATGCTATTCCTGGCTTGCTTAACCATTTCCCCAATTTCATTTGGGCCGCTTCAAAAGTATTATTTACCCTAAATCCACCTGAAGAAATCTTAAGAGAATGACATCCTATTTCCTCTAAGGGGGGTTTGGGTAGGTTACTATTTGCTCTTTTGGTCTATAAATGCTTATTTTTATTGGGAGTTGGTTATAAGTTATTATTGGTCTTATTCTGAAAGAAAATTAGTTTGGACTCAGGTATGTCTCTCGTTTCCTTTATCTTTCTTTCATAGGTAAGGAGACAGGAGCTGAAAAGAAAGAAAGGGGGATATAGAAAAATAGAGCGAAGATAGAACAAAAGGTAGATTATTGAATCCACTCCTTAACTCAAGGTCTTGTTATTCACAAATAAGGTTATTTTTAATTCATTGGTATAAAGCTTTGTATATTGATACAAAATGAGTGTAATTTTGATACATTGGTATAGAATTCAAATCTAGGATTTTTCACTCAATATATATATATTCTAATATGAGCTATTATGCCCATCCAACTCAAATTACAAGATTTATTTCCAATATCTTGAAAGTGGTGCTGCAGCCTATTTAGGATAATTAAGTGCTCAACAGTTCCTGCCTCACAAATATGTCTGTCAGATATATTGTGCTAGAAGGGTGAAGATGATGCTCCAACATTATAAAGAGTTTTGGGTGACTGTTCAGGCAGTAAACTGTCTCTCTGTAAGTTTTTCTTTTGGAAGGTGCTAACCTGCATTTCCAGTTCACTCAGGTAATGAAGGTTTTATTCCTTCTCTAGTCTCTGATGAGGTTGAAGACCAGATAGTTTAGTCTTACAATTAAGTTTATTTGGCTAGGGGTTAAGATGTTTTTAGGTCTAGACAGATGTTTTAAGTTAATAGAGATGAGATAAGATAGATAATGATTTTCATTCAGAATTTGAGACTCATCAAGAGAAGAAAGATGTTTACCTCAAGTTTGCCAAATGCAAATAGCCAAAACACTATGAATGCAACATTTACATAACTCCTGATTGTCTTGTGGTTCTTCCTGGTTTATGTAGTTTGTTTTATTTATGTGTAACATTGTAAATGTATCTGTTAAAGAGAAACATAATAAAAAAATAAAATAAAAAATTAAACAGGAGCAGTTTCAACTAAAATATTTTGGCAAATAATCACAAATGTATGATAAGAAATAAACAAAATGACGAACCGATATGGGCAACTTGAGACCAGTTTTGGCAATAGGAAGCTTGAAGTCAGTATGAGTTGTCTGATGAGACTCTGTCTGGGAAAACAAAGCCCCCAAATGATGGTGGAGCTGAGTCCTAGTTCCATTCTGCTGCTGTGATGAAAAAACAAAGTGACCAATAGTAGCTTCAGGGGAAGAAAGTATCCAGTTTAGTTTGCAGGTTACACTCTGTCATTGAGGAAAGTCACAGCAGAAATTCAAGCACAAATTTGAAGTGGAAACCATGGAGGAACACTGCTTTCTGTTGCACAAGATCATGTTGAGCTAGCTTTCTTATACACTCCAGGAGGACCTGGCGAGTGAAGGGGGCCCCGTACAATGTGCTTGGCCCTCCAACATCAAGATTTAAGACAAAGATGTCCACAGTCCACTCTGAGCTAGGAAATTCCTCGGTTGAGACACCCTTCTCAGGTGACTCCAGGCTGTCTCTCCTTGGACAGAGCAGCTTTAATCCTTCATTTTGATTAGCAGCCTGTAAGTTTTGATTTCAGCCTCAAGTATTCAATGATTGTTCACCTTATTATGCAATGAGTATTCAGTTTTATTCAACAAGAAGTCTGTTTTCCTACTTATCTCTAACAGCCATCTTCGAATGCTGATGGAGTTATGTAGAAGCACACTGTGAAGGATTTGTTGTCAAGAAAGAGAACAAAACAGTAAGGCTTGATTAATTAGTCATGCAATGGTGTATTAGATGTCAGCAACTGAGATTAAAAAAAAAAGTCACCTGAAATGGTTTTTAAATCCACATACATTCAATAGCAGGGATTTGGGAAGGAATAAAACAGATACAAATGTTCAGGTGGAGTGTGAAGCCAACTCTATTACACTCAAACCTGTTTCTGGAAATCTGACGAAAAGCCTTTAGCAGAGGTGGTCACAGGTCATAGAGGGAGACCTACTGCTACTGTTTTTGATGAATGGTCATGCTTTCAAACTGCCTTCTAACCACTCATGTTTATGTTGCTAGATCATTCCTGTGCTAAGCTTTTATCAGGGAAGTTTCATACTACAGTGGTTAATTTAGAAACGGGCAGAAGTGCAGAGATTAGGAGAGGAGTCTGCCACAAATGGGAGAGGAGTTTCATCTCTCCACATCCCCAAGGCTCAGGAAAATATGTGGAAGAGAAGAATGAAAGGAATTCAAGAGCCCGGAGGATGAGGAGATGTATGGCAATATGTCTTCTGAACGTGGAATAACTATTGCACTAGTGACCTTCATGCAGCTATGATTACATGCCAAGACTTTATGGAAAAGATATGTGTTCAAATCTAGTGCCTCTTTTCACCACGCACTCAGCCCCACCTCCAATCCTACGTTCTAACTTAGTAAGCTGGCAGGCTCTAGCTATGAACTCCAGGCTAAATTACTCTGGGCAATGTGTCAGCTATTTACTCTCTTGAGTCTTCTCTGACTGGTGAATATGGCATAGTCTTGGAATCTTCCCAAGTATTCATTCATGAACAAAGAAAAAGTCTTGTCCAGTTAATACCTACTTCCTTAGCCTTGTCTAAATGCATCTTGGAACAGATAGTTAAATGCTTTCATCTTTCATTCCCAGAATCTTAAAGTCTTCTTAGAAAGTGCAACAGCCTTAATTGTGGGTGCCCAGCTTAATAATATATCTTTGAAGCAGCCATATCCCCTTTTCTTTTTCCTTTATAGAAGTCTATCCATTGCCTTTCCAACTGAAGTCCAAACAGTAAGGAATTAAAAAAGAAAATGCCAGGAGGAATGATACACATTTAATAACTCAGCAACCCCCCAACTCCCACACAGCCCCCCTTGCACAAAGAGAAAAGTTACTTCATTTATGTGTTTAATTATTGCATTGCATCACTGGAATAATCAAAACCTTTCAGATCTCTGAAATTTTGTTTTTATTTTCATTTGACACAGAACAATCTCCCAGACCTAATTTTCTATTATGTCAATAGAAAATTAGAAAAAAATCCTTTACATCTGATGAAGACTCTTTTGCAATTATAATTTCAACAACTTTTAGTATTCACAGCAAATATTGTCAGAAATCCTTGTCATCAGCCTATAAGATAATGATTCTAAATGATAATATCTTTGCATATACATATGAACGGACATGTATGCACATATGAAGAAATTTTGCTAGAGTTTGATAGTTTGACTTCCATATAAACTGTTCTTTCAATAACAACAAAAAAGAGAGTTTTCTTGGTACATGACATAGCTCCAGTCTTGATGTGTTAAGACAAAGTTTCTATTGCAAGTTTGTGGTTAGAACATATAACTTCTCTAAACATTACATCTTACATATAATTTATTTAAAATTCTGACAATTAAAATTAAGTTTTTATGTTTATCAAGCAAAAAAAAAAAACCACTTAACACCTAGGGATAATAATGTCTGTTTGATCTGTAATGAACATTGTAAGCTATTATATTCAATTCCCTTGAAACTTGGAAGTCCTGTGATATTTGGGTATAAGCTTGATTATCCTGCATCATTTCATGTTTCTAAACTAAGTGAGTTTGTGTGCTGTGTACATATGTTTTCCTCTCTGAAACATGTTGTAATTCCAGTAGACACTCCAAAACCTATCTGAATGTAAACATTTTTCACCATTGAATTTACTTGGGACAACAAATCAGTCTTATTTGTTTTCAGTGTTGGTTTTATCTCATTAAGCCAAAAGTATTTGTTCTATGATCATACACAGAAGTAAATAGCCTTTCACAGGCTGATGCTAAAATGTTGAAATTTGTTTTTAATGTATTTGCTTGGCAGGAAAATAATCTCTTCTTCATCATTACCCTATGGTATTAATTTCCTCTTGTACTACAATAAAAACTTGATTTGAATTTCCCCAAATGAGATAACATTTAACTTTGAAAACCAAAGGAGAAATAGTAGAGAATATATTGTTTTTCAGAAAAGATGTGACTATGAGGGTGAAAGGTCTGTCTTATAATACCTAGACTCTTTAGAAAAGTTCTTTAGTTAAACACCTCAAACAGGGAACAGACTGAGTTTAAGATGATTGTGCATATGGGCACTAAGTAAATGTAGGGGAAGCATAAATCCTACTTCTGATTTTGAATTGAGAAAACTTAACCAAAATGGAAAAAAATACAACCGAATCAACTATAAAATAAGCCTGTTGAAAAAGTGCTACTATATAGTTTCCTCTAGCTTGTAATTGGAGCTGACACTCACTGGTAACCTGTGATGGCCTGAACATTATTAGCATTATTTCAATAATTACTCAAGTAACTTGCTTCTATGATTATGAGATTATGCTACTATATTTAACCGAGGATAGGTTTACAACTGAAATCACCAACAGAATTCAGTTTGAAGTTAAGACATTCATAAGCTATGAGAATCTGAGTTCAGATCCCCCAGAGAACTCATAAAAAACAAAACAAAACAAAACAAAAATAAAAACCAAATCAAACCGAACAAAAAACCAGGCACAGTAGTATATGTTTGTAATCCCAGTAATGATGAGGCAGAGACAGGCAGGATCCTGGTGCATGCTGACTAGCAAGTGAAGATGAATTAATGAACACCATGTGAAGAGAGGAACCCCATCTCAAAAGATAAGAAATGAAATACTGAAGACGATATCCACTATTAACCTCTGGCCTCCACACACTCACTCACAAGTGTACACACACTCTCTCATGCAAACATACATATATACTATGCATACACATAGAAATAAAAATTGAAATTTCTATGTTCATTCCATAGTCTTCATCCTTTTCATAACCACGTGTCCTGTAGCCAAAGATGTCATGTCCTTAGCAATAAAGTATTACCATTTAGCTCTGGCATGCAGCTAGCATCAAGACATTGTCTATCTGCTGTGTGAAGCCCCACTGGCCTTAAAGTGTTAGGAAGCATTCCAACTCTGGCACTAAAATTTTCAGCCAACCATCTACTGACTCCTGGGAGTGCTATTTTCCACTCTCCTCGGAAGCTTTCCTTTAAGCTTTTACAGGTCTGTAAAGCACTCAAGGCTTGACATTATATAGAGGAACCTGTATATAATGCACAGAGGATCTCTGAAGGCACCCTACTGCCCACTCCAGATAAGTGTCAGTTATTCTGGTAGCTAAGAAGATACTCTAAAAGACATGTTCACAAAGCCCAACATAGTGGGAAAGGATCTCATCACTTATATCAATTATTTTATCAAAAGAAATATGCTGACATAGTAACATGGATAGGAGCTATTACTCTATCATTTTGTTATCCACAGTTATTTTCTGTAAGCCATTCTTCCTCCTCATTTTTCATGCTGCGGCTCTTCAGCACCACTGTGTATCTTTCTAGCCCTGATACTCTTGGCACAGCTTGGCCCAACTCAGGGTCAGAGAAGAACAGGGTTGTGGTTGAGCGTTCGATGCTTGACACTGGAGGCTACTCTCCAGCTGAGAGAAGCTCCTAATAATCACTGTGGTACTTGTTTTTCACTGGCCACACCTGAGATATACCTTCTTTGTGTGTGTGTGTGTGTGTGTGTGTGTGTGTGTGTGTGTGTGTGTGAGAGAGAGAGAGAGAGAGAGAGAGAGAGAGAGAGAGAGAGAGAGAGTTTTTATAAGGGGATTACAGAATATGTACATAACAAAGTTTGGAGGATGACTGTCCACACCTAGGACAAACTTAATCTTTTGAACTTGAACTGACTGCTCTAACACTTATGATGTCCTGACTTCCTGAGCTTATAGCTCAATATTTGGATTTCTATGAAATTTTTCTCTAAGAAATCCAGATTAAGACACATTTTATCACGTTTGCCTTTGAAAGACTAGGCAGTCATTCAACTTAAAACATATCTGTTTTGACTCTTTTTCACTCCTCCTTGATTACGTAAGCAATTTAAGAAGATAATTTATATGCTTTTCAAAATCATGTAGATCTGCCATAACCTCTTTTTTATTTTAAATTTTTTATTTTTAATTTGTTCACTTTACATCATAATTGTCATCTGCTCCTTATCTCAATTTTCCCCTCTCATCCCCCTTCCCCCTTCCCCTAGTCCTTAGAAAAGTGGAGCCCTCCTCCCCTATCACCTGACCCCAGCCTATCAATTCTTACCTGGACTGCCTGTATCCTCTTCCTCCATGGCCAGGCAAGGCTGCCCCACTAGGGGGAGCTAATCAAGCCAGCTCATCTCAGAGGTAGCCCCTACTACCCGAATTATGGAATCTCTTCTATCCCATAGATTATATTCCTCCATGAGGCTCAGAAAAGCCATTAAAGCCTTAAATAAGTCCTGAGGGCCCTGATGAACTAACTTCATTTTGAACTCCTCTGTGAACACAGTCCAAGTCATCTCTCATGCCCATTAAAAAAAAGAGTCTGGCCCTTTGCTATTGTTGTCCAGATCAGAGTCCTCTCGCCATCAGTTCTTGCTTTCTCTATGTTAGACGTTAGAGCTGAGGGATATCTTATATCACTTCTATTTCTTTAAACCTCCTCGATACATTGGTTTTTCACTCTAAGAATTCTAATATTTTGGATGCCATGAAAGGGCATTTGCATGACTCTTATTTAAGACTCTCTTTTCCTTGAATCTGGCTAACATTCAGAAATGTTGAGCCAATCTTTCATCTCATTCCTTGGTTCAGTTGTCAATGCTCAGTTAGAGGTAGATAGAATTTGGATTTTTTTTTCCTGATTTATTTTTCTTTCTTTATATGGGCTTTTTTCTTGAAAGATGGCTGATCCTCAATTTCTTGTCTTATTGTCCTCAACAAAAGCCATGTACTTGATTCCATAGCCTGTGTATGCTCTGTTCCTATACATGTAACTTTCAGAACTCTGAATATATAGTTTAAAGTCATCAGATTTGTTGCCCATGCTATGCATTTCTTCTCCAGGCATACATGCCTCCCTAGCAACACAACATTGCCAAAAGATGGCCCACTCTGTAATTCTCTTCAAGGACATTTCCCTCACAGACATTTCTAGTACAGATACTTGGTCTTGGTTATATATCTTAGCACCCATTGAAGGGAGCATGCAGTTGCCACTACACTTTAGGATCCTTCACATGAAGATCTGTTCTTAAACAAATCATCTTCAGTTGCAAATTTCATTGCTCATTTAGGAGACATACAAATCCAACTTCCAATTAATCTTTGGTTCTATTGGTCAGAGTTTGGGACTAACTGTACCATGCAGTTTTTTCCTAGTCTAGATGGGTTACTGATAAGAGGCAAAAGACACAGTTCCACCCACATGTAGCTTTGTGGATGACTCTGTACTCAATGGTTACTTAAAAGAGCATGGGTGACTCAACGGCAGCTGCATCCCTCCTACATGGGCGATGACTCACCCAAGTTGCATTTCTCCAGCTTCCTGCACTGGCTGCAGGACATTTGTTTAGTCAGTCTGTCTCTCTCTACAGCTATTGTTTACAGCTTTTCTGATCTTGAAGGGGACTTCCCACATCTTGTAAAGTTCCACAGGCTTCCAGAATCTTGTAAATTTCATTTACTTCCTGAGTTTGATGAATCTCTATTCTGTCCACAGGCAAATGTTTCAGTTCAAAGAAAACAGCTCCACCCAAAGAGGTTAAAATATACACAAAGTCAGTACAGCAGCATACTAGAGTACTCTGCTTTTTTGTATGTTCTCCTAGGTGAATTTTATTCCTATGGAGGCCAATTCTTTAATTAAAGTGTGATTTTTCATTACCTTTCCCCTAATAAACATTGATCTCATTGCTAACATCACCGATTCTTATGTACTATATTATCATCAAAATACAAAGAGATCTCTCACTTAAGTAATCAGACATCTCTGTCCTGCTTGCCGATACATTCCTCTATTGTATCTTGCAGTCAACCCATGACTAGATTGTGTTTTCACATTCTTCACATTTTTTGTTTCTAATTCTATTAGATCCATTATAACCTGGCATTTTCTTTTGCTGCTTAAAACTCTTCTATCCTTTGTAAGCCAGTGACCACGTTCCATAATCATTTTTAGTATTTTCTCTCCTCCAAGAAACCATGCGTCCTTATTGTTGTTCTTTTCTCCTGCACCAGTCACTCCTATTGTGCTTCTCCTTCATATATGAAGACTCAAGTATCCCCAACACTACTACCTACCGTTTATTATTTCTTGTCTTAAATCAATATATGCACTTTAATAACATTTCTAGCTCCATATCAGGTCATTTCTAGTCTCAGTTATCAAGAAGTCTATTTGTTCTTTCCCTTTATCTTTTCCATAGATAGCTCAAATTATTTTTGAGATCAATAAAAAAATGCATCAAATGAAACATTCACATACCAGCTTTGCATAGAGATGAAAGAAAATGTGAAATCCTCATGTACTAAATCCACTCTACCTGTCACCCCTCCATCTTACCATGGGGTAATCTCATCCTTTCAGACTAGCTTCCAGATTCTACCATTTATCTCTCACACCTACCCAAATTCACCACAAACTACTTTTGGCTGAATATGTACATGATACTTCAGTGATTTCTATAACCTCATGTCCTCTGCTCTATTGACTGAGTCTCTTTTGTTCCTTACACCACAATGAATCCCAAGCAGAATTCTCTTCACCTGGAAGAGTCTTCCACTCCATTCCCAGGCTCCCAACAAGACTACTACACAGGGAAGGTGGCTAACCAGATTGTCAGCCCATTCACAGGCAAAACTCATTGTCAATGGGGACAGCCCAAGCTAATGTAAGCATACTTACAAGGGTTTGGAACTTGCCTAATATACAAAAGCTGTAACCCAAGCACTGCTGTTTACTTTGAAACCTTGCCCATTTCCTCATTTAAACAACAGCAATGTTACCAAGCCCTTGAGGCTATTTGATGGGCATATACTAACGGTTGTATAACTAAATGTGCTGCTTCTAATGTTTTACATACTATAGGCATAGGAACACACACACACACACACACACACACACACACACACACAGACACACACACACACACACACACACACACACACACACACACATACACACACACATACACACACACACACACACACACACACACACACACACACACACACCCCACAGCTGCACAGCTGTCCCTGTGGTGGCTTGTCTAATGTTCTTAATTCATGACTGGTGTGGGAGGGTTCAGTTCAGTGTGCATTGTTCCATCCTTGAGCAGGTGATCTTGGATAATACAAGAAAGTAGGTTGAGCAAGCTTGGGGTACAAGCAGTCATCATTCCTCCAAGGCCGCTCCTTCTGTTCCAGCCTACAAGTCCCTGCCTTGAGTTCCTCTCCTGACTTCTCGTCACAATTAACTGCAAGCAAAAACAAGCAAGCAAACAAACAAAGAAACAAACCTCTTTCTTCACCAAGCTGCTTTTGGTAATAACCCTTATTGCAAAAACAGAAAGCAAACCGGGGCAGAGATTTGTACCAAAGTGATGCCTGCTATGACAGACTTGATCATGTGGATGTTGGAAGACTTGTGGGAGCCATTAGCAAATTTAGGCTCATGAGGCCACAATAGGATGTTGTGTTAGATCTGTGATTAGGAAAAGACACACTGGGCAGTGTTTCCTTAGGGTCAGCACACAGAAGCTGTGGTTCAGATCACAGCTGAGGCTATTTTACATTCACCTGGTAGACAATCCTGACTGTGTATGGGGTCTCTCAGAGGGTAGTGGTTTTAGTGGCAGGGAAGCTCTCTGGTTGAATGGACTATGGGTTGCTGGGGCTTGGTGCCATGAAAGGCTAGGAGAGGCCGCTGGTGAAACTGCAGCCTTACTTTCGATGAAGACTCAGGACACTGAAGAAAGATGCCAGGACTGTGGAGTGATTACCAAGGATGATATCTGGTGTAGACTTGAGAAGCCTGGGATAGAAACAGGCTATGTGTGCTACAGATGACAAAACCAGAGAAACTGAGCTGCTCACGTCCTTTGAAGCCCAGAATATCATGAGTCCAAGATGCTAAGCATTTTGTTGCAGAGTTTAATCTATACTGCTTAACGTCGGTTTTGTTTTGAATTTACTGCGTCTGTGCGCTGATTCATTACTCTCAGAAGAAGTGCATAACATTTTTGATTTTAAAGATTTTTACAAAGAGACTTCAAATTTGGAAAGTAACATTGGATACATTAAAGAGACTGAACTCTTAAAGTGTTTGAAATGTTAAAGACTATAGAACTTTTACAGTTATACTATGGTTTATATTGTGATTGGGGGACAAACAGAAGGAAACGTTATGCTTTAGAATGATGTATTCCAAAGTGAAATTGACAGGGTCCTGGGCGTCTTAGTTATTGTTACTATTTTGTTAACTTGGCAAATGCTAGGATACATTGAAAATGAAGTTTTTTTAAATATTCAAACATAGTGTAACAAGTACATATATTTTGATATTCATATACATTAAAAGTATCCACATCACAATATGCAAGTACTCAATAAAGTGGTTAACATATTCGTAGTCAGTAAAAATTGTAAATATCAGAAGGGCTGTTACAGAAATGGAAGTGTTCTTGACACACTTTCTAGCATACTGCAGGTTGGAGAGGAAAGAATCAATGAATCTGTAGACATGACAAATGAACATCTCAAATCAGAGCCAGGCATTAGGGTCATATCTATAATCATAGCAGTGCAAGCAGAGGCATATGGGTGAAGAATCTGGGGCTAACCTTGACTACTTTAGTAGTTATGTTTCTTGTTGCTACAATAAAAAACATGACAAAAGCAACTTGAAAAGTTAGAGTTGAAACTGGAGGGATGTGTCAGCGGTTAAGAGCACTTGTTGGTGCTGCAGAGACCATTTCTTCACTAGGCAGCACCTACATGGTATATCCTGCAACCATGTTTCTGGGGTTTGATACCCTTTTCTCATCCCTGCAAGTATTGGACACACATGCATAAATGTGGAGGGAAAATCCTAAAATAAATAAATAAACGTATTTTTTTAAAGAAAAGTTTTGTGATTCCTCATAGTTCTAAGATACTGTGTCTGATGGTTGAGAGCCCATGTTATCAGTAGTTTTAGGTGGTTGTACACCTATCATACACAGCAAGGACACAGAGAAAGATGAATGCCAGTTCCCAAACTCACTTTCTCCATTCATGAAATCCTAGACTTAGTCCACAGAATGGTGTTATTCATATTTGTGATTAATCATCACAGGTACAAAACAAGTTCACAATCATGCTGGGAAATATGAGATCCCATCCAAAAAGAAAAAGTAGTTTCTGAAACTAAGGACTTAGTGTCATGGTACATGTCAGCAATTACAATGCTTTAGGAAGGTGAGCCAACAAGGCAGGACATTTGAGGTCTAAGAGACAAAATTGCTCAAATAATCAGCACATTTGGTGCATGGACACACACACCACACACACACACACACACAGAGAGAGAGAGAGAGAGAGAGAGAGAGAGAGAGAGAGAGAGAGAGAGGAGAGAAAGAGAGAGAGAGAGAGAGAAAGAATTCCCAAATTGAAACACAAACAAAAAAAAAAAAAAAAAAAAAAGAAGAAGAACAAAAGTAACAGAATATCAGGAACTGGGGAACAACTGCAGACATAACATACACTTAATTGGAATATAAGGTAAATTAAGAAGCATGAAAAGATAACAAATTTGAAAATAACAATAGACAAACTAAAATAACAATATAAGATAAGTTATAAAATTACGGAACAACAACAACAACAAAAAAGCCAAAGATCTAAGTTCAGAAAACATCAGGTAAGATAAATACCAAAAATTTTGCATCTAAATGTTTTGCTTTCAAACTACAAAAAGTCAAGTACCAAAGAGAAATGCCTTGACAAAAGTTAAAGGATGCAGGCAAATTAACATTTCCTAATTTAGCCCCAGCACTCTGAACCTGCAGGCCAAGATCTGAGCAGGTGCTACATCTACAGTGCTACATTTTGATAAGGATGATGCAGGAGTCTCCCTGTGCTGTTCTCCATGTCACCCCTCTAGAGTCAGGCCACAGTTGCATCTTCAAGCTGTCTAGGTAAGGCTGACTCTGTTCCTTTTTCCCACATCATCTGTCTTCAGGCCCAGGCCTAGCTAAGATCTACATTTATGAATACTTACTGTGTGCTGCCCATAAATATATAATTCTAGGCTTAGATTAAATCTGCACCATTGATCTCTTTTATTTCCGGCCCAGCTAAGATCCAAATTCACGCCTTTCAATTTTAATATTAATGGCTTCAGCTAATCAAGATACACAAGTAACTTAAATAGATTTAGAAACAAAATTCACATTTTTTGTTGTCTACACTAAACTCGTCTTACCTTCAAGGATAAGAACCCTTTTATAGTGAAAGGACAGCAGGAAAAATAATCCATAAAATGGGACCATAAAAAAAAATACTAGGTGCCGCTATCATAATATTTGACAAAAGAGATTTGTTTCAAAATAAAATTAGACAGATGAAGAGAGACACTTCATTCTGATTAATGGAAAATTAACCAAGAAGACACTACAATCCTAAACATATATACACTAAACTCTGATGCACCCAATTTCATAAAAAAAAACATACTGTGCATGCAAGTGTACATGTGTGCACAACAAAATGATTATAGAAGAGGCCATGACTTGAGAAGGTGTGGGAGGCATAAAAAAAATTGGAGTGGGAGGTGGTTGGAAATAATTTAGTTTACTTACAATACTCATGTGTGGAATTCTTATAAGAATAGTAATTTCATTTAAAATCCTAATGTAAATACAAGTATATCAGTGGTTTAAAAATGAAGGTATAGAGAAAGACATATTATGTTAACTATGATTAATAGGAGGCTGAAATATCTACATTTATGTTAGATACAGCATGCTTCAAAAAAGAATATATATATATATATATATATATATATATATATATATATATATATATATATCAGAAGATCAGCTTTACACAATCATACATGGATGATCAAATCTCAATTTAATTAGAAATCGTTATCACATATAAGTGAGCATCAAAATACATAAGGCAATAGTTGTAAGAAATACATGGAAAATAGACATATCCATGTATACAGTGGGAGATCTTGGGTCCCTCTTTCAATAAGTGACAGATAAAACAAGTAGTAACTTGTTAAGAATGTACTTGACCCGAATAGCATCAAAAATATCAACTGTGGCCCATGGCTTCTATATTGTGCAATATGGCCTTAGCTACCTGCTTCTCAAAGTGTGTTATTGGAATTGAATCTCATTCCATATTCTAGACCTACTGCACCACATTTCTATCTTGTGCAACATCTACGTTATTTCCATGAATACTAAACTTTGGGAAAATTATTATACTATACCAGGAAACTTAAAAACCCTCCATGATTCGATTAAGATATGTGGTGCTGTCAACTTTATTTTTAAACCACTAAATATCACTGGAGTATGTCTGAATATACAGTATAACATCAGAGGTATTGGCATTCCTTGGAAGCTGAAAGATTATTACTGTGTACTTAGGTGGGTAGCCATACCCTCAAGTTTCTAAGCATATATTTTGCCAAGTGTCACCTATACCTATGTATACAACAAATTATACACAGAATTTGGAAAAAATCAGCTGTTATATCCATAGAGTCCACATTGTGGGCAGAGAGAGAATATAAGCCCTAAGCTGCTCAGGTGTCACATAGGCCTCTTTGGGATAGGAGCTAATGTGGGTTGTGGCCTGTGCCCCACTAACATTTGCTTGTTAGATCTCTGTGTCCCAGATGGGCCAGGCCAGTAAGCAGTGGACATGTAGACAGAGATTTAAGCCCCAAGCTCCTAGGGTGTCCTACAGTCCTTCTCAAGATGGCAGCTAAAGTGGGTTGTGGCCCATGCCCAATGCATCTTTCTGTTTGCTCTCTCTCTGTCTTACATGGGCTATGCCAGCAAGCAGCTGGCAGGTAGAGGGAAGTCCAAGCCCAAAGTGGCTCGGTTGTCCCACAGGCCTCTTAGGGATATCAGCTAATGTGGGATGTGGCCTGTGCCAACTCAGCTTTGCTTGTTAGTTCTCTTTGTTCCAGATGGGCCAAGCCAGTAAGCAGCGGACATGTGGAGAGAGATTCAAGCCCAAAGCTGCCAGTGTGTCCCACAGACCTGTTAAGGATATCAGCTAATGTGTATTGTGGCCCACACCCATCTCAGCTCTGTCTGTTTGCTCTCTGTCTCAGATGGGCCAGGCCAATAATCAGTGGGCAGGCAGAGAAAGAGGTCCAGGCCCAAAGTTGCTCAGGTCCTACAGGCCCCTTCTAGATAGCAAGTAATGTGGGTCGTGGCCTGTGCTCAACTCAGATCTGCTTGTTTGCTCTCTGTGTGTTACAGTTTAGATAGGAAATGTTTCCTGAAGCCTCCTGGCTGTTAGTCAGGAGGAAGGGCTATTGGGAAAGGTTTGGATCCTGCTGGTCCTGAATTAATCTTGAGCTAATCTTTTGGTTATTGATGCTACAATAAAAAAGGTTCTAGTTTACTTTCTTCGTCAAATACTTCTAAGGCCATTTCTAAATCATGGAGATTCAAAGTCAGTCTTCAGTTTCTTAGAGGAGTCTTTTTGCATCGTCAGGGTAGTTTCTCTACTGGGGTTTCTTAGCAACTTTTCTTAAACTTTCTTGGAGCTATATTTCTTCAGTGTGTACTACATTTTTCCTGCCCTAGTAAAGGTGAAATGCTCCCATTTTCCAATGACTCCATTTCTTCTTGTTGTCACTGAAGGGTTTGGTGTGTTAGTTAGAAGCAGTCATTTTTGAGCGTGGAATTTGTTTACTGATAGAAAAATTTGACATCACATGGGCTCTTCAGTCTTCTATATCTTATTTTATTTTAGATATATTCTCATAACCTGGTCGCTGCTGTTTTCATCCCATTTTTCTCTCCCCACCCCAGTCTCTTCTCTGTCTCTGATGCCACTCTTGATACTGTAATTTAATCCTGAAGATATACAAGGGACAAGTTGAAGGTTGATCTCATGATGTCGCAGTCAGGGGAGACTATGCTAATGTGTCGGCCTGCTATTGGCTCTCTAACAACACCAAAGGTTTAAAATTATTTCTCGAGTGAACTCTACTGTTACTGGACATATCGATACTTATTTTGTCAAACCTTTTAATGAATAAATAATAGTCTATGCCAATTGCAATCATTAATCCATGAGGTTATTCTGGGAAGGCCCAGAAGCTTTTACATTTTATATTGAGACTTCCTATAAATTGATATAAGTATCTGGTGAGAAGTCATCAGTATGATGCTATGGAATTGTATTAGGGGTGCTTGCACAAAACATTTCTAAAGGAAACCTGTGAATATAATGCCAAATAATTAAATCTGGAAATACAAATGGAAACTTTCTATTTAAGGAAAGATTTGTGAAACAATTTTAAGTGTGGTTGGAAAGAGCATTTCTGGTTTCTTAGCATGTATTGCTCTCTATTATCAAAGAAAACAGCCATTGATGGAAAGTATTTCATCACACTGAATTCCCAGTGTACTTTTTATCTGAGGAGTAGTGGGTATAAGCAGACACCTTGAAAGACATTGTTTTAAAACTGATACTGTGAGTTACTTATGCCCTAAACAGGATTCTATCAGTCTGACTATTTCACTCTCCTGTTATAACTGCTGATGAACATGTCCCAAGGAAGCTGATCTAGCACAGTGTGATATTTCACAGTCTTGCTGTAGCATTGTTCTTCACGTGGCTTTAGAGGTCACTGAGAATATATAGTGAGAAAAAAGCTGTAAGGAGAAATAAAACTAATTAGGAACAAAAGAGACAAATATTTTCATAAATTATCTTCTTCAAATGCCGGTTTTATCTGGGATTGTTTACAGTCAAATATTAAATGCCTGGAGAGTCTTGTGATCTCTTAGACTCAAGTGAATTATTGACTTTATGATTAAAATGTGTGTGTGTTTGTGTGTGTGTGTGTGTCTGTGTGTGCATATCAAGAAAAAAGATAGGGAACTTCAATAATTTGATAATGTGAAAATAAAAATTGTAGAATTCAAAACATACTATGTGAAATTAATAGCTTATTTAATGTGTTCAAGAGCAGGCTATATTTAGGGCAGCCTGAGCCAGGAAGTCAAGATCCACTAAAGCAAATACTTTGATTGGTATAAGGCCTTCCCTCCTTTCATGCCCATTAATCAAGGGTATTATTATGCAGGTGAACTTTCCATTGATAATTAGTGTTAACTTTATTATATAAAGCTTATCAGGACTGATTGTATTGAATAGAAAATGTGACTTCATGATGAAATAAAGAAATGAGGATGTTTTCTAAATTCCACAGATATTTTGATCTAGGAGTATTCTTGTTCACAAGGCAAACATCTCTAATATGATATCTAAGCTCTGTGCACATGCACGTGGGTGTGTGCATGTGCACGCACACACACACTCCTTATTCCATTCAGGTTGCAGTTACATGATAATCTAGGTTCCCTTCCCTAAAGTCAAACAAAAATTATTTCTCAGTTTTGGAAACTGAGAAATCCAAGATAAGAGGAATTGGCAGATTCCACATCTGAGAAGAGGTTTGCTGAGGGGACTGGTGCCTTCTATGGGAGAAGGACTTTAAGGTGATAATTCTAATCATGAGGTCTCAGTTCTCATGACAAATTCCTCTCTGAAGGCTCCAGTCCTTATTGCTTTCACATTCAGGGCGAGGAGCTCATAAACCAAAGGACACAGCAAATCCCTAGCTATAAAGTCTTCATTGAGCTCAATTCTGTGTAATTCTTTCTACTCAGCTGTTTCAAAATTAGAAATCTAGATATTCTCCATTACAGATGGCTCTCACAATTTACAGAAAGACCGAAGTCATTCATTGATTAGTTTGCCTTTTTTGTAATGATAGCTTAGAAACATTCTGCCTTACATTCTCTTACCCCCAAATATTATTTTGCTCACTAGCGCCTGATCATTTTACTATTATTTCTACAATAATAAATCAGTATTAACAATATAAAAGTCCTCATGCAAAATTATTATAGGAAGTAATGAATATAATTTCAATAAACATATTTCTAAGTAGATGTGTACTTCTGTTTCCATGCTGTCACAAAAGCTATGGTGATAGACAAGATACAATGGTGAAATTACACAAACAGCAGTTTCTATTATGACCTTTAGTTTCCCTCAAATTTTGGCTGATATGAAGCAGTTCAGTATACCAACAACTTGGACAGATTTGTATCATAGCATATAGCAGTCCAACAAAGCCTGAAACTATAAACCTTCAAAGTTTCATAGAAACTGTTCAGACACATTATTCCAGTTATATTGAGTTCTGATTTTACTGGGTTGATTCTATGGACCGTTATAGGTGTCATGAAACCTGCTCATTCTTATTTAATGAGAAACAGCCAGAGACGGAAATTCTGCAAACCCAGACAGCACACCTCAAATATCTTCCTTCAGCACAAATAACTACTTACTGAAAGGATTAGCCAATCTAAAATCTCAAAAAGCTCATCATTCACAGACTTCAAGATTTCCATTTAATTTAGTGCAATAAATTTCAGAGAATGGTGTCCAAACTGCTATAAACCTTGAATCAACTTTAAAAATTGAAACATGAGAGACAGTCATATTTAAAAGACATCAGTAAAGAAGTCTGATGGTCAAAATTTTAGCCATACCTTTTATCCCTATGTAACTAAGAAGTATGCAAGTGCTCCTACACTTCTCTGATCGCATCTGAGTCTCGTCTGAATACCTCGTAGAGACTCATTATGATTGTCCTGTGCCTATTATTTTTAATCTCTGTATCTACTCATTTGGGAAAATCGCTCTTTGCAGTTTATCTTTGCAGTTTATAAGATGATTAAAAGCCATCAAAATGATCTTCTGTTTTGAAAATATATACCATAAGTAGAGTTAGTAAGAATATATGTATTGTCTAATTTTTTAAAGAGAAAGGCTTAATAGAATTACTATAACCACTAATTTTATTTTCTTCATTACAGGCTGTAAAATATTATTTAAAAGTTATAATTGTTGATACCATCTCTAATTATTGTTTCTAATAATATTGATTTTATTACTAATAATTAATAATTGTATATTGTAATTGGTACAGATAAAAATTTTAATGTATAAAGAATATACAGTTAGGTAAATTGTATTTGCTATAAATATATTGCATATGTTGCTTTCATTTATATCATTATATTATACCAAGTTTCTACATTTTCTAATCTTTCTCTGAAGGAAGGATTTGTAGATTGAAGGACAATAATCCATGAGTTACAGAGGAAACATAAGGCAAGGCTGTACTACATTTATCTGTTATTGCTATAAATTAAAATTTCAGGACTGAGCAACTGACACTAATGTATATATTATTTTTTTATTTGAAAACAAATATAAAAACAGACTATGAGATTTAGAAAATATTAGCCTTATATATTCCATTAGCATTTCTGATAATTATATGGTTAAATTCTCCTGTGACGTTTTCATTTGAATAAAGTTATCAGGACTTCAAATACTTTTTATATATCATTACTTTTCTGTAATAAATTCCTATATAAAACTTCTAAAATATTAAATATAAACACCTCAGAACCTTGAGGTATTGTTTTTTCTGACACCGTACCATGATGTTTTCTTATGTATTTTCTGGCAAATTACAAGCAAAGGAATTTTGCAAATTAATGTAAAGTTGGTGAAAAGATCCAGCATCTTTATATGTCACGTTATTTAGTGTTTATTGAACATATTCTGATCAATGATTTTGGTAATTGACCTGGAAACACAGTAGATGGAATTATATTTTGCAAGCACAAGAGAAACTGAAGGCATAAAGATATTGATTATATAGAACCAAACAACATAACAAGAATCCTAAAAGAAATCATATCAAGTTTATCCTTTTCATCCAGTCATGATTTAATATTGTTCTCTTAGGGTGAGCATCTTTCACTCATTTCTATTGGGAGAAAATTTAGTTGAAAAAATTGCCTTTTACTTGCTTCAATTTTGTTCTAATAAAATAATGGAATTTTGAGAGCAACAGAGGGAGTAAAGAACATTTTATATCAACATTCTCTGACAGTTATTTTATGTAAAATGAACATACATCAGTTCTTTAGATATGGGCAGTGAAATTTACACATTCAAGTTCCAACTCTCAGCACAAGTGAAAAAGAAGCAGTTTCATTTATATCCCATAAACTGGTTTTGTGAAGAGATGAAAGGAAAAGACACAGGAATGTCTTGAAGGCACAAATGGAAAAAAAGATAATACTAGCAAATAACAAAAAATATTTGAATGAATCACTGTGATAAGTGAACTGGCTTGTTTATCTGGTTCTCAGAGTTTTCGCAGATTAGAATAAAAGTCGTTTTCCCTAATATTAAATAAAATTTTATAATTTTTCTTGATGCGTTATATGAGAGAACTAAATCACCCTCAATTAGCATAGGCAGCAGTCCTCAAACATTGGCAAATAATTATTTTCTTTTGTAAAATCAGTTCTCATTTTGGTCACTGAGCAGAGACCAACCAGGTCCTGGACAGATTTCATGACCAGCAGTAGTTGGACAATACAAAATGGACTCCATGTTTGTTTTGTACTTTCTATTTTATTTTGGTATTTGTTTTGTCTTATTTCATTTCATTTTGGGTTTTTCTTTTGATAAAAATGAACATAAAATTGAGTGGGTAGGGAATTTAGAGAATCTGAAAGAAGAAGAGAAAGTGGACAGAATATGATAAAATATATAGAGTAAATTTTTTTCATAATATTTATATTGATTATTTGGGAATTTCACATCACCTCCCAAACCTCTCATGCTTGCCTCTCATCTGGTGACATCCCCCCTACCCAGAAAATTAAAAAAAGGAAAAAAATCTAGGTTTAGTTTGTTTTATCCATATACCCACAGGAGCATGGTCAAACTCCTGGTAGCCATCCACTTAAGGAAAAATGGTTCTTCTCCACCTGCACTCCTGCCAGAAAGCATCCATCACAGAGAGCTATACTTCATTATAAGTACCACAATTTTTAAGAGTTATCTTACCCAGTCCCTGAAAAGAAGCAGACTAGAAAGAAAATTGCTTAAGAATAAAGAACAGAAAAATTTAATCTATTACATGAGAAAGTTCCAGATAAGAAATAGAATGCACTTGCCAGAGATATGTTAAAAGTGAACTATCTAACAATAGACAAATGGAAAAACATGTGGCATATATACAACGGTGTTTTTTTTTTATTTTTTATTAATTTATTCTTGTTACATCTCAGTGGTTATCCCATCCCTTGTATCCTCCCATTCTTCTCTCCCTCCCATTTTCCCCTTAGTCCCCTCCCCTATGACTGTTCCTGAGGGGAACTTCCTCCCTGTGTATATGCTCATAGGGTATCAGATCTCTTCTTGGTATCCTGCTATCCTTCCTCTGAGTGCCACCAATGGTGTTTTTTTTAAAATTTATTTATTTATGTGTATAAGCACTCTGCTGCATGTATGCCTGCATGACAAAACAGAGCATCAGACAGAAGAGGGCATCAGATCTCATTCTAGATGGGTGTGAGCCACCATGTGGTTGCTGGGAGTTGAACTCAGGATCTTTAGATGAGCAGCCAGTGCTCTTAACCACTGAGCCATCTCTCCAGCCCTACAGTGGTGTTTTAATCAGCCATAAAGAACATCTGGGAGAAATAGATGAGACTAGAAATAATCATGTTATGCAAATAAATAAATAAATAAATAAATAAATAAATAAGAGAAGAAAAAGAAAAAATGGAACTTTTTCTTTTTATATGGATACAAGAATATATGTATGACATGAAAATAGAGAAGTGGACTACTCAAGGTAAAGAAAAAGAGCTCTGAGAGGAGATGGGTGAGACAAAAGAGTAATAGAAATGACCATGAGCAAAGTATAATACTATGCATAAGTGAAAAAGTCATAATAAAATTCTAAATCAATTAAATACAGCCAGAAATTAATTAGCATGAATATTCAGATATTTCACATGATAAAAAAGTACAAAAAGCTACATTGGTTTGAAAATCTGTCCATAATAAAATATCAGAGATTAGGTTGAGTAAAACTACAAAAAAATAGTTTTGTTCATGTTCTAGAGTTTGTCAGTCAAAAGTTAAAGTGCGGTGAGGGTAAATTTCCTCTTTGCCATCTCTGCTGGTCTGCTGGGCTGTGAAATGCTCACATGGCCATGTCTACCTATAGTTTAATCACGATGTCTCTTCTTGAAAGGTTACCCATCATAGTCTATTAGAGCCTCTTACTACTAAACTCATTTAATTTTATCAGTGTTCACTAGGATTGTGTACTGGAGGTTGAGTCTTCAACATATGAATGGGGGATTAGGGAGATACATCCAACTAACTTATCTTCAAATAAATAAATAAAACAATTACTGCAACTTATTTTTATTTTGTCCCTCTGAATTGCTAATATGTATTTAAAATTTTTTTCAGAGTGATTCAGAGTTAATAATAAAGGTATGTGATACTGGGACCATTACTTTAATTGTCACAATGTTTAAAAATTCTCTCTCTCTTTTTTAATATGAGGGGCATGGAAGTGTTAAGTGAGGGGACATGAGAGGAACTAGAAGCAGGAAAGCAGATGATTAATTTTCAATTAAATGGTATTTTATATATTTTTTAAAAGATAAATTATTTTCTCTGCAGATTTTAGGCCATCTTTATATACAACAGAGAGGGTTTGTAGTTAAGAACAAATCTATTGAAATGCTAAGAAAAGACTGTCTAGATAACTATAAAGACTGGCATGACTGCTCATCATGCTGTCAAGGATCTGGACAGCTGACCTGACCATGAGAGACTTTCATGAGGCCTCACCTGGTCCTTACTTCGGTATGTAGACACAGGAACAGTCCTGCTTTACCCATTGAGAAGTGTGCATATGAAATTATATTGTTCAAGTACCATTACGTGTAGACGTTTTTTTTATAAGGGGTAGAGTATCTTTTCACTTAGCCCAAGATTTCCCCCTTTATAGTTAGTGAATTTGAATGCTACAATCATTGTAAAAAACTGATAATGAATAAGTGTTTTTACTGAACACAAAAGGACTTGATTGAATTATAGACACTGTGATTCAATCAGAATATACTTAAAGCCCACTGATATTGTCTTTTTCCTTATAAGAATCTGAAATGTGCATCCTATTTTTTATTGCTGTTAGAATTCAAGACAAAAATATAATATTTTAAAACCATAATCAACAAATAATTGTGAATATCGATAAGTAATAAAATCAGAAAAACACAGGAAAGCATTAGCAATGGATCATCACATATGAAGTGGTCTCTGCTGTGCACCCTTGCATTTGTTTCATCTTCAGTAGTATCCAACTCTAAGAAACATGCTGAATATTATTAGTCTCACATTGACAAAATTAGAGCTTTGATTTAAGAGTAACACAAAGTAACAATTATTATTAGAAGCAAGTGCCATATCAAACGGGATTAAATGTGTGACTGAAAGCATCTGTTCGATATTCTGATAACAATGCTGAACTAGAAACTGGTGCTGAAGTGAGTTAGCGCAGCATAAACACACTGATAAACAAGAAAGCTACATAGCAACCCCCCTCTTAGTGAGTTATGGATTTAACCAATGCCTCCCTCTGTTGAGGTAGCCTCCCAGCCACAACTTTGCAAAAGAAATATTTCTTAAGGAAGTAAAAAGCAAAACACAAATGTAGATAGAAATAACAATTTTAAAAATTAATTGAGGGCAGTTATTCTGGTATTCATAATCTAACCGGATAAAGCTCTGGAGAAGATTCAAGAAATGGGAATAATGAAGGATCTGAAGTAGGCAGTGAGTCTCATATACTGATTTAAGAAGCAACTGTTTTCACCATCTCCGAGACAGTTCTGAAAGCATAAAGCAAAAAAAGAGTATGCAAAACTGTGTGTATTCAAGTGGCCGTTTGTGTGCATGTGTGCTTATTCACACTTTTGAGCAGTAGGGAAGGACATAGAAAGTGTCATAATCAATCACATTTTGCCTAATCTGGATACAAAGAAGATCCAGAAATTCCTCTGCATCCTCCCCATACGGGGTTGCTTTCCACGTGCACATGATCTCAATCAACTTCCTATGTAAGAACAGGGGTTCCAAGATCAGGGCATGATGAGCAGCAATACTGCAACTCACTGACACATCTCGCCAGCCACGATGCAGAGAACTTTCTAGCAGAACTCAGATGACTATACTTTCTAAACTACATCGGGCCTGACTTCCCTTACTTTTCACCATAGTTCTCACCTTCATGCATATGAAGATAGAAAGTATCCATTGATTTTTCACTTGCAATCACTCTTAGAGGGTATCATGCACCCAGAAACTAATGAAGTACTCTGTTGCACCAGATCCAACCCCCGAGGCTTATTCCCAGCACTGCAGGAGAACATCTTTGACAGTTTCCATGCCCACCCCCATCTCCTGGGGATCTTTCCCTTCTAGCTTTCTTTACCCCACTTGTCATTTTCCCCCAAATCCTAACACCAGCAGGAATGTCCTGCTAATCATAGGGCCACTCCTCCTCCTTTCAGGACAAGAACTAGAGTGAAGGCAGAACCATGCTTCTACTGCTTCTGAGATCCACCTCATTCCTTCCCACCCACCCCCTCCAACTCATCTTCAGCCCTGTAGAAGAAAGTCTGCTGCAGTTTCGCTTCCCTCTCTGTCCCCACCCTGGAGGAGCACAAAATCTACCCCAAATTTCTTTCCCCCAACCTATCCCAGCAGCAGACATACATTGGAATCACAACAGATAAGTAGAACAGGGAAACTAACTGAAGACCCTCTGCTCCTACTCCCACGTGGTTCAGTGTCGTAAACAGTACTACAACTGGTCTTGCAACTTCCTAATGCTAGATGGTCCCAAAGACCCTGGACAACGAGCAAAACAGTCTGCTCTTCCAGGACTTGGCTACCATGCCAGGTTTTTTGTGTCCCCAAAGATATTGATGCCCCCAGACAGTAGTAAGCAGTCTAAAGAATATGGCACCCTTATTCCCGCCTTACCATTATCTCTTTCCTATTTGCTCACTACGTAGGCCAGGCTGGCTTCAAACTCGGAGATCAGCCTCCCTCTGAAGTGCTGTGATGAAAGGTTTTAGACATTCTTGCCTTGTCAAAAAATGTTTTCAACAAAGTTATAGAAAACATATTCTAATCTATAGAAGGTACAAGAATCTTAGAATTTTGAGAGAATATCTTGTGTCTGTGTGGAAATGTCATCTGTCAATAATAAATCTGTTGGCCTTAGGTTAGGCAGGAAATATGAGGTGGGACATCCAGCAGAAAGAAAGGATTCTGGGATAGATCCAGGCAAATGAGACTCAACTGGTAAGATGTGAGGAATACAGACCACATGGTACCTGAGCACAGGTAACCAGGCGCATGGTGAAATGTATATTAGTATAATGCATTATTTTAAGTTATGAGTTAATCAGAGAAGAGCCTAGCTATATGGCCTAGATATCTGTAGAATAATATTTTGAGTCTCATGAGTCATTATTTTAGAAGTATGGAGCCTGGAAGAAAAACATCCCACAACATTACAGAACACTAAAATGACTGGACCAGAAAAGAAAATTCCCACATTGTGTAATAATCAAAAGTCTAAACATAAAAAACAAAGAAAGAATGAAAAGGCATGAGTATTAGAATTACACATGACTTTTCAGGGAGACTCTAAAGCCCAGTAAGGCCTGAACAGAAGTGCTTCAGTCTCTAAGAGATCAGAAATGTCATTTTATACTACTATACCCTGATAAACATTCAATCACCAAAGATGGAAAAAATAAGTTTTCCCATGATGAAGTAAAATTTAAACAATGCCTATGAAAATGTTTATTTCCCCAGATGAGGCGATGAGATGAGAGCTGTTCCTAAAGCTTTCTAGGTCTTTCTGTATTCTCACTGGCTGGTTCACCTCAGCTGTTCTGGCCTAAGCTCCTCACCAAGCTGACTGATTCAAACTTGTTTCTCTTAGCTTCTGACTGAACTGTTCTGCCTGGCCTCAAACTAATTCTAACAGTATGTTTCAATGTGCCCCCTTTCTTCTTATTCTCTGTCTCCTTCTGACTTGACCTGTGTAAAGCTGTTCTTTCTGCAACCTATCTCTGTAAAACTGTCCCAGCAATCAACTCTTGTTAATACCTCCTTTTCTTCCTCCCTGTGATGCTCTTTCCTGTCATTTTCTTATGGGAGTTGGGCATGTTCTATTTCTCACTCAATCTTTCAAATCTTTCTCCTCACTTTGTCTAACCCTCAGTTAGAAGTCATTTTCAAACATATCTGCCTCCTTCTATAAACTAACCTTATCTTCATTGTTTGGGATTAAAGATGTGTCTGTATTCAGGCCTGATGATGTAGGCCTAGGAGGTCTTCAGATGTGATCCCTTGCCAGAGCAGTCATGTTGTTGGATAAAATTCCTCTACATGCCTATCCATAAATCCACTTCGTAAGAGGTGCTAGAATGAAAACTCCAACCTAAGGACATTAACTACATCTATGAATTTACAGCAAATAAATATTCTCATACCAGTATAGTTAAAAGAAACACCACACACACACACACACACACACACACACACACACACACACACACACACTCACTCACATATAGAGACTACCACCCCCAACTGCACAACTGCCATGTCCAATAACAAAATGACAGGGATCCACAATCATTGATCATTGCTTTGTCTATATATCAATGGTCTCAATAACCCCATAAAAAGACACAGACTAACTAAAAGAATGAGTGTGAAAACGTGAATTAAAGCTTTTCTAGGCTTCAATGAAAATGAAAACACACTATACCCAAATTATGGGTACAATGAAAGGAATTCATAGGGCTTAGTATCTATATTTTGAGAAATTTACTAGCAATGTAATAGTACATCTGAAAATTCTAAAACTAAAAGAAGTAAGCATGCCCAAGTAGTGTCTTGCAAGACATGTTTTGCCCTGGTATCTACGGATGGACAGTATAGCCAGTATTCAGGCAGGGACTTTTAAAACCAAACAGTAGTGGTCTAAAACATAAAGAATCAATAAAATGGTACCTAGCAATATTTTACTGTACTGATAGATAAGTGTGTTATCTGGTTATTATAAGAGAGGTTTCCTTTGACAGCATATGGGAATGGATGCAGAAACAGACATTCTGACATTATGTGGAAACGTTGTCTAAATGGGAGGTCTTCATAAAATGTTCCCCTTTAGACTTCAGGAAATCCCACAGAAGAGGAACCAGAAAGAGTGCAAGAGCCAGAGAGGATGGAGTACACCAGCAGAACGAGGCTCCTGAATCAACTAAGCAAGGTGCACATGAGCTTTCAAACACTGAAAACAGCAAGCACAGGGTCTACATGAGTCTGAAGCAGGTCCTCTGAGCATATATTATAGATATTTTTTCATGGGACTTTTGACTATGAGAATGAGTGAGTCTCTGACTCTCCTTTTAGCTTTTCAAATTCTTCCATGTCTGTTGGGTTGCAGTGTCCAATTTGGGTATGAGTTTTGCTTCATCGTATTATATTTTGTTTTGGTATGTGTGGTTGTTGTCTCTTGGAAGCCTGTTATTTTCTAATGAGAGGCAGAAAAAGAGTGGATCTGGATGGGAGGGGAAGAACTGGGAGGAATTTGGAGAAGGGATACTATAATCAGGATATATTGTATGATAAAAAGAATCGATTTTTAGTAAAAGGGAAAATTACAGAAGATAAAAATGATGCATCAATTTTTTAAGTATTCCCTAAATACAGACTAATGCATGACACCAGTCAATGCATTATGTCTTTTTGTGATTTCAAGAAAAAAGAATCAGGGAGAAATGGAACAGAGTGGTGTCAAAGGGCAGAGTATATCACAATGTGGTGAAGCGAGTCATGCTCCAGATGGTCTGATTCATTGCCAATCACAAGTTTTTCATATATGTTGTACTACAGAATTGAAAATGCATCCCATCAATTACCTATGACAGTTAATGCAGTTTGCAAATATCTGTTTAGAATCCAAGTATAAAAAGTAAGAAAATGGAGGGGATCCAAGATGGCGGTGAGCAGTGTGGACCGTGTTTGAAAGCTCCAGTGAACAATTCAGGGAATTGCACAGATTTCTGAGCCAGGAACACCAAGGTCCCCATACCATGGCAGCAGAAGTGCTCCACGGTTCAGAGGGACCAGGGTGCAGAGGACCTGCTTGCCCCTGCACACGGGAGGAGCGAGTACTTTCTTGGATCAGAGCAGCAGCGACAGAGATAGCAGTGCCACCAGCATCACCAGAGGCACCAGCGGCTCCAGCGGCACCAGCGGCGGTGGCTGAGGTTTGCAGCTCAGAGCCTTCCAGTGGAGGCAATTGGTGTGGTGGACAGTGGGAGTTGCTGCGGGAGAGGGGACTCTGGACAGGATTTGGGTCGCGTGGTGCCTTGAGACTCAAACTGGACTCAGCAGACAGTTCAGCCCCAGAGTCCTGGGTTTGCTCAGTGAGCTGTGCCATGGAGAAGCTGGCTCAGCTCAGCAAGCAATTCTGCCCGAGGCACAGCTCCCCTGCTGTGACACAGGCTGGCCCGAGTGCTCACTTCCACCCTAGGCACTTGCTCAGTGCAGACACAGTTCTCCTGCTGTGATGCAGGCAGGGTGGAGCGCTCAGTTCCACCCTAGGCACTTGCTCAGTGCAGTCTCAGTTCTGCTGTGACACAGTGGAGCGCTCACTTCCACCCTAGGTGCTTGCTCAGTGCAGTCGCAGGTCTCCTGCTGTGGCAGACGGTTCAAGCCCTGAGAAACTAGCTGAGCTTGACTCGTGGTTCGGGCCCAGTATCCCTGGCTGGACTTGGCAGGGAACCCAAAAGGCTGTGGATACCTTGGCCTGGTCCAACGCTCATTCAGAGACCCAGAACGATTGCAGGACCCACAGCAAAGGGGAGCTGAGGATCACTGGCTGTGAGAGCCCAAAATGACAGGGCTAACCTCCTGACATCCACACCAGTGAAGTATCAGGGCTTCCAGCCTATGGAAATCGTGAGAAAACAAGTGAATCTACCATCAGACTCCCTCCACCCAACTCTGGAAGTTACCCAACAAAAACAGAGAAGGCAAGATGTCTAAAGGACAGCGTAAAAGCATGCGCAAAAAAACCCAAAACAATATGGCGTCTCCAGTTCCCAGCTATACCAAAGAAAACAACCCGGAGAACTCAAATACAAGGGAAACACAAGAAAATGACCCCAAATCCTTGGTAATGAGGATGATAATGGAGGAAACAAATAAAATTTGAAATCAGATGCAGGAAGACGCAGACAAGCAGGTGCGAGACATAAAAGAAGCACATAGAGTGGAACTGGAAAATTTTCAGGAAAATGTAAACAACCAGATGAAAGAAATAAAAAAATCTGTTCAAGATACGAAGATGAAAATGGATTCAATGATAAACACACAGACAGAAGAAAAACGAGAACGTGAGGCCTCAGAGAAGAAGGCGAATGACACAGTGCTGAGCTTTTCTAACAGAATCCAAGAGATGGAAGAACGAATCTCAAGTCTAGAAGATACAATAACAGATCTTGAAGCAACCATTAAAGAAAATGCCAAATTTGGAAAACTCCTGACACAAAACATCCAAGAAATTAAGGACACCATGAAAAGAAGAAATCTGAGGATAATAGGCATTGAAGAAAGAGAAGATATCAGACTCCAAGGCCCAGAAACTCTTCTCAACAAAATCATAGAAGAAAATTTCCCCAATCTAAAGAAAGAGATGCCTATAAACATACAAGAGGCATACAGAACACCAAATAGAATTGACCAGAAAAGAAAAACTGCCCGTCACATAATAATCAAAACACAAAACATACAGAACAAAGAAAAAATATTAAAAGCTGCAAGGGAAAAGGGCCAAATAACATTTAATGGCAAACCTATCAGAATTACACCCGACTTCTCAGCAGAGACCATCAAAGCCAGAAGGGCCTGGACAGAGATCCTGCAAACCCTAAGAGACCACAGATGCCAGGCCAGACTACTTTACCCAGCAAAACTATCAATAAACATTGATGGAGAAAACAAAATATTTCATGACAAAACCAAATTCAAACAGTACCTATCCACAAATCCAGCTTTACAGAAGGTACTAGAAGGAAAACTCCATCCCAAAGGGGCAAGCTACAACCAAAACTACTCAGGAAATAGATAACTATACCATGGCGTAAACACAACTACACAAACGCTCGACTGGAACCAACATCAAAATTAAGACTCTTAATAGTAACTGGTCATTAATATCTCTCAACATCAATGGTCTCAATTCTCCAGTAAAAAGACACAGAATAACTGAATGGGTGCATAAACAGGATCCAACATTCTTCTGCATTCAAGAAACACATCTCACCCATAATGATAGGCAGTACCTCAGGATAAAAGGTTGGAAAAAATATACCAAGCAAATGGTCACAAGAAGCAAGCAGGTGTAGCCATTTTAATATTGAACAAAATAGACTTTCAACCAAGATTAATCAAAAGGGATGAGGATGGACACTTCATACTCATCAAAGGTAGAGTCAACCAAGATCATATCACAATTTTGAACATCTATGCTCCCAATACAAGGGCACCCACATTTGTAAAAGATCTGCTAAAAGGCTTAAACCACACATCGATCCCCACAAAATAATAGTGGGAGATTTCAACACCCCACTCTCTCTGAAGGACAAGTCATTGAAACAGAAACTAAGCCGACAAATAACATCATTAACCAATGCCATGGGTCAAATGGATCTAACAGATATCTATAGAACCTTTCACTCAAACAAGAAAGAATATACCTTCTTCTCTGCACCCCATGGAACCTTCTCCAAAATTGATCACATCGTAGTTCACAAAGAAAGCCTCAACAGATACAAGAGGATTGAAATAATACCTTGTATCCTATCAGATCATCATGGGCTTGGGCTGCAATTCAACAACAACAGAAATAACAAAAAGCTTACACATATGTGGAAACTAAACCACTCTCTGCTAAATGACACCTGGGTCAGGGAAGAAATAAAGAAAGAAATCAAGGAGTTTCTGAAATTCAATGAAAATGAAGGAACAACATACCCACATTTGTGGGATACATTGAAAGCAGTGCTAAGAGGAAAATTCATAGCACTAAGTGCCTTTAAAAAGAAATTGGAAGCATTGCACATAAGCACCTTAACGGCACAACTGGAAGCCCTAGAAAAAAAAAGAAGCAGAAACACCCAAAATGAGTAGACGTCTGGAAATAATCAAACTCAGGGGTGAAATTAACAAATTAGGAACTAAGAAAACAGTCCAAAGAATCAACAAAACCACTTTGAGAAAGTCAACAAGATAGACAGACCATTAGCCAAACTAACTAAAAGGCAGAGAGACAGTATTGAAATCAACAAAATCAGAAATGAAAAGGGAGACATAACAACAGACACTGAAGAAATACAAAGAATCATAAGATCCTACTTTGAAGGCATATATGCCACAAAATTTGAAAATCTAAGGGAAATGGACGATTTCCTTGATCAATTTCACTTGCCAAAGTTGAGTGAAGAACAGATAAACAAGCTAAATAGTCCCATTTCCCCTACAGAAATTGAAGTAATCATTGATAGTCTCCCAACCAAAAAAAAGCCCAGGGCCAGATGGTTTCAGTGCAGAATTCTACCAGACCTTCAAGGGCAAGCTAATACCAATACTCTTCAAGCTACTCCAAAAGACAGAAAGGGATGGAACATTACCAAATTCATTCTATGAGGCCATAGTCTCATTGATACCTAAACCTCACAAAGACTCAACAAAGAAAGAGAATTTCAGACCAATTTCTCTTATGAACATCGATGCAAAAATACTAAATAAAATACAAGAGCACATCAAAGATATCATTCATCATGACCAAGTAGGCTTCATTCCAGGCATGCAGGGATGGTTTAATATACGGAAATTCATCAATGTAATCCACCACATAAACAAACTGAAAATAAAAAAACACATGATCATCTCTTTAGATGCTGAGAAAGCATTTGATAAAATCTAACACCCATTCATGTTTAAAGTTTTAGAGAGATCGGGAATACAAGGCACTTTCCTCAACATAATAAAGGCTATATATAGGAAGCCAATAGCCAAAATCAAAGTAAATGGTGAGATACTTAAGGAAATTCCTCTAAAATCAGGAAGAAGGCAAGGCTGCCCACTCTCTCCATGTCTCTTCAATATAGTACTCGAAGTTCTAGCCAGAGCAATAAGACAACAAAAGGAAATCAAGGGTATTCAAATGGGAAAGGAGGAAGGCAAATTATCCCTATTTGCAGATGATATGATCGTCTACATAAGTGACCCTCAAAATTCCACCAGAGAACTCCTACAGCTGATAAACACCTTCAGCAAATTGGCTGGATACAAAATTAACTCAAAAAAGTCTGTAGCCTTCCTATACACAAATGACAAGCTTACAGAGGAAGAAATTAGGAAAACTACACCCTTCACATTAGCCACAAGCAATATAAAGTACTTAGGAGTTACTCTAACTAAGCAAGTGAAGGACTTGTTTGAAAAAAATTTCAAAACTCTAAAGAAAGAGATTGAAGATGACATGAGAAGATGGAATGATCTTCCTCGCTCATGGATCAGGAGAATTAACATAATAAAAATGGCCATCCTACCAAAAGCAATCTACAGATTCCATGCAATCCCTATCAAAATACCTACACAATTTTTTAAAGACATTGAAAGTTCAATTCTGAACTTCATATGGAAAAACAAAAAACCCAGAATAGCTAAAACAATCTTGTACAATAAAAGGTGCTCCGGAGGAGTCTCCATACCTGATCTCAAACTGTACTATAAAGCAATAGTAATTAAAACAGCATGGTACTGGCACAGCAACAGGCTGGTTGATCAGTGGAATCGAATCGAAGACCCAGATATGAATCCACACACATATGGTCATTTGATTTTCGACAAAGAAGCCAAATCCATTCGATGGAAAAGGGATAGCATCTTCAACAAATGGTGCTGGTCTAACTGGATGTCTATGTGTAAAAAAATGCAACTGGACCCATATTTGTCACCTTGTACAAAACTCAAATCCAAGTGGATTAAAGACCTCAACATAAAACCAGAGACACTAAGTCACTTAGAAGAAAAAGTGGGGAAGAGCCTGGAACATATTGGCACAGGAGACAACTTCCTGAACAGAACACCAACAGCCCAGGCCATAATGTCAACAATTAATAAATGGGACCTCATGAGCCTGAGAAGCTTCTGTAAGGCAGGAGATACTGTCAAGAGAACAAAGTGACAGCCTACAAACTGGGAAAAGACCTTCACCAACCCTACATCTGACAAAGGTCTAATATCTAAAATATATAAAGAACTCAAGAAATTAAACACCACCAAACCAAATAACCCAATTGAGAAATGGGGCTTGGAACTAAATAGAGAATTCTCAACAGAGGAATATCAAATGGCTGAGAAACACTTAAAGAAATGCTCAACTTCCTTAATCATCAGGGAATGCAAATCAAAACAACTCTGAGATTCCATCTTACACCCATCAGAATGGCTAAGATAAAAAATTCAAGCGACACCACATGCTGGTGAGGATGTGGGGAGAGAGGAACACTCCTTCATTGCTGGTGTGAATGCAAACTAGTACAACTACTTTGGAAATCTATCTGGTGCTATCTCAGAAAAATGGGAGTAGGGCTTCCTCAAGACCCAGCTATTCCACTCTTTGGAATATACCCAGAAGATGCTCCAGCACACAACAAGAAAATTTGCTCAACCATGTTCATAGCAGCCTTATTCATAATAGCCAGATCATGGGAACAGCCTAAGTGTCCCTCAATAAAAGAATGGATAAAGAAACTGTGGTACATATACACTATGGAATACTATTCAGCTATTAAAAACAAGGAATTCCCGAAATTTGTGGACAAATGGATTGAGCTAGAAATGATCATAATGAGTGAGTTAACCCAGAAGCAGAAAGACTCAAATGGTATATACCCACTTATATCTGCATATTAGCTCAAGGGGCGTGTCCCACGAAAGCCTTCACTTACCAGGAAACTGAGACAGAGGGGAGGACATTCTAGTGGGACTCCAGATGAGAGAATCATGGGAGAAAGGCAAAGTAGAAGGACCCAGAGGGTCCTAGAAGCCTACAAGTAGAACATTATGATAGGCAGATTTGGGCACAGGGGTCCCGCTCAAACTAAGGCACCAGCCAAGGACAATACAGGCCGTAAACCTTAAACCCCTACCCAGATCTAGCCAATGGACAGAACACTCTCCACAGTAGAGTGGAGAGTGGGAGCCTCTGGTGCCTCACCTTTGACCATGTCCCCTGGAGGAGGAGACCTGGTGGCACTCAGAGGAAGGACAGCAGGTTACCAAGAAGAGACTTGATACCCTATGAACATATACAGGGGGAGGTAATCCCCCTCAGGAACAGTCATAGGGGAGGGGAATAAGGGGAAAATGGGAGGGAGTGAAGAATGGGAGGATACAAGGGATGGGATAGCCATTGAGATGTAACAAGAATAAATTAATAAAGGAGAAGAAAAAAAAGTAAGAAAATGATGGACCCATTTTAAGGCATCCCACTTCCTTTTCTGACAAGAATTAATAGCTTCTCTCTTATACCTAGATATTTTGTGTCCATTAGTTCTGCTTCAAAATAAATTTCCACACTCCCCTCACAGGTGCCTAGGTGCTTTGCATGTCCTTTATGAGGTAAAGCTCAGCTTTTACTTAGTTGCGTATGTGAGAGTAAAACACACTTTATATGCCTTTCAGCTTTTGAAGGTACATGCATTTTTAGCAACATTTACATTTACAAATCCACCAGTGAGATGGTTAGTAATACTAAATTACTAATACTCAACAGAATATGAAAACCATGCAAAAGCATATAGCAAGTCATGCAAAATGACTGTAGATAGAGGATCAGTGCACTGCAAGCCTGGACAGATAGGACTTCAGACCAGTCCTAATGATGTCTCTTCCTCTTTTTTAAAAAGTATATTTTATTAATTTATTCATATTACACCTCAGTTGTTATCTTATCGCTTGTATCCTCTCATTCCTCCCTCCTTCCCATTTTCCCCTTACTCCCTTCCCCTATGACTGCAACTGAGGGGGTCCTCCTCCCCCTGTGTATGCTCCTAGGGTATCAAGTCTCTTCTTGGTAGACTGCTATCCTTCCTCTGAGTGCCACCAGGCCTCCCCATCCAGGAGACATGGTCAAATATGGGGCACCAGAGTTCGTGTGAAAGTCAGAATGTCTTTCTCTTCCTCTTAAACACAGCAATTAGAGAGAAGTCGGCTTGAGAAAGACATTTATAAAATACAATTACCAAGAATTACGTAAGATGCACTCTATTGACTTTTTTATTAGGACCTATTGAATATTTGTTTGCTTCAAATCAGGACATCCAAAGAACAAAATGGACATGGCCTCCCAGAGCTTTTAGACCAGTGGGTGAGTGGAGAGAGACAAGTGCTCAGTGCTGCAAGTAGGACAAAGCACTCCAGAAGCCAGGGTAGGTGCCAACTGCCTTAGGAGGGTTGCACATTATTAAATCTAGGTCACTATTCAAATCCAAACTGCAATGTTGTCTTGACTGAGTCTGTTGCCTTGCATTGCTTTTTCAGCATGTAAGTGACCCAATGAAAGATGAACCACCAGAAGCACCAATGACATAGACAGATACTGGGTAGTACCAGGCTTTAAGTGGCAGGCTTCTTCCCTATGTCAGTTCACAATGTGATAGTGATCTCTCTTCATGTAACATGGGCATAATTTCATTGGCAGTAAGTATATACACTTTTTCCTCACAGGTCTTAACATTAATTGCTTCTGGTTTCCCCTTTTAATACTTCTAATTTCATCTCTCTAAAATCCACATATATATATTCCTATCATTTTTTACATGAAATTATGGAGATTAAAGATTGCCTTATGAAAAGAAGCCAATTCTGGTGACTTTAAATTATCCTACAAGCTCACAGCTATGTCTTCATTACATAACTGCTATTATATTTATATCATCTATACTGGAAGGTTGTCCTCTGGAAAAAGAGAAAAGATAATATATTCCCTAGGCCCAAAATATCCCAGCTAGAAGTCAAAGCCCATGAGAGATGTAGACAGTGCATCTGTATGGAGCTCTGCTGCAGCTCTGCTCAGCGCTTTCTGTATCCTGAAATTTTAGGAAAGCTTTCTCCTGCCTAATTGTTGGACCATTTCTTGAGTACTATGAATATGCTCTTGTGTCTATATAAAGAGCCATGAAGGAAGTAGAAAGACAGGGCTGAGGGGAAAACCTGTCTGTGCACCTGGTCTGACAACAGGCAAACAATTTCAATTCACCTTGGGCAGCAAAGAAAGAACAGACAGTAGAATTTTTTAGTATTTGCTTTGACAGATATTTTTTTCTCTGTTAAAATAAGATTATCTCTTTTGGACAATGTAATGTATTTGGGGGAAAATTCTATTATATGTAATTATGAAGCTGTGGCCTATGAAGTAGAGGTTATCCTAAGGCTAACATTTCTATCAGGTTTAATCAAAGCATTTTAGTTTCAAGTAGTTCTCACCTTTCTTTATAGCCTAAATTTTACATTAACTTAAGTATCATCCAAAAATGACTTTATGTTAAAACATTTTCTAGCTATGATAAAATCTAATAATGTAGGAAATATAAATATAAATTAGCATTCGATTTTCTAACTGGAAACTTAATTGCAGAATCACACTTTCTGTATTTTTCCTTTCTGTATCCAAATGGCATAGATCAGACCTTAGTATGAATCAGGAATCTTGGTAAAACATAAAAGAGAACACAGTGAGAATTTGGGGATGGTCTTTGGCACTATGTTGGATTCTTGTTTTTCTCCCCAGCTCCTGTTTCCAGAGGCTCCACAAGAAAGAAGAAATAGTCTTCATGTGTAGTCCTATAGCTGTGGCTTTCTAATGACCAGTATTCCCTTCTACACATTAAAGGCCTTTATTAGGTGCACATTGCTCACTCTACCTGGAGTGTACAACTCGTACTTACTGCTCTTAACTTCCATGTTTTAAAGCCCAGGCACCATAGCCATGCTTTTTCTATGAAGACTTCCATAATCTTGACACCCTGTGTGAAACTGAAATATGAGGAATTCTCAGGTCCTTATCTGAGTTTCTCATTTATGCCATGCTCCCTGTTTGTATTCTTATTCTTGGACTCATCTTTCCAGAGATGTAGAGTCCAGGTGAAAAAAAAAACCTTTTGTGTAAGACAGGCAATTATTAAAATTCAGGAAAAAAATGTTGCCCATTGGTAGAACACAAAGTTACATCTTTTTCTCACAACGTTATAATTGATTTGAGGCAGTGTTAACTTCTGAGTTTCAGTCAAGTGAGAGTAGAGTGAAAAAAAAATACTTGCTCCAAGTATTAAATAATAGCTATTTTGGGTTAAAAGCAGGGTGGAATATGTTCTAGTTCAAAGCTTTTATTGTAGTCCTAATATGTTTCATTGTGGGCCTGTATGTTAATTTTTATCATTTTAAAACATCTCTACGTGTCATCTTAAATTAGTAATCATGTTCCTCATTAAACTGACTATACTCTGTTGATAAAGTATTACATTAACTTAACAAAAGTCTTTGGAGTACTAGCAATATGGGGTGCTGTTAGAGAAATCTGTAATGAAAGCAGTCTGTCTTTTCAAGTACTTGAAAATCTAATGATCCGTGGTTTAAACTACCGTCACTTAAGATCAAACAACGAACATTTTATTGGGGATTTGTGTGTTTTTTAAATTCAGAATAAAACTGTGTTCTCCCCAACTGAGGGACTTTGATGATTATTTTCTTATATTTGGTCTTGTATTAAGGACAACTGGTAGCTTCTATCATCCAAATCACCCAAAGCTCTATGGAGTTCACAGAATAAAACAAAAGTGGAAATAGAAGGAATTTTCTCTAGCAGCTCATCTGGACCCAGCTTCCCATTCTATAGATAAGAGTCTGAGTCCTTGAAAGACTGGAGTTCTAGGTCATTTGATTGGTTTTTTTTTTTTTGAACTGAGACTTTTGCATCCCAAGCTCAGTGAACAGTTTGCTGCAATCAGCAATTAGAAAATAATTATAATCATTACAGTTTGTGATATATCTGAAATGTTGAAAACAACTCCTAATGCAGGAATGGCCTTTAATTAATTTTACTTGAGCCCTCCCTAACATAAATGCTTCTTTTAAGAAGTTTTTTTTTTAATGCAGTTGAGTTTAAATTAATTTTGCCATTTGCCTCCAGTGCTCTTTACCCCACACACAGTACTTCTGTACCCTTACCTATGTGTGGAACCATATCAAATGTGCTTTCTTCTCCTAAAATATTAACTACATTTCAGCCCCTGTACATCTTTTATCAACATGCCCCTCATATCTTAAAAGAGCTCTTGAGGATTCATTTGGAAGGAAGACTCCACCTTGCCTAGCCATCTCCAGGTGATGCTGCTGGACTTTGCATAAGAGAATGCTTGGTGGTGTGGTAGTTTGAATAGGAATGGCCACTCCGCCCTCCCCATAGGCTTATATACTTAAATAGTTGGTCTTTATGGAGTGCCCTTACTTGACAAGGATTAGGAGGTGTGCCCTTGGTGGAGTAGATGTGGTCTTGTTGGAAGAAATGTGTCACCAGGCATATGCTTTTGTCCTTCAAAGGTTCAAGGCAGGTTCTCTCTATCTTCTTACTGCCTGTCCATCCTGCTGTAGAACTCTCAGCTCCCTCTCCAGCATTATGTCTGTTTGTGTGCCACCATATTTCCTGTTGTGATAATAGGCTGAACCTCTGAATGTGTAAGCAAACCCCGATTAAACGCTTTCTTTTTTAATAGTTGCCTTAGTCGTGGTCTCTCTTCACAGCAACAGAACACTGACTAAAACACTGGATGAGCTGACTAGCATCTTATTTCAACAGCAAAAAGGAAAGCCACAAGTCCTCATTCTAGCTGCTGCAGATGGTAAGCTTCATGCTGATATGCAGCGTGAGAAGGCATATGTCTGTCTTTAGCCTTAAAGTGGATAAATACTAATACCTTTAACATTTTCGTATCATATGCTGTGCCAGCTTCTTCCCTCTTTTAATGTCTTCAATGTATTTTATTACTAATTTATTCATTTTATAACCCAATCGTAGCCCCCTCCCTTCTTTCCTCATGGTCTCACCCTCCCTCCCACTTCCCCCATCCTATCCCCTACTCCTTAGAAAGGGGGAGCTCTCCTCCCTTACCAACTGACCCCAGACTATCAAATCTCAAGACTGTCTGCATCCTTTTCCTCTGCGGCCTGGCAAGGCTGCCTCACTTGGCGGGAAGTGATCAAAGATCAGGCAACAGAATCTATGTTTAAGACAGCCCCTGCCCCTTATGAGATGACTCACATGAAGACAGAGCTGCCTATCAGCTACATCTGAGCAGGGGCCTAAGTCCTCTCCATGTATGGTCCTTGGTTGGGACCTCAGTCTCCACAGGATCTCCAGGCCCAGATTTGTTGACAGTTGATTTTGTGGAGCTGCTGTCACCTCAGCGTCCTTCTGTCCCCTCACTCTTTCATAAGGCTTCCTGTGTTCTGGCCAATATTTGTTTGTGCATCTCAGAAGCTTCTTTGATCCCCTGCTTGGTGGAGTTTTTTTCCAGAGGGCATATATGGAAGGCTCCTGTCCTGCTCCTTCTCTTCAACCACTTCCGGTGTCTATTCTATTTATCCTTAAATTTGCAGGCAAGTGCGTGTATCTAGAAAAGATCATTCTGAGTGGGTAACTCAAACTGAGAGAGACAGACATGGTATATTCTCGCTTATAAGCGCATATAAGCCATAAGATAAAGGATAACTGTACTAGAATCCACAGACCTAATGATGATAAGTAAGAAGGAAGGCCCCAGGGAGGATGCTTAAGTCCCTCTATCCTTAGAATAAACCTGCTAATGCTATGCATGTGTGAAGTTAGGCAAAGGATGGTGTTATTATAATACAGTCCTTTGAAGAGGGCAGCATTACCTCTCTTTATTTGTGAGATGATAATTTTGTTTGCGGTGGCTACTTTGAGAACTGTGAACTCTTTGCTTTCTATTTAGTGTCTGTAAGAAAGGCATTTGCTTGTAAAATTCTTTATATTTCATTATGAAATAATATGAGAGCTAAAATAAGCCTAATTACATTTCTGCTATTCAAGAACAGTAATTTTTCAGCTCCAAATTTAGTGCAATGCAATTAGACTCGTCAAGTAACAGCAATAAAGCGTGGCTGGAGCAGACCTCTGAGCATAGTTAGCTGGGTCTGAGTGCACTCTGAAATAAATTCAACATTTGTTTTACCATTGTACAGTAAAACTTTTTTCAAGTTGTAATGTTGTTTTATAGTGATGTGGAAAGAATGAGAAGGGATATAGAATACAAAGTTAGACACATATCTTTGGCTTATACCTTTAATAAAGGGACAACTTACAACCAATTTGTTCTGTACAAATTTGAGTTTCAAAAAGGAGAAACAAAGAATACATATAGAGGATACTTGAAGAAAATTTACTTGGTGCATAATTAGCCAATTCTCTGGAAATAAAGACACCTTTTAATTAATTAATTAATTAATATTTACGATTGATGCTTTTTAATTTATTCTTTTAAAATTTTATTTTTAAATAATTTTATGCAGTATATTTTGGTTTTATTATTTGCATTCCCCAATACTTCCCAGGTTCTCCCCTTTCCATGCCCACCCAACTTTAAAATTATTTCTGCTGGTGACTTCTGGGAAGGGAGGAAGAAATTAGTTTTCTTCAAAGAATTGTCAATGTATCAGCTATACACTGGGAAGGAAGGCCTCATTCTTGCAGGTAGCTGGACAACACAAATCGACTGAATGCTTTGTTTGTTTTTGTGAAATCCAGGTGTTTCAACAGTAATGCAAAAAGATGCCCTTTCATGTTATCCTTTGCAGTTTGCAAACTTATGTCAAATATACATTAGATATTTAAATTAGATTTGGCATATGAAATATGTAACCAGCATGGTTTATAAGTAAATAAGAGAGAAAATAATAGTTGCTTTAGCATTATTGTTTAAGCAGTCTTCCCCAAGCCTATGTGAGAGATACTGTATGAAGACACACAGGAAAATACATGGGGGGTAGAGAGCTACATGGTGCAGAGCAACTAATGCCGTTTAGAAGCTCCAAGCTAATGATGCTGGCTGTACCATTCATATCTTTTCTGTGAAAAGTCAGCAGGTGCTTCTGTTCGATTTAAATTCAGAATCCAATCTATGACTCTGGCCTATAGAAGCTCTGACTCTATCCTTGACTTTTCTTGTTATTTAAATTATTAATAAGAGCTTTCTCATTGTTACCTCCACTGCCTCTGGACATCACCATAACTGATAAAAGTTTTCTTCAGAGTCTACAAAGTCCACTCTTTCATACCATTCAAATTTGCACTTGAATTTCTTTTTAATGAGTGTCTTTGACTACTATTTCTAAAATGAACTCCACCCATAGAGCCCATCTAATCTTCATATGTTTCTTCTTCAATTTCATACTGTCCGTACTATTGTAGATCATGTTATAGACAGTTTTCAGTGACTGCTCAGGTAGAAAACTGTCTATCACTTTTTCATGTTGGAAGCTGCTAAACTGCACTTCTGGTTTACTCAGATAATTAAGTTGTATTCTATCTCAAGTCTCTAAAGGGGTTGAAGACCAGATAGTTTAGTTTTACAATTACACTGAGGTGTTTGGGGGTTAAGATATTGTTAGGTCTAGATAGATGGTTTATCATGAATTCCATGCTTAGAATTAGGAGTATTTGATAATAGATCTTATATATGACATTAATTTATCATTTTTAGTTAGCTGCTTCCTATTTAGACTCTTAGTAACTGTAACAACAGAGAGTAATCATAATCTCAATCAGATTAGCAAACAGATTTCTTTATTACTCTTCCATAAAAACTTGGCATATATAAGGATTCTGTGACTTTGCAAGGCAGTATTTGACTCTGTACAGAATCAAATGCCTCTAATAATAACCAATTGTGGGAATGTAAAACTGATTATATCTTCTATTATATATAATTCAGCAATCTGTTTTTCCGGTTGTTTCAGTCTGGCATATTACTCTTTACTCTTATCAGCAGATAAAGACACCATAGCCTTGCATAGAAAAGATCAAATAATCTTCTTGAATGAAAAACTGCTGTTCTTCCTGGACAATAGGGGAAGCACCAAACAAACATCATTCATTCAAGTACCTGGGAAAAAAATCACTAAGAGAATTTCGAAATTAATTTCCTACAAAAGCAAGTGCTGTCAATTATATAATAATGTGGTTCTCACTGATGTGACTGTGCTGCATATAAGGGGTGAACAGGAGACCCAGTGAGAGGAGGAAGGTGGGTCAACGACACAGTGCAGTTCTACTACTAAGGACGACTGGGCACTGCAGGAGTTGGGGTTTCTGAGTCAGGTGCACTGTCTCCAAATAACAAACAAAAAACTAGATGATTGGGTAACATGTAGGAGGTAAATGTCCTTAAGTTATTCACATGATTACCCTTCCTTCTCTCCTTTATCATAGCTACTATGAGAGGGCATTGTTCCCATTTTGTGCAAAAAAAGATATGACTTGTTCCCTGGTTCTTAAATTACAGCTCACCAACCAAGTTCAGATCTTTTTGTTTTAAATGATCTTGTTGGGAAGACACTGATAGCTCAGAAAACAAGTAAAGGCCCTATCCCTAATACACACATACTCAGAATATAGAATGCCTAGGGGATTGTGATTAAGAAATGAAAAAAAATGAAGTAAAAAAGGAAGAAACTGGAGGGAAGGAGAGAAAGTGAAAGTAGGAATGGTAAGGAAAAGGGAAGAAATGGGGGAATAAGAAGATAGGAGGGGAACAATTATGGAAGTAATCAATGTTACTGATCTCGACGCAATCATATTCTGCTCTAACAATCAACCTTTGTCTGATTGGCTCCAATTTCTCTAAGCACATGAAATGATCTTTCTCCCTTGTTGCTTCATTTCATCTTCTCTCTGTTCGGAATACCACGTTATGAAGAATATTTCCTAAATCTCTTGATATCCCCCAATTACACTATTCTATTCGGTGCTATTCAGCAAGTATAATTGTGCAAGAACACTCTCATTATTTAGCAAGAAAGCTTTTAGGGTTCATGTTCTTCTTTCTTAATACCTAAGGCAGTGCTTTGCTCATCATCTTCATACCATGTATGCTTTCGGGAAAAAAAAGTGTCTGAGGAGGATTTCTCCAATGTCTCAAATACCTTATTCACAGTACATACAAGAAGCAATGGCAGGAGAAGCTTTTGGGAGAATCTCTTTCCTGCTTGACATTGTGAAGGGCAGGTACTATATTATTATTCGTTATAAAAATATACAAAGTGAATTGCATAAGTGACCATGTTTTCAGTTAGAGAGCACATGTACAGGAAGGTAAATAATTTTTTAGAGGCTGTGCAATTGCAAAAGAGCATGCAGTAAGTTAAAACAAGATGTGATAGATAAGACCTTATTATTCAGAGGCAAAATGCCAGGGCTTCTTTTTTACCTGAGACATTGACAAATTATGTCATCAAACAAACATCCTTGTCTCAGTCCATTTGAGCTGTTCAACAAAATGTCATAAACTGTGTTGCCTTCATTTCTTCTGGTGCCTGAAAAGTTTATGGTCAAGGGCATTGCAGGTTAGGTCTCTGGTGAGGGTCATCTTCACTTTATCTCATCACAGGACCGAAAAAGGCACAGTAGATCTCTGGGCTTAACCTTAGGGCTTCTGCTTACTTATGAGGCCTTCACCCTCCTTGACCTCCCCTCCCTGCTCCCCTGGCCTCATTTAAATACCATGAACCCTGACTTTATAAATTGGTTTTTAGTGTACACATTAAATTGTCAGGATAAGCATTTAGGAGAAAGAACAGCTCTGATTTCCTAAGACGCTATTTTTCTTTTTCCCTGAAATTCAGGTTGTTTTTTTTACTCAAAGACACACATGGTTATGAAGATCATCACATGATATAAAAAAATCTATCATGTGATTTTAAATGATCATTGTAACCAAATACGGTAATCTTATATGTTGTCCCCAATATCTGTGCTCCTTCAGTGCTATTGAAATAGTGTCTCAGTATGTCACCTTGGTCATCACCTAACTCTTCCCTTTTCTTGAATTAACTTGATAATTTCATAGGTGCATACAGAGAAATTAGATTATTTCCATTTTTTTCACCTCTTTAACTTCTCTCCTTTACCCCTCTCTCAAATTTATTATCTCTCTACCTTAATTATTTTTTGTTATACACAGATGTGTATAGACAATTTCTGTTTAAGAAAGAGAGAGCCTATTGAGTTCAGTTAGTGTTGCCATTATTTGTATGTGTTTAGGGCTGACCACCTAGGATTGGATTCTCAACCCTGGTAATGATGTTTCTTCATCCTTCATCAGCCACTGACTGCCTATAGCTCTTCTTCTTGAATCAGGCCTTGTGAAATTTCCCTGCATTCCTGTTGGTATGTTCACTGCTATTGCCTTCTCAGGTCTTGTATAGGCAGCCATACTTTTGACAATAATGGGTACATCATCCTTGCCCTCTTTTGAAGACAATATCTTGCCAAAGTTGTCGTAGTTTTCAAGCCATTACAAACTTTCTGCTCCTTGTTGATTAATGTTCCCTGAGCCCTATGTATAATGTTTGTGTTTTCGATGTACTATTTGGGGCTGGCCACCCTACAGTCACTTAGTCTTTGCAATCTGTGCAGGTGTGTATCAATTATCCTCCCCTGCAAAGTGAGTCATATTTGATGAAGGTTGATGGCTGCACTTATCTCTAGACACTAACACAAGAACTTAGAAGAGAGTTAAAAACTATCCTAATACCATAGTAATTGATTTTCTTCAAGGATTTGTGACCTTTCCAGACAAAGGACTTCGGCTATGTTCACAGTACCAGGCATAAGTTCCGTACAACTGAGGACTGTACATTTAATTAGACAGCTGTCAACTACCCATGGATACAACTAGTATTATCACACCATTTGGTATATCTTGATGCTTTTATCATTGTTTTCTAACTCCTCATGTTTCAGCCTCAGGTGCTAGAATTATAGCTGTGTGCCATCACACTTGGCTAGCTATGCTCTTCTTGTGAGTAATAATAATAATTATTATTAATAAAAAGAAATAAATAGACACAATACACATTATTACTTAATATGCAAAGAGTACTTGTTATCTATCGTGTGAGTATTTTAGTGAGATTTAAAGATTCATTTTTTAAATTAATTTATTCTTGTTACATCTCAATGATTATCCCATCCCTTGTATCCTCCCATTCTTCCCTCTCTCCCATTTTCCCCTTATTCCCCTCCCCTATGACTGTTCCTGAGGGGGATTACCTCCCCCTTTATATGCACATAGGGTATCAAGTCTCTTCTTGATAGCCTGCTATCCTTCCTCTGAGTGCCACCAGGCCTCCCCCTCCAGGGGACATGGTCAAATATGAGGCACCAGAGTTCGTGTGAAACTCATACCCCACTCTCCACTCAACTGTGGAGAATGTCCTGTCCATTGGCTAGATCTAGGTAGGGTTTGAAGTTTACGGCCTATATTGTCTTTGGCTGGTGCCATAGTTTGAACGGGACCCCTGGGCCCAAATCTGCCTATCATAATGTTCTTCTTATAGCCATTTTTTGTAACACTTTCATAATAAACTGAAAAATTATCTCATAGTAAATTCAGATACAGCAAAATTCAATTATTCAGGTACCAGTGAAACATGCATACCTTTAATCTCAGCACTTGGGAGGCAGAGGCAGATGGATCTCTGTGAGTTTAAGGCAAGCCTGGTCTACAAAGCAAGTCCAGGACAGCCAGGGTTGTTATCCATAGAAACCCTGCCTCAAAAAAAAAAAAAAAAAAAAAAAAAAAGAAGAAATTACAAAAATCCCCTGGTTTATAATAAGACCCATTAACTTGTGCTATGTTCACTCATGGCTAACGTTTAAGTCACTCCTAATACAAGTCTGCCTTGCCTATGGTGAGTTCTCCTTACAGATCTTCTGGACTTTGGTCTCTTGTTATTTTTTGCTAGGATGAGCACCACCTTTCATCATAAGATTTCAACTATTAAACTTGACAGTGAGGGACTGGTGGATGGAGAAAGGTACTTGTTATCAACCATGCTAACCTGAGTTCCATCCCTAGACTCTACATGTTAGAAAGAGAGATCTGAATCCCAGAGCTTTCCTCAAATGTGCACTGTGGCATATTCATAGGTGAGAATGGAAATACATATGGGAGCATAGGCATGCATTCATATGCATTTACACACTAAAAGTAATAACTAAAACAAAGAATTTGACCCTGCCATATCTCATGCCCCTTCTGGACATTATTCTTATTAACTGAATCTTGCTGATATTTTTAAAATTCATGGCCATAAAGATACTTCATATTAAAAAAGATTGACATTACCCATAGCCTTATTTGGAATATAAGAAGAAACTACACCGATGAGGATTTAAGACCTAGAAACTTGCCTCTAGTCTAGAACATGTCAGTAGGATATATCTTTTTTTTTCATTTTTCTATGTCCTGTTCTATCTCAGAAATTATTGATTGAAAAAACTTTTAATTTCTTTGGAAATTTTATGAGTAAAATATCCATGTACGTAAGCTGCTTTCCTTGTTCCTCGTAGTACCATTAAAACAGCCTTTCATAAATATGCTTATACTCCATAGGCAAGTTTAGCTTAATCCTCATGGAGAGCTGCTAGATGAGGTAGAGAAAGGATTCACTAGGAATGAGAACAAAGAACAGTGTATATGACAAACAGGAAGAGTGGAGTTATCAATTGAATTTAAGAAACATGATAAGTAAAACCTTCAACCAGAATATGGCAAAGTGGAAATGTATAAGTGAATCAGTTCCTAGCAAGGACTTCATTTTCACCCATTGCTTGCCCACTGCTCTCTCAACTCCCAGAATGGTTCTCATTCTCCTGCATCATGCTGAGTTATCTTTGAAAACAAGTACCAGTTTACTACATAAAGTACATGCTTCTGAAGGTCCACTCTCTTCCATCCCCTTAGCTTTGATGATCTTTTGCTGCACCGCCTCATCTTGGGACTCAATCTCATGCTTCTCTGCCCATGCCTCAGTAACCTTATGTTCTTCTGACTGCTTCTTTGTCTTTTCCTGAGGCTCCTGAGTGTCCTATAACCTTCTTGTCTCAGTATTGTCCTAGCACCCTTTCTTAGTAATGCTTTGCCCTTGGGGATAATAACCCATATCTTGATGCTTTAACAATTTCACTTGATTACCTTCCTTATTGCTGCTTTACCATCTGTTTTTCCTATATTCTTTGTTGGCAACAATTCTTGACACTAGACTCACTACTTTACTTTTTAAAGCCAATTCGCCCTTAATCAAAGACAATCATGGAATATAAGGCTCTAATATAATGTCATTGTTGTTTAATGAACTAAATTACAGTATCACCATTTTCTTCCTACACCTAAACCACAGGAGTAAAACTTCTTTCATTATCAGAATGATAATGTTTACCTTTTACATCTAAGAGAATATACAATCTAGCAGATGGAAGACTCTCAGTATTTCATATTTACAATTATGACATGCATGCAATGTGTTTATATAAGGACCATTTTTGCTTCATTCATTAAAAAAGATGACTCTCTACATTTCTGAAAAGGGAGAAATTACACCAGACAGTGAAGAAATCGTCAGGTCTTTCAAAAGCCTATATGCCACAAAATTTGAAAACCTAAATGAAATGGATACCAACTACCAAAATTGAACCAAGATCAGGTAAAAAAAATTAAATAGTCCTATGTCTCCTAAGTAAATAGAGGCAGTCATCAAAAGTCTCCCAACCAAAAAGAGCCCAGGGCCTGATGGATTCAGTGTAGAATTCTACAAGACCTTCAAAGATGAGCTAATACCAATTCTCTTTAAACTCTCCCACAAAATAGAAACAGAAGGAACATTACATGTTGGGGGGATGGTCTGATGCATTTTGATGCTAATTACTGCTTGCTGTCTCTGTGACCCACCTTTTGCTTAATAAAAAGCCATCCCACCTGGGCAGAGAAAAGGAGAAAGTGGGGCTAGGAGAGCAAAAGAAGAAAGATAGCCACTAGGAGGAAGGAGAGAGACCTGAAAGGAAGAGTAGAAAGCTGCCATGGGTTAGAAGGAGGAGAAGCACATGGTCAGTATGGATGGAGAATCTGGCCCAGATGAAGATTCGCAAGTATTTGAGATTATGGTTGGGAGGTAGCTTGATAGAAGTTATTAGAAACAGATGGCATGGGGTTGGGTCAGGTATCACATACCTGCCCTACTATGGGAGGTAGTTTAGAGGATTAATGTCTGCCTTGCCCCAGGTTAAATAAGGTTATTTTAAAATATAACAAGTGTCTGTGTCTTAAGTGATCGCTAGCCAGGTCTACTGATAATACTGATAATACACTAATCTAAAAACAATAATTACCAAATTTATTCTCTGAGGCCACTGTAACCTTGATACCTAAACCACAGAAAGAGCCTACAAAGAAAGAGCATTTCAGACCAACTTCTCTTATGAACATGATGCAAAAATAGTGAATAAAATACTTGCAAGCTGAATCCACAAACACATCAAAAATATTATTTACCATGACCAAGTAGGCTTCACACTAGGTATACAGGGGTGGTTCAATATATGGAAATACATCATATAAGTAAACTGAAGGAAGAAAACCACGTGATTATCTCCTTAGATGAAAAAGCATTTGGTAAAATCCAACACCCATTCATGTTTAAAGTCTTGGAGAGCAGGAATACAAGGCACATACCTCAACATAATAAAGGCAATATACAGCAAGGCTATAGACAACATAAAACTAAATGGAGAGAAACTTAAATCTATTGTACTGAAATCAGGGACAAAACAAGGTTCTTCACTCTCTCCATATCTCCTCAACATAGTACTTGAAGTTCTAGCTAGAGCAATAGGGCAACTAAAGGAGATCAAGGGGATAAAAATAGGAAAGGAAGAAGTCAGACTATTACTATTTGCAGATGACATGATAGTATGCATAAATGACTCTAAAAATTCCACAAAGAAGTTCTGCTGCTGTTAAAAACCTTCAGTAAAGTGGCTGGATAGAAAGTCAACATAAAAAAAAATGAGTAGCCCTGCTCTATACAAAGAACAAACAGGCTGAGAAAGAAATGAAGGAAACTATACCCTTTGTGGTAGCCACAAAAGGGTATAAAGTATCTTGCTGTAATTCTAACCAAACAAGTGAAATACTTACATGAAAAAACTTTAAGTATCTAAAGAAAGAAATAGAACAAGATATCAGAAGATGGAAAGACCTCTCATGTTCCTGGATTGAGAGAATCAACATAGTAAAAATGCCCATCTTATGAAAGGCAATTTATAGATTTAATGAAATTTCCATCAAATTTCCAAGACAATTCTTTTTTTTTTTTTTTTTTTTTTTTTTTGCCCTCCTCCCTTTCCCTCCAAGACAATTCTTTACAGGCCTTGAGAGATCAATTCTCAACTTTGTATGGAGAAACAAAAAACCTAGAATAGCTAAAACAATCCTGTACAATTAAAGATCTTCTGGAGGAATCTCCATCCCTCATCTCAAGCTATCCTATAGAGCAACAGTAATAAGAACAGCATGGTACTGGCATGGAAATAGGCTGATTGACTAGTGAATCGAATAGAGGACTCAGACAAAGAACCACACTTCTGTGGGCATTTGATATTTGATAAAGAAGCCAAATCCATACAATTGAAAAAAAGATAGCATCTTCGACAAATGATGCTGGTCAAACTGGATGGCTTCATGTAGAAAAATGGATATAGACCCATCTATATCACCATGCCCAAAGTTAAAGTCAAAATGGATTAAAGACCTCAACTTAAAATCGGACACCTAAATATGTTACAAGAAAAGGTGAAGAAGAGACTTGAACTCATTGGCACAGGAGACAACTTCTTGAACAAAACACTAATATCCCAGGCTCTAAGGTAAACAATTAATAAATGGGACCTCATGAGACTGAAAACTTCTGTAAGGCAATGGAAACAGTCAACAGAACAAATGGACATCCTAAGGGCTAGGAAAAGATCTTCACCAACCCTACTTCTGAAAAAGGGCTAATATCCAAAATATATAAAGAACTCAAGAAATTAAACACCACAAGAACAAATAACCCAATTGAGAAATGGGGCTCAGAATCAAATAGAGAATTCTCAACAGAGGAATATAGACTGGCTGAGAAACACTTAAAGAAATGCTCAACATCCTTAGTCATCAGAGAAATGCAAATCAAAACAACTCTAAGATTCCATCTTACACACATCAGCATGGCTAAGATCAAAAATTAAAGTGACACCACATGCTGGCAAGGATGGGGAGAAAGGGGGACATTCCTTCCTTGCTGGTAGGAGTGCAAATTTGTGCAACCACTTTGGAAATCAATCTGGTGCTTTCTCAGAAAACTGGGAATAGGGTTACCTCAAATCTCAGCTATTCCTCTCCTTGGAATATTGCCAAAAGATGCTCCACCACACAACAAGGACATATGCTCAACTATGTTCATAGCAGGCTTATTTGTAATAGCCAGAATCTGGAACCAACCTAGATGTCCCTCAACTGAAGAATGAATAAAGAAATTGTGATACATTTACACTATGGAATATTACTCAGCTATTAAAAACAAGGAAATCTTGAGATTTGCAGGCAAATGGAGGGAACTAGAGACAATCATCCTGAGTGAGATAGCTCAGACACAGACAAACACCTATGGCATATTCTCACCCACAGGTGGATGTTAGCCACTTAATTCAGGTTAACCACATTGCAATACAAAGACTGATGAGCCAACCAAGGTCCATGTGGGACATGGACCTAGACCTCCTGATCAGATGTAGTAGATAGGCAGCACAGTCTCCATGTGGGTCCCACAATATGTGGAGTAGGGACTACTTCTGACATGGATTCAGGCCTCCTAATGTTGTTCACTTCTACCCTAGCAGGGTGGCCTTACCAAACCACAGAGGAAGAGGTTGCAAGTAGTACAGAGGACATTGGATAAGCTAAGGTCAAATGTTAGTGGAGGAGGGTTCCACTTGCTAACTACTAGGGGAGGGAGGGAAAGGGGATGAGGGTGGGGGTGGGAAGGGGAGGTGATGAGGGAGGGGGCTTCAATGGGGTGAAAAGAATTCAAACTGGAGAGCAAGCAGGTAACTAACATTGCTAATGCCACTACATGGGAGAAGCTCTGAGACTGGCTGAGACATGAAGGTTTATGCATAAACAAGGCTTCATGTTGGCCACAGATTTTCTGTAACTTATAATTAGAGGCTATTCTTAGTATGGCATGAAGGAAGATTGGCATATGTCTTACCTCTGCTCATACAATGAACAGAGAACCAGCCTTAATTCCTCTGTACACCCTCACACTTCATACAATCACAATGGTATAGAACTGTATAATGCTTGTGAGAAATTATGTTTTCAGAAAAAAAAGAACTAGACACCGATGCTGGATCAGACTGGACAGGATTCATTCCTCTCAACAAGCTGGATGGTGATATTCTGCATCCTCTATGTTCCAGGCCCAGGCACCTCAGTTGCAGTTACCCATCAGAGCAGGACAGCTTCCAGGACAGCATTGTAGAAAGCTTCTGATCCCAATTGGTCCAGCAGTTCAGACTGTCCCACACAGGATTCCTATTAAGCCTAGAATTTCATAATTTTTGAAAAATGGACCACAAATGCTATCCCTGGCTTACTTAACCATTTCTCCAATTTTTTGGGGGGAGGGGCGCTTCAAAGGAACTATTTGCTCTAAATCAGCCTGAAGAAACCTTAAGAGAATGAAGTCCCATTTTTTTCTAATGGAGGTTGGATAGCTTTCTTTTGGTCAACAGATGCTTAATTTCATTGCAAGTTGGTTATAAGTATTATTGGTCTCTTACAGGAGACTAGGTTTTTACCCAGGAACATATCTCTTTTCTTTTATCTTTCTTTTGTAGGTAAGGAGATAGGAGCTGAAAAGAAAGAAAGGGGGACATAAAGATACAGGGGGGCGGCGAGAACAAAAGGTAGATTACTGAATCTACTCCTCATCTCAAGACCCTAATTGTTACTCATTAATAAGATTATTTTCTTTTTCTTTCTTTTTTTTTTTTTGAGACAAGGTTTCTCTGTGTAGCCTTGACTGTCCTGGACTCACTTTGTAGACCAGGCTGGCCTCGAACTCACAGCGATCCGCCTGCCTCTGCCTCCTGAGTGCTGGGATTAAAGGCGTGCGCCATCACGCCCGGCCCAAGATTATTTTCAATTCAATGGTATTGAATTTTGTATATTGATGCAAATCATGCTCATGTAAAAAACAGTCTAATTTTATCACAAGAATATATATTCTAGATCTAATAGATAGATATAATTTATAGATATATGACGTAAAATAGTTAAATAAGGTCTTCAAAAACCTCAGGGATGTATAGAATATGGCTTTTAAAGATGTTTTTATTATTCTAAACATTCTTTGACAACAAGACAAGCTAACTCCTGGCAACACCCAGCCTGCCTCAAAGAAGAAGATGAGCATCAAAGAACCTTCTTATGGAGTTGGCTTCAAATGTGGCAAACCAGCCACTGGGCAAAATATCTGCCTAAAAGTGGGCAAGTTTAGATGTAGGCAGAGTCGACTGCCAAAATCTGCCAAGACAGGGTTAGCAAGTCCTCAATAGTTCCTGCCTTGCAAATATGTCTGTCAGATATATTGGGCCAGAAGGTTGAAGATGATGCTCTAATGTTACAGAGAGTGTTGGGTGACTGTTCAGGCAGTAAACTGTCTCAGTCAGTTTTTTTTTTTTTTTCATTTTGGAAGCTGCTAACCTGTACTCCGGGTTCACTCAGATATTTAAGTTTTATTCCTTCTCAAGTCTCTGAGAGGTTTGAAGACCACATAGGTTAGTCTTTCAATTAAGCTAGTAGGTTAGGGGTTAAGATGTTTTTATAGGTTTTAAGTTAATAGAGATGAGATATGATAAATATTAATCTCCATTCTGAACTTTAGACCCAACAAAATAGGAAAGATGCTTCTTTCAAGTTTGTCAAATACAAATAGCCAAATCACTATGAATTTAACATTTATATAATTCCTAATTGTCTTGTGGTTCTTCCTGCTGTATGTAGTTTATTTTACTCATGTGTAATAATATAAATGTCTATGCTAAAAAGGAAACATACTAAAAAGATTTAAATAAAAACTGTAAAAATGAAACAAGAAAAAACAAATGGCTCACTTAAAAATGGATTATGAAACTGATCAGAATTTTCAGAAGACACATGGGAAAGAAAGATTTTCTAGATTATCCACCATTCTTAGGTAACAAAGAAATATAAATTAAAATTGATTTGTCAGTTTTATCTTACCCTAGATAAAAATGATTAAAATGAAGATAATAACTGTTGGTAAGGGGGTGGGGGATAGGAAGCACTCATAAACTATTGGTGAGAAAGCAAGGTTTAGAAACTGTGGGAATTCCTCAGAAGACTATAACTCAATTCACCATATGACCTGACCACAGCATACCCTGTCATACAGCCAAAGAACTCTATTTCCTACTGCACAGGCATTGTTCATCCATGTCATAGGGTGCTCGATATCCAATAGCTAAGAGACGGGAATAGCCTACATATGCATCTACTGGTGAATGGTTAATAAATATGTGGCATCTGTGTTAATTATAATGTAATTGTATAAAATGCAATGTATAAAAATAAGGTAATTAAATTTACAAGTAAATTGACATAGCTGGAAAAAAATTAGACTGAATGAAGTAGCCGGAGTCTAGAAAGACAAATGTCATTTCTTCACACTCAGACATCTGTGTGCTTAATTTTCAGTACCTATGTGGGGTGCTGCAGGAGAGGTCTAAGTCTGGTGTATCTAGATAGTCAACTGAATTTGGTCTATTAAGACAGACTCCACTTCTCAGCAAGGTTCGCTCATCTCTTGATCTGGGTACCCAGATCCTGTAAGGAGTGTCACATAGCCTTCAAAAAAAGAGCACAGGACAGACTATTTCCTGGTAAGAGACCAGTTTAGCAAACCTGGGGATTCCTGGAGTCCTCCACACTATGCTAAGGAGATCCTAGCCTTAAGCAAATGAACTTCCATTGTACCTAGATGTTCTTCCCAGACCCATGGGATAATTATGTACTCTGTTCTCTCTCTCTCTCTCTCTCTCTCTCTCTCTCTCTCTCTCTCTCTCTCTCTCTCTCTGTCATAGGACCCCATGTGTTACTGAATACTAGCCCCAGCAAATCAGACTCTCTCATTCTTGCCTTTGCTCCACTATAACCATCTGAGAGACTCTATTAATTCTGGTGAAGAACCACTGAACCACTGTTGGATGTCTGGGGATTGACTGCCAGTCAAGGCGGTTGAGGCAGCAGCAATGGCAAAGTTACTCCATTGCCATCAGCCTGGTGCTGACATCTGGTGAAGAGATGCTGGGCCTGTGCCCCATGGGACCTGTCTGTCTTCTGGATGTTTTGGGGCTTCCTTGTCCTATGCTTAGCATGGCACGAAGAAATGTGACACTTTTGGAAGCTTGTGGAGCTCCCAAGTCTCCACTGCTGTCTGGTACTAGTAATCTCATTCTAAAAGAGCTAAACTATAACATTCAATGGAAAATCATTTCTACCTCCCCTAAAGCACTCTACTGCTCCTGAGAGAGGAACCAGACCTTTGACCTCAAGGTACCTCAGTTCTTGTCTGGAAGCAAGCAGCCCCTGGACCAGACCACTACAGCAGAAGCCAAGCCACCTGCTGGATCCTGAATGATATACCTATGAAGTCCAGGGAACTGCTAAAAAGGTATTGAAGGAAAGATGGAAGAAAGGTATCAAGTGAAAGAAAAATCAGATCGTATGTAGTCTAAAGATAAAAATCAGAATAATGTGGAGAGATATTTAATTGGGGAGAAGGTTGGGAAGTTTTAATTTGAATTATCCTACACAAGGGGTTATGGTCATTCTAGAAGGCATAGGTTGGTAAGCAAAAAACCCAGTGCAAGCTGTGGGATGCCTTTCCTTGTGTTGTTAGTAATAGGTAAACTATACTTTTGAAACAACAAAGGATATTGCTATTGCTCTTGGTTATGCATCAGAATTTTACTTTTAGACTTTATTACTGAAGACAACACACGCATTGGTCACAGTACATGGAGAAATCAACTTTGTGATGACTAGAAAGTTTCCTCTTTGTTCGTTAATTCTCAGAGTCCTGGAAGGTGCTATGCAGGGCTAGGGAAAAAAACAAAACAAAATAAAACAAAACAAAAAAACGAAAAGAAAAAAAACAAAACAGAGTGAAAATGATAATGATATCTTATCTACCTGTGAACCTGGTAAACTGAAGGCAAATGGATGGAACTAGAAACAATCATCCTGAGTGAGGTAACCCACACCCAGGAAGACAAGCATGGTATATGCTCACTCATAAGTTGATATTAACCACTTTTTAAACATTTTTATTAGTTTATTCATATTACATTTCAATTGTTATCCCATCCCTTGTATCCTCCCATTCCTCCCTCCCTCCCGCTTTCACCCTATTCCCCTGCCCTATGTCATAGGGTATCAAGTCTATTCTTGATAGCCTGTTATTCTTCCTCTCAGTGCCACCAGGCTTCTCCATCAAGGGGACATGGTCAAATATGGGGCAACAGAGTTTGTGGGAAAGTCAGTCCCTGCTCTCCACTCAACTGTGCAGATGGCTTCAAATGTGGCAAACATGCCACTGGGGAAAATGTTCTCCTTTCTGCCATAGACAGAATTCTGCATAAAAGAGGATAAACTTGGATACAGGCAGAGTCGATGGCCAACATCTGCCAAGACAGGGTGAGCAAGTCCTCAATAGTTCTTGCCTCACAAGTATATCTGTTAGATATATTGGGCCAGAAAGCTGAAGATGATGCTCCAACATTATAGAGAGTTTTGGGTTACTATGGCAGCAAACTGTCTTTGTCATTTTTTCATTTTGGAACCTCCACTTCTTGTCTACTCAGATAATTAATTTTATTCCTTCTCAAGTCTGTAATGGGGTTGAAGACCAGATAGTTTCATTTTACAATTGAGCTTACTTGTTCAGGGTTTAAGCTGTTTTTAGGTCTAGATAGGTTTTAAGTTGATAAAGATGAGATATGATAGAGATTGATTTACATTCAGAATTTTAGGTTCACCAAGACAGGAAAGATGTTTTCTTCAAGGCTGCCAAATGCAAATAGCCAAAACACTATGACTATAGCATTTATATAATTCCTGATTGTTGCATGGTTTTTCTTGCTGTAGGTAGTTTATTGTAAATATGTGTAATAATATAAATGTGTATGCAAAAAAGAAAACTAAGAAAAAACTTAATGGCAGATATGGTGAGAAGTGCCAGTGGGTATATAAAGGTAATAATGGCCTTAATGTAATAAGAGAAGGCAACTGCTTTTTACTTAGATTTAAAACCCACTCATTTTGAAAAAAAATACATGATTGGTACTGAAAATGTAGCCAAGAATCCTTGGCTAGGAAGATCCCAGTCCTCAGGGTTGTCATAGGTAAATTCACTTAACCCGAGGAGCTTGGCTGATTATAAGTCTACAGAAATCATTGCCCACCATAAAAAAGACATATTTTATGACTAGCTAAGGCTAATAGTGCTTATAATCTATGGGTGTAAACTCCAATGCTCAGAAGAAGCCAATTTGATATGCACTTAGGCTCCACTTAACCAAAGAATTAGTGTGTTTGCATTTGTGATGGATTCAGGGCCTCTGGCATTTTACACAAGCATTCTACCACTGAATAATTTCCCCATTCCACACTTATAATTTCAATGGGAAAATTATTGCTTGGATATCAAGGAATTAAAGTGGCTCTAGTATTAATTTTAAGAAATATAATGGTTACATTATCTTTTCATAGATCAATTATGTCTGAAAACTGTAGTGAATACTGTAAAGTCACTGCAGTCTTCCGAATAAAAGCCCATGTGTAAGGAAGGACTTAGGAGTTGTCCATGAGAGAAAGACTTATCTTTAAATTTCAGGGTTATCATACCCTACAATACCTCAAAGCCTTGAATATATAAGTCCATGATAAATATGTTGATTGATCTCAGAACTCAAATTCATACTTATTACCTTCTGGTACCCTCTTTCCCTCCACCCATGCCTTTCCTTTCAGCTGGCAGAGCAACGTAGTAAAGAGCATCAGAGTTTTACCTTTTCTGGAAATATCCTTACACATCATAACTAGTACTCATATAACTTTTATACCACCAGTAGTCAGTACTTCCTTTAATGTTGCATGATGAACTCAATTAATTAGATTGGCCCGCAACAGATGTCTCTAGCTCCAGGCAGTCTGAATATTGGTATTCATTTATACCCTCTGACATTATCTTATTAAAACCCTTCCCTAGAACAATATAAATGGTATATTACATAAATATGAGTACAAATTATTTCTAATCACAACATAATACTGTCTGAAGTTATAATACTTTAAAAAATATTGATATGTAGCCAAAGACATATCTCTATTAACACAAATGTTCAATGCACATATCATATATAAATATATTATATATAAAAACAAATATATAAAAAAACCAAATATATCTTTACCATCCACATTCTTATTCTTGATTATACAATCAAGAATGCATAACTCTGAGCTTTTGAATTACTATATAGAAAGATATCAGTCAGAATACACTAATGATATTTCTTCTTCCACATTGATTATCATTATTAGATACATTTTTCCGATTTCCTCTGAGGCAAACTATGATACATTAACTTCCCAACTAGTTGCCTCAACAACAGTGTGATTTGTATATTCTTGAAAAGGCATGACATTTGAAAGTGCAGGCAGTTCTTGACAAGGTTACATAAAAGACACTCTTCATCAGGGATAAATGAGCTGAAGTTGGGCTCACAAAATAGATTTTAGCTTATTCATTACCAATTAATTTCTTTTTCTGGAAATGAAGTAGTAAGATCTTACAGCAATTGGAATGCATACAGCTCAGGGAGATGGATCATAGTTATATAATGTCTACAGACATGTGTATGGGAACCTATTAGTCTGGCTTTTAATTTCATTATTTTTTGAATGTTGACAAAGTGATTAACTTTGTTAGAGTTTTCTTGCTCTACTGTTTTATGTATTATTGTAACAATTCCAGTAATAACACATTAAAAATGCTCAACACTTTATTAGATTAGTATCACTCTCTTGGTTAAATACTTTGGGAAATAGAAGAAAAACATGCATTTTAAGGAAATATTTAGAGAAGGACACTAAAAACATGTCTGAATTTTATAATCAGAAATATATTCACTTCAAAAATGATGTGACTCGAAATGTAAATGGATGGGACTAGAAATGATCATACTGAGTTTATTTACCCAGAAGCAGAAAGACTCACATGGTATATACTCACTTATAATTGGGCACTAGCCCAAAAGTCATATCCCATGAAAGTCTTCACTTACCAGGAGATTGGAATAGATGTGAGGACATCCTACTGAGACTCTAGGTAAGAAAAATGTAGAAGATGGGGAAATAGAAGGACCCAGAGGGTCCTAAAAACCTACAAGAAGAACATCATGATGGGTGGATTAGGTCCCAGGGGGTTCTGCTCAAACTATCTCATTAACCAAGGACAATACAATAGTAAACATCGAACCCCTACTCTGATCTACCCAATGGACAGGACATTCTCCACAATTATGTGGAGAGCGGGGACTGACTTTGACATGAACTCTGGTGCTCCATATTTGACCACCTCCCTTTGGTGAGTAGACCTGGTGGCACTCAAAAAAAGAATAAGCAGGATAACCTATAACCGTATAGTGAGGGAGGAGGACCACCTCAGTCATAGACCTAGGGGAGGGGAATAGGGTAAAACAGGAAGGACGGAGGACTGGGAGGATACAAGTGATTGGAAAACAACTGAGTTGTAATCTGAATAAATTAATAAAAATTTTAAAAACCAAAAATGATGTGAGGGGATATAATCTGAATAAAGTATAAAAATAAAAAATATATAAAATAAAATAAAAACAATTTTTACTTGTAAATATCTCTGCCTTCTTTCCATTTTCAGTCATTAAAAATTCATATGCCCAACAGGGTTGTCAATGTTCTATTTAGTTGTTTTATTTTTTAGGGGGCAGAAAAGGGAAGACAAATTCATTAATCTGAGTTAGTTACTATTAATGATTAATAATATTAATAATATTTTCTTCATCTTTTAAATTTTATAACAAATACTTAGCAGAGTGAGAGTATTTCTAGGCAAAAGTCAGGAAAATGGAATTCCTTCCAAAGAACATCTCATTAATCACAAAGCAAAACTGACTTTCTACTTGGGATGCTGTTCATCTTGAAAATTTTACAAAGTTTTAGCTATACAACCATGCACAACAAGGCAAAGCTGAGCATAGCAACTGTAGGTCTCTGCAGAGAGCTCGCAGTTAACAATTAGCAATTAACAGAAAATTTGGTATGTGTGAGTCATTAAGTCCTCTTTCTGAACTAGATCTCTTAATTTTGCCCACTAAGGAAATTAAGGGACTTAGTTTCATATTTTTCTTAGACATGAGGAGGAGCAGCTAGCTAGTTAATAACCGGTTCAGCAACCCTCGTCAGCAAATATTTAGAGCTAAGTTCTGAATGTAACATTTACTGGCTGCAGTTTTAAGAACTGTTTCTCACCAACCATTAGCTGTTTAGATGTTCTAGAAAAGACTACTTTCCTTTTCTAATTTTCCCTAAATTTTATAATAGGAGTCTAAAAATAGAATTTGCTCAGGGAAATTCTGCTTCACAATGCTTTTAAGATTACTCGTGAAAATTAATATAGACCTCTTAAGCTTTAACATAACTCCTATTAAAGTACCAAAAGACATATTATAAAATATCTAATCATGAAAGAAATAATTATGTCCCAATCACTAAAACACACACATGCATGCACGTATGCACGCATTCACACACACAAGTTCAAATCACTTACAAAGGTTCTTGTGTTCACAGCCTGACAAACTATGTCCTTTTATCTTCACAGCCTTTTTGTGAAAACAATACTAAAGACACTTTATGTTACGTATTCTTTAAAGTAGAATTCAACTTCTGTAGTATCTGAATCATGACTCCGATGGAATGCACACTTTCCCACCAACAAAATCAGAGATATTCACACTCAAGAGGAAGTCAGAGGGGAGGCTGGTTAGGGAAGGGGCAGCTAAATGTAAGGTCTTAGGACTTTTTTGAATTACTCAGGTTTTAAGTCACACTAAGTAAATTATATATCTATATCCATGTGTGTGTGTGTGTGTGTGTGTGTGTGTGTTCCTTCATTAAAGAGTACATATTTGTGCTTTATTTTCCAGGACTGTGCTCAAAACTAAGACCTTGATGTTGTGCATGCCAACCAAATTCACTACCAGTTTGCCAGTTTGATGCATCCCTAACCCACAATATTTCTGATAAGGTCTCACTATGGAGCTCAGGCTCACCTTGATCTGAAGATCCTTCTACTATACATTGCAATTCCTAGCTTTGCAGTCACATACCACCATGTTCAGCTCTTCTTTATATGTGGTGCATTAAACAAAAGATTTCAAACTCTAGAGTTCTGTTAAGGAAGAATTACTTATAATACAGAAAGTATTGATATTTATTGAAAAACATTTAGTGTATAATAGAAGAGACTTTTGTATTCTGAAATCAATTGATGTAATAGGGTGGGGAAAACAGTATGAGGTAACATGGTTTTTGTAGGGAGGCTACAGGGAAACAGCATTGTTTAATCGCCCCTTTTGTCTGGTAGACTCCCGACTGATTTGATCAAATCTCTAGCTTTAAAGACTTATTTATATGGTAATAGTCTAAATCTACTGATTTAATGACGGTTTAGAATCAATCTATCATATTAGGATCAACACACGCACACGCACACGCACACACGCACACGCACACGCACACGCACACGCACACGCACACACACACATACACACACACACACACACACACACCTTCTTCAATTGTTCTCCACCTTGGGAATAGAATGAGTCTTCTGTATAATAGAGAAGAAAAATGACTTCTGTCTGTTTCTGTGATATCTTCAAAGCACTAGAAGACCTTTCTCAACCTTCATTTCATAGGAGGGTTTGTGAGAATAACTCCCTGAGGAATCCCTGGGTGATTCTCTGGAAGCTGGATTATGTCAGGCTCCCATGTATGTGCAATCCATCATGTGTCTCCTAGGCATGCCCAGGAATCTAGAAGTGACAGCATGGAAATAGTCTCTGCAAACCTTCTCAGAGAAAGAAACCTGCAGCAAATGTGGGAATTCACAATATAGCTGAATAATGATTAAGGTCAGCAAGGAATTGAAACACAGGGCTGTCTGTGGAAAAGAGTGTGACGTCAGGATTCTGCATGCTGCACAACTTCCCTTGAGTGCTACAGCCACTTAAAATATAGATATAGAACAAGGAAAGAAGATGACAAGCCAGAAAATCAAGCCCATTCTTCACAAGGTAGCTAGGGAAATGTTAGGCAGCTTTGAAAGTCACCCATGACCTTTTCTATGCATTATTTTTTTCATTTTTATGATAAATGACATTGAATTGAAATTGAAGGGAGAACTTTAGTGATTTATTAGAAGAAGAAAGATATAGCACCTAACAGGCAAAATGCTGCATTCAGCTCAAATTTGCTAAGAAGTCTGCACAAACCAGGGACTAGGCACGGCATTAACACATGTGGAGTGGTTTTTTGGTGTAATCAAACCAACACATTGAGGCTGATAGTATTCTTCATCCAATTGACAAGGAGGGCTAACTTCTCACACACATACAATGGCAGAGACAAGGCTGGAATGACAGGATAATGATTATTTGTATTTTCTCAGAGTGTTGTAAAATACTCATGATGTTTAACTAAAATTGTGTAAAAGATGGGTTAGATATTGATTATTATACGGGCAGAAAAGTCTGGGCTTCACCCTGCCCTATTGATTGAATCGATTTTACATTACTTTAGTGTGTAACAACCAATACCTCCTGAGGGTGTTTAAACAAGAGAATAATTGTCTATTTGATTTTTAGAGCAATTCGTAGATATATTGACTTTGTGTTATTGAAACAGTCAAGATGAATGGTAGGCAGGGAAAAACAGCCAGTGGTATAAATAATGAAACTTTAATTTTCCCATCTGGCTTCACTGTTCTTCCATCTTATTTATTTAGAAATGCCTTAATTTTTACATGACTTGGGAGACTTGACTCCACTTGTATTCTCTAAGTGCTGCAGGCATTTGCTTCAATCACTACAGATGTATAAAGCTTATGACTGACAATGCTGTCTATGATATAATTCATATTTTATTTCTTGCCTATTTTTGAAGAATAGATATAAATTATCACATAAACTCAGTAGCCATAAATCATAACTTGGAATTTGTAAGGCAAACATTACTTGTCTTTACACTTTTTGGTTCTCATAGGGGAGGTTTTTCTTCCCAGTATATTCTCTTCCAGATGGCTAATATTCGGTAAGAAGTTAGCTGTTATAAGCTGTTATGCTTATAAGACTCCTTCATTTCTCTTCCCGCTCCTCCTCCTTATCTTTTGTTATGATTTTTAGAGAGAGGAAATTACTGCGTTTCTAATGACATGTGTCCTTAAATATACTATCCTTCTGTCACAGGCTCCTGAATACTGCACTTATAACTCTGTGCTTCCTCCTCTTCCATGTCATCAATCTCTTCCGTTTTTTAATTATTATATTAAACCATATACACTCATTATCTTGCACTGTTAAAAAAATCACAACTCTTGCTGTAGTTTTTCTGGTTCCTTCAGTTTCAAGTCCAGGCAGTGGGTTTACAGGAGCAGTCTTACCTGAGACTACCTTGATGAAAGATTTTCTTCCAAGTGCCCTCATGTTGCTCACTTTTTAAAAAGTCCACACTTAGTTACCTGAGGTTCCCTGATGACTCTCATTCTAAGGGCTGTACAGCATGGTAACTCAGATCCTGAGGGTAGGTCTATCTCTCCAGGGCTTCTGCTGCCAAGGTGAAGTTTTACAGAAATGCTGAGGGAGTGATTGGCCTCCCATTGCTTTCTTATAGAATCATGGGTTGGGAAGGCAACGCCTTACTTTTACTATATTTTACTGATTAGATCCAAGTAATGTATAGGGAAGAAGATCATACACTACACTAAACACTAAAGCCAAGGATAGTGGAGTCCTATTTTAGGTGCTGCCTGCCTTAGCTGTAATCTCTCCTACATCAGCCTTGCTCTTTTCACCTGTTTTCACTTGCAGCCACAATGGCCCTCATAACATGATACATTCACAAATACTACTGACTTTTCATTCTTGCCATAAACATCCACATTATTTAATATACACACTGTAAGTAGAGATCAATGAACCACTTTTGCTTGAATGAAATGGAGAGAGTTAATGCCCAGCTTATACGATTTTAGAGGGGAATAAAGACTCTTGGAAATTACATTAGAAGGCATTCATGTCATAATTTTGCAAATAATTTGGCCTCATTTTGTTCATGTCCTAATAACCTAAGGCTAAATTCACAAGTAATGGACAGTTTTATTTGACAGAGGGAATGGAAATTTCAAGATAGGCATTCAGGGTATGGCATAGTTACTGCTCATTTCTCTTATCAAGGCTTACAATAAGGAAGAGAGAGAGAGAGAGAGAGAGAGAGAGAGAGAGAGAGAGAGAGAGAGAGGGAGAGACAGACAGACAGACAGACAGAGACAGAGAAGAAAAACAGAGAGATCAAAAGGATATAAAATGTATAGTTTAATGGGTTACAAAGGGTGACTGAGTTTAAAATTGCAGACAATATGGATATAAAGACAGTAGCTATAATTTTTAAAGGGCTTAGACCTATTAAAAAGAAACTTGGTACTCTGTGCTAGGTTTATAGGATGATGCCCTTTGGACAAGGCCACACCTGCCAAAGGTTCTGACTTGAAACAAAGCAAATCCCCTTGCATGGAAAAAATGTGAACATAGGGAACCTAACAGCCTAGACAAGTGTTTTCTTAGAATCAACAACCAAATGAATAAGTTACCCCAATGTGAAAGAAAGGGGCCAGATTATACTGTATTTTTCAGACCATAAGATACACCCCACCCCAAAGTTTGTGTTTGTGGGAAATTAGACTGCTCCTTGTGGTCCGATTGCTGTTTTTATTGGTCAGGTGTATCTTATGATCTGAAAAATATGGTTTCTTGAATTCACAGAAGAACTATGCATCATTTTTGCACAATGGGTTTTGGAGTGTTTACTATATATAAAACTTAAGAGTACATGGAGGAATTGCCAACATTCCACAAAGCCTTGAGTCATGCATGTGTGACAAAGTCAAATTCATGTCTTATTACGCTTGCTAAGGCTTTGGAGGAATTGCCAACATTCCAGAAAGCCTTGGTCAAGCATGTGTGACAAAGTCAAATTCAGGTCTTATTGCTCTTGCTAAGGCTTTGAACTTTATGTTGAGTGAAAGTAAAAAGAATGGGCACCATTGTCTTATTTCTGATTTTAGAGACAATGCTTTGTGTTTTCCCTTTTCAATATAGCAGTGGTAGTGGCTACTTTTGCGTTGCATGCATCCTTTGTTATGTTTAGAAATGTTACTGCCTAATTTTAATTTCTTCAGGGCTTTGATCAGAAAGGATTGTCAACTCTGTCAAAGACCTCTTCTGCACTCATTTAGAAAATCCTGTCATTTCTCTCCTTCAGTCTGTTGATATGATATCTTGAATTATTGATTTGTATATATTGAAACATTATCACATCTCTGCTTTGAAACCAATATCATCATGGTGGACCTTATTCTTAATGTGGTCTTGAATCAGATTCTAAGAATTTTACTAAAAATTTTATGTCTATGCCCACCAGAGAAGTTGGTCTATAGTGTTCTTTCAATCCCAAGTCCCACCTCATGTGTACTTATCCAGTTCAGATCTCAGGTTAGTTCTGATTTTATAATGTCAGTTGGGTAGTATTCATCCTCTTTTGATTTTTGGAAATTTTAGGCACTTTGGCGTTAGCTCCTCTATGAATGTTTTCATTTATTAAGGAGTGAAACTCTTTGGTCTAAGGCTCCTCTTTTTTCGGACTCTTATTATTGCTTCAATCTCATTGACACAACATGGTTATCAAGTATGTGTCTAGGTGTTTACCCTTTTCTTCTTGATTTTCTACTTACATGGATTTAAATGGTTGAAATATCCCATAATGTTCTTTTGGGTATCACTGGAGTTTGCTCTAACCACATTTTTCATGTCTGATTTGGGTTCTTGTTAGTTTGACTAGGAGTTTCTCTGTCTTGCTTACTTTTTCAAAGAACAACCTCTTAGTTTCATTATTTCTATGTATTATGTTTTTAGACTCTATCTCATTAATTTCTACCTTGATAGTTATTATTTCTTACCATCCATTGATTTGGATTTAGCTTATGCACAGTTTTCCAAGACATTGGTTATATTATTTCTTTGAGATTTCTCTGATGTTTAAATGTAATCATTCAAAGCTGTATACTTTTTTGAGTCATCTTAGTTGTATCACAAAGTTTTAGTAAGTTATATTTTTGTTTCCATTTGAATAAAGGAACTTTTAAAAATTTCTTTCTGATGTCTATAATAGTCATATAAGAACATATTTTTCAGTCTTCTATTGTTTTGTTGTTGATTTCTAGTTTTCTTCTGCTATTATCCAAATATTTATGAGAAATAATTTTAGTTCTTTTTTTAAAGATTTATTTATTTATTATGTATACAATGTTCTGTCTGCATGTACAGAGGGCACCAGATCTCATTAGAGATGATATGAGCCACCATGTGGTTGCTGGGAACTGAACTCAGGACCTTTGGAAGAGCCATCAGTGCTCCTACCCTCTGAGCCATCTCTCCAGTCCTAGTTCTTTTATAATTTTAAAAATTTGCTTTACAGACAAGATGTCTTTCTTAGAAAGTCCCATGGGCTGTTGGGAAGAGTGTATATTCTGTTTTGTTGCATATGGTGTTCTACAGGTAAGCTTTAAATCTATTTGACTTTTGATAAGGCTTACTTATGATGTTTCTTTTTTGGATTACTTTGGATGATTTATCTAAAAATGAAAAAGGAATATCAAAGTCTCCACTAGAATGGTAGCTGGATATATCACATTTTTTAAAAATGCTCATTAATACTTATTTTATGAAAGTATGAACTCAGCAGTTCTACTCATATATATTTATAATTGTTACATCTTCTTGATGAATTTCTCTCCATATCAATATATAAGCCATCTTTAAAGCAGGTATTAAAATGTTAACTAGAGGCCTTTGGCATTCATTCACCTGGTAAATTGATTTCTATCCTTTCACTCTCGGTAGCCATTTTTATGCATGAGATCTATTTCTTGGAGTCAAAGAGCAGTTGAATTAAGTTTTTTTGTTTGTTTTTTGTTTTAATCCAGTTAATCAGATCATATCTTGTGTGTGTGTGTATACATATATGTGTACATACGTACATATATATACATATATATACCAATATATACATATATCTATGTATATATTAAGAATGGACTAATTTCGATTGCATAACCAATTAGCATGTTCTCCTTGAGTAAGAATATTTCTCCCAGCATTCCTTAGTCATATGTAGTACTTTTTGGAGAATTGAGGCCTAGTAACCTTTCTCCCATTCGCTTTGGGATGACTATTGTTATCCTCCTTATTTAGCTCATGTTGAGGTAGTCATATTGGTGAGACTTTATGGTGTAGCTTTTGATATTATTAGGAGACTCTGATTTGTAGTGGATGTAAGCATCTTTTTGTTTTGATCCTAAGTGTGGGATGTGAAACGCACTTGTGACAGAGCACGTGATATTTGGCCACGAGAAGGGGAACTAACTCATGCTTGGGCATGATCTGAGCCAGCTGATAAACATCCTGGTATAGACTCTGAGAGAAGATATATATGCTCCCCAAACCAGAAGATTGGCTTTTGCTTTTCTATTCATCACATCACATAGCTTGGCTGTTCATCGCTTTGAGGTGCTCCTAGAGAGAAACGCTGAGAGGTTCTGGGTTCCAGCTGCTGCAGTTATGGCTGCTTTTGCTAAATTTCTGGTTTGCTGTTTAACAAGTCTGCTGGAATCCTGATGGTGAAGAGTATAATCCTCCCAAAGAACGGAGTCTAAAAAGGTCTCGTTCCTTTGTCTCCATTTCCTCTTTCCTCTTCAGTCTAGGGTAGGTGGGATGGAGGGGAGGGATGGGCGTTAAAGGACCCCAAATAAAGTAGGTTTTTAAAAGATCAAAGGTACATTGATTCTCTGGCTTTTAAAATATTTCTCTCTCCTCTTACTCAAAGTTTTGTGAGCCTTGGGTGCAGGAGTTGTTTTGTAGACATAGCCATTAGTACTAGGCTCTACAACCCTGCATCTTGATTTATTGTGGTTTTCTATAATGATCTTGGTCTGTTGTAAAGAGGTGTTTCCTAGATGGAAGGTGAGATCTACACTTACATCTGAAAATTTAGAACTAGGAGTCTCCACTGAGAGATATAAAATGTGATATGATTTTTTCTAGTTCCATCTATTTCTTGGGCTAGACTCATGAGAAGAATAGAGTATATTTCCTCATGTGAGATAGGGCACTTTACATTTAAGATTATTATTGAGGACACGTTGGAAATTACTGTTAATTTGTTGGTCACTTTTCTAGTTGATTGGATTATTGAATATATGTATGAATATATATATGTAGTGAGTTAGTTAGTACTCACTACAGCAACTGTTCTCAATCTTCCTAATGCTTCAACCCTTTAACACAATTCCTCATGATGTAGTGACCCCCAACCATAAAATATCTCATTGCTACTTCGTAACTGTAATGTTGATACTGTTATGAACCCAAATGTAAATATCTGATATACAGACTATCTGTTATCCAATCCTAAAGGGGTTGTGACTTCTAGGTTGAGAACCATTGCACTGCAGAAATAGAGTTGATAGAACAAACATAAATTAAAGAAAGTATATTTGATAGTCTAATATTATTCATACTGAGTATTCCAACAGTCACTGCATACTGCCAAGAATGAAAATCTAGTAGCTTCTCACTGAAAGACTGATTATATCAGCAGTTCCAATTTTGTGTTAAGGGCCCAAAGGATTGCCTAATAGACTCTTAGGAAGGACAAAGAAACTGGATTTCAATGGCAGGAAAGGATGGCAGAAACAGTAGCATCAACAAAGTAGTTGTACCTACCAGCAGAGGGCAAAGGCATGTAGGCTAAAAGCAACAATTATCACTCTAAGATTTTTACTATCTGGACTATTTCTGAAAGGTGTTATCCACTCTGAGGAAAACTCTTCACTCCTTTAGTTTCTTTTTCTAGGAAACACTTTTGCAAACACATTCAAAGCTATGTCTCTTAGTTGATTCAGATTTAATCGAGTTGAGAGCAAAGATTATACATTTTACTACCCTGTACCTATTGGGGGGTAGCAGGCTTCCTAGGATTGGCATGGATTCTTTCTGAGTAATGTTTGTTCATTAAGTACTTTTATAAATACTCATTTTTTCTTCTGCTTTTGCTACTTTGATGATTGTGAACACCCTTGGTTTTCGCTTCTCTTGAGAAATCCTATAGCTTTTCTAATAACAGCAATTTGGTTGGCATTTATATGCTTTCAGGGTTTGAAATGTGTCACCGCATGCTTCTTTTGTTCTAAGTGTTAATAACGAGAGATCTGATTCCCTCAGGCATTTGCGTGAATTGGAATAGTTCCTTTTATTTTTTGTTTGTTTGTTTTTGAAGAGAGGGTTTCATTGTATAATTCTGTCTGCCAGAGATCCAAGATGGCAATTCCTAACACACAGCTTGTTTGATCAGTAGGACAGCAGTGACTATTCAGCAAGCTAAGAACCAATCTGAGAACCACAAAGCACCAGTACTGATGACCCACAGGTGAAAAGGGGTCCAAATTATGTGGAGTACACTTGTGATCGGCCTCTGGCTACCCAGCAAAACCACAGAAAAGTCGTAGGTACCCCTGACCTCCAAAGCCACAAGCCTGGCTGGCAGACAGCTCTTGAATTCCCTGGGGTGCAGAGTGAGCCATGGACTGTAAAAAGACCTGTGTCTGTGGCTTCTAGCATGAGGAAACTCCACAGTTGGGGACACAAATGGATCTGCCATCAGATCATCCAGAAAAGCCACAGAAAGTTCCAGATAACCAAGCAGCCACTGGGCGCATGCTCTAACTAGAGACATCACAGTGGATAGGGGTCAGCATAAGAACAAAAACAACAAACCCCAGGACCATTTGATACCACCAGAAATCAGCAGTCCCATCACCACCAAAGCCCTGGAGATACTATCGTACCTGATACACAAGAGAAGGATTTCAAACCAGAGCTTATGAAAATGATAGAGGTCTTAAAAGAGGAAAATAAATCTCTCAGAATAGAATTGGAATACACAAAGAAAGGGATGAAAAAATTGAACAAATAGCTCAAAGGAATTAGTGAAAGACAGGAAACTACAATCAAACAGAAGGAAATGAATAAAAGGTTTCAAGTAAATAGAGAAGTTGTGAAGAAAACACAAACTTAGATAATATTGGAAATGGAAAAATCCAGAGAAGAGAACATGATCTACAGACACAAGCAGTACCATCAGAATTCAGGAGATGGAAAAAAGAATATCAGGGATAGAAGATAAGATTGAAGAAATGGATAGAACAGTTTAAGAAAATGTTATATCTAAAAAGTGCCTGGTACAGAATATCCAAGAAATATAGGACACTAAAAAAAGACTTTGGTCTAAGAATCATAGGGATAGAAGAAAAAGAAGACTCCCAACTGCAAAGCCCAGAAAACATTTTCAACAAAATCATAGAAGAAAATTTCCCTAACCTAAAGAAAGAAATGCCCATCATATACAAAGAAGCCTACAAAACTCCAAATAGATTGCACCAGAAAAGAAAATACTCCCGCTACATAATACTCAAAACAGTAAATGTAGAGAACAAAGAAAGAGTATTAAAAGCTGCAAGAGAAAAAGACTAAGTCAGATATTAAAGCAAACCTATCAGAATCACACCTCACTTTTCAACAGAGACTATGAAAGCCAGAGGGCCTGGACAGATGGCATGCAGACAGTAAGAGACCACAGGTGCAACCCAGACTACTATACACAGCAAAAAATTCAGTCATCATAGATGGAGAAAACAAGATATTTCATGTTGAAAACAAGTTCAAACAGTACCTAACTACAAATACAGCTGTACAAAAGACACTAGAAGGAAAACTCCAACCCACGGACCATAACTTTTACACAGGAAAACAAAGGAAATAAAAACTCCACATCGACAAAAACTGAAGAAATGCAACGCTCCCCTTTCTCTCTCTCTCTCTCTCTCTCTCTCTCTCTCTCTCTCTCTCTCTCTCTCTCTCTCTCTCTCTCTCTCACACACACACACACACACATACACTCTACCACTGCCAACATCAAAAAAAGGAACTAATAGCCACTGGCCATTAATATCTCCAAACATTAATGGCCTACTTTCCAATGAAGAGACACAGGCTAAAAGAATGGATGAAAAAGCAGGGCTCATCATTCTGCTGCATACAAGAAACACACCTCAGCAATAAAGATAAATATTAGCTTATAGTAAAGGGCTAGAAATAGGTATTTCAAGCAAACAGAAAAAGAAACAAGCTGGAGTAGCCATCCTAGTACCTAATAAAATAGACTTTCAACCAAAATTAATCAAAAGAGATGGGGAAGGACACTTTATACTCATCATAGGAAAACTACACCAAAAGTGATGTCTCAATTCTGAATATCTCTGCCAGAAGTATAGGGGTACCTGTATTCATAAAAGAAACATTACTAAAGCTTAAATCACACATCAAAACCCACATATTACCAGTGGGAGACTTCAACACCCACTCTCATCTACAGATAGATCACTGCAGAAACTAAATGGAGATACTAAGAAACTAATAGAGGTCATGGATCAAATGATATAAACAGAACTTTTCACTCAAACACGGAAGAACTCACCTTCTCAGCACCTCAGAGAACCTTCTCCAAAATAGAAATATACTTAGTCACAAAGCATACCTCAGTAGATACAAAATGACCAAAATAATTCCTTGCATATTATCAGACCATCATGGATTAAAGCTGGAATTCAACAACAACAGAAACAACAGAAAGCTTACAAATTCATGGGAACTGAACAATTCTCTGCTCAATGATAGCTGAATAAGGAATGAAATAAAAAAGAAATTAAAAAGTTCATAGAATTCAATGAAACTGAAGGCACAACATACCCAAACTTATGGGACACAACAAAAGCTAAAAGGAAATTTCATCACGCTATGTGCCTTTATAAAGAAATTGGAGAGATCCCATACTAGCAACTTAATAACACACCTGAAAGCTCAAAGCTCAAGAACAAAAAGAGGCCGACTCACCAAAAAGGAATGAAAGGCTGGAACTCATTAAAACTCAAGGCTGAAAACAATAAATTAGAAACTAAGATAACAACTCAAAGAATTAACAAAATAAGAGTTGGTTCTCTGAGAAAATCTATAAGATAGACACACCCTTAGCCAAACTAACTAAAAGGCAAAGGTAGAGTTTCAAATTTATAAATGTTGTTTTGTTTGTTTGTTAGCTATGCTGATGTTCTCATCCATTTTGTTGATGGTTTTCTCTATGTTGCTAACATTCCTCTTCTGGTGTCAGCATGATTTTATCTGCCTGTCTGTGTTCTTTTTGTGGTCATTGCTCACTTTTAATTGTAAACATTTGAAATATTCACTATTCATTTTGGCCTACTGCATTCATCTGCCTGTATTCATCTTTGTCTACTTCATTGTCTTTAAATTCAGTAGTTGGGGAGTTGGAGTAGTAAATTATTTAGCTTCTTAATGTTAACCATATTGTGAGCTGTCACGTGGATGCAGAAGACCAACCGAAGCCAGGTTTGCTGCAAAAGCAGTGAGTAATCTCAACTACTGAGCCATCACCACAGCTTCTTGTTGTGGCTAGTATGGACATTGATAGTAAAACTTCAAAAGTGTAAATTCTTTATGTAGGAAATGATAAACTGATTTCAACTGAGTGGATGCAGGATGTGACCCTACAACACTCTGAGGAAGTTTAGTAGAAGCCTCTGAAAAGAACTTTTAGTCTTGAGGTAACCTGGTTCCAGATACAGCCAAGCATCACTTACAGTGAACTAGAAATAAATAAAACTGTGATCATTCATCCTGCTCAGAGCTCTGGACACAGAAGTCATGTGTAAGAGGATTTCAATTCTAGTTCTTTACTTCCCAAGCTGCATTTTCAGGGTTCACCTAAATAGTGTGAAGATTAGATCTAGGTTATATGTTTATGAACCCTGAACTCAGTTATTAGCTTGTAGTATAAGCCTACTGTGCATGTTGACATTGTTTGTTGCCTTAATTATTATGCATTCTTTTACTGTTCTTGTATTTCAGTTTGGGTTATTATTATTCTCAAATGGGAAAAATTAGTTAACCTGGCTTAAGTGATAAGGAGTCAGGTAGTGACAATGGATGTTTGATACTAAGTCTTATAATCTTCTAGTGATGCATGCAGTAATATAAAATAGGAAATAACACAAGGATGATTTATCTTTTTTTTGTCATTTCTTATGTGTATGTGTGTGTGCTTATATTTTACATATATATTTTTACTGTGTCATAGCTATCTTTTAAAGCAGGGTTCTGATGAAATGTGAATTAGGTAAAAATGACAAGTCAGCCAGTAAATGGGAGAGATGGGAATCATGTATTATTTTGTCTAATCTTGAAATTCAAGCTTTCTCTCAAGGGTGATATTAGAGTGAGTCATTTGTTGATAGTGCAGCAATTAGTTATTAAGGAGTAGCAAGCATGGCATAGCATCATGTGAGCTACCCAGGGACTATTTCACTGGCATATTTCTCGAGGAGAAAAGAAAGAGCTCTTTTAGAAAGATATAATGAGAAAGGAAGAATGCATTTATTGTTTGCTTTATGGAATAACAGAAAATTGGAAGTGGAGAAAAAAGCCAATATTGCAGTAAGAGTATTCTACTTAAAAAAATAAAAAGATAAAAAGAGGAAGAGGAAGTTCAAATGGAAAGCACAGTGAACAAAGAAACAAGAAGATGAGATTGAGGAAAGGATTTTGGATCATTCTAGACTAGATAAACAGTAAAATTCATAATAGAGAATAAAATGGCACAAAGACAAAAATAGTAGTATAGAACAAAGACCATCACATATCCTAAGAGTATGTTTGTTTTCTTTTTTTGAGAAAATTATGCCTATAAACTACAATTTAAAATGATAACTTGTATGATTAAAGCAATGGCAGTGGTAATCTCAGCTCTTTTGGAGGCTGAAAATAAGAGGTGTTAGGGACAGTAGGCCACATGGCCAGTGTTCAGCCATCTTGTCAGAGCCTGCACCTTTAGGTTTCTATTTCTCCAGCAGTCTGTCATTTACCAGAAACCAGCTGATCCTGTTGTGGTTCAGCAGTTAGACTAAAGATAAGATTAAGATGGAGCCACCCTGTTGTGGTTTATCAGCTAGACTAGATAAAGATAGAGCAAAACATTTGGTGTGGCAGAATGTTATGACCTGGTTATAATTTCCCATGTCTTGAGATAGCTTGCTGCTGGGTTGCCATAGCAACAGGCTTCCCCATCTCCTGCCTTACAACTACTGCTGCTTGAAAAATAAAATTTGAGAGCTTGATCAACAATTCAGACTTGCTCTCCTTTGTGTCGTGTATTTTTATACAGGTGAATTTCCTCTCGAGCTTTAGTCAAATCCCCGCAGGCCGGGGCAGGCAGGCCTTACAATCAATGCCACTCTTGGCTACATAGTGAAACCTTATCTCAAAAACATGATTCCATAAAAAAGTTATGAATTTTTATGCTAGCAAATATTTTTTTTTAAACTGGGAAATAAGTTACCTTGTACAACTTCATTAGTTCAGTGTGATGTGTTTACTTTTCCATCTTACTTGTAATATTTTCTGTAGGTCCTAACTTCCCATATGCACTTTACTGTTTGGTCCCTGGCAGAGTATTCCTCAACTGATGAGTGAGAAGCCTATCTCTATTATGATTATGTCCTTCATTTCCTGGGCACTCTTCATCATTGTCCCCAAGTTTTCTACTCATATGGCTGTTTCAAATAGCTGGAGAACAGAACATTATCATGTTCCTAGGAGACAGCCAATTTTTTTTCTGTAGTTGTGGTTGCAAATAGTCACTTGCAGTAGTTTTAAAAAGGCTTAGTTAACTAATAGTTTTGCAAGATGTCAGAATCGACTTCTCATGAACGTGAAGGACGGATGGCCTTATACCTCAGTGAACACGCATTTGCAAGTCAACCAGATGGGAACAACACAAACATAAATAAAAGAAAAGAAAAGAAAAGAAAAGAAAAGAAAAGAAAAGAAAAGGAAATCAGGTGATCCAAAGTACACACTTCTCAGAGTTCATCAGTCAATGTCATTCCTGCCTCAGGAACCATGTGTTTACAAAGAGAGTCCGTAGAATTATTCCTTGCAAAGTCAGACAATAACTGCATGCTACTGAGCCTCAGAAGCCTCAGTAATCCTAGCAGTCCTTTTTTTTTCCTGATAATCTGCGTGATTGGTGATTTCCCATTCTTGAATAAGCAAATATTCAGCTTTATGCTTCTGCTTAAAATTAAGGGTTGTTTTTTTTTTTATCCTTTTGGCAACTGAGAATTTTGTGATTAATAATTACATGTAATTATGGAGTAAAAAAGAAAACATGACCAAATACCTATATAAATTCTGGTGTGCTAGGGTTATGAATGAATCATATTTGGATTGAGGTTTTAGTGCATTTAATTGAGGTATGTAATGCTTTTTATTCTAACAAGAAGTGAGTATAAATCATGATTTTTGCATTAGAGAATTCTATCCACACACCCCAAATTCTATAAATATCCTAAGGCCTACAAAACTTTTGAGAATTCCAAGGATGTTTTGATTACTGATTATTTAGGGTTCTTGAACCTATCCCACAGATTTATTTTGAAATTTCAAGCCTGGCTTATCTATTAAATAGCCCCTTCCATCTGATTGCTTAGGTCTGTACATGGAAAGTCTGCTAAATGTTCTCTTGATTTTTACTCTTAACATTCACATAAGTCACATGTAAAGGTAGCAGATGGTCCTGAAGACTTAGAGCAAAAGATCTCACATCACAGCAAAGAAACTACTATGGAACACAGACCATCATGTTCCTAAAACTCTTCTTGCCTGACTAGCACTTCTCATTTCCTGCTGAAGACAGCCACATGTTCTCACTTTCTTGCCTAAGATAGTGCTCTGTCTTTAATGTAGGATCTGAGGATAAGTAGAGCTTGGCACAGTGTTCCATCACTCTAAGGAAACACTGTGGTTGACATTGAAAGCAATATTCTAAGCCCAAGCATGTAAAGTACACTATATTAAGTGTTGTGTTGCTGTTGTTTTGTTTTGTGTTTTTATTTTTTTAGAAAGGTAGATTAATGACATAAATGTAAAGATATAAATTTTATATTTGCATACTGTTATCTTTGGTATCTAAAAATGAAGTGAATTTAAAGAGTCAGACTAGAAAGAATATTGAAAATGAAGGTTATTTTTTAAAGCAAAAGAAGGAAACAAAAATGATATTATTTATCCATTCCCATAATTCCTCCTCAACCTGCTCTGTGAAGCAACTTCAGTTTTAACCTTACCCTTCTATTTCTTTTGAACCGTTTACCCCAGTTTGTTGTATCTCCACTCCTTGAAATTCCTTCCCATGACTCTTTGGTAATTTCCTTAAGTTTATATGTATTCTAAATAATATATGGATTTTTGAAGATTCAATAGTAACATCTACAGGTGAGAGAAAGCATAAGACATTTGTATGTTCTTGGTCAGGGTTGCTCAGAATGACTATTTCTACCACAGTTTTACCTGTAGCTTTCACTCTTTTTTTTTTTTTGTAGTAGCTAAGTACATATCCAATTATGTAAATATACCACATTTTCAATATTCACTTATGAGTTGATAGACATCAATACTATGCTTATTTTCTGGTGGAAAAACAGGGCAGAAAAAAAATAAGACACAAAGATGGTAGATAATTATAAAGAAGCAGTGTCTTCTGAATACAGTGGGGCATAGGAACGTACGAACTTAGAGTGATTGCAACAACTTACAAAACAAAACAAAAAACAACAACCAAACAAAAACTGTGGGAGACCAAGCAAGGCCACATCTCAGCATAGAGAGGTAAGTTTCACAAGCCGTCTCACCCCAGACCATATGGCTATTGGCATAAGTTAGCTTTGGAGAAAAAAAAGACAGTTTCTCCAAGAGAAGTACTGTCCCTCTTTAAGTCCACTATGCTCTAGTGGAAGACTACACATCCAATAATACTTGGGCAGCACAAATTGGTCTTGATGTTTTTTTTTTAAAGGTTATGAAGTTGGGTGAGTATTAACAGGAGGTGTAAGCAGAAGGACTTGAGGAAGAGTCTTAATATGACCAAACCCACTGCATGAAACTAACAAGGAACTAATAAAATTAAATAAACAAATGAAAGAAACAAAAATAAAGACAGAAGAAAATGATTGAAACTGAAAATCATGAAGGATATGTCATTTCATAAGTAGCTAGAAAATTGACACACACAATATATATACATACATATATATATATATATATATATATATATAAACACTGAGAGTATTTTTATGCTTATGTTCATGCTAAACATAAATATTAACTTGCATCACTTCTCATAAGTTTGGTCACTGTGCAGTGTGCTTTTGTCTCTTTATACAGTAGCTACAGGAAAAACATAGGGACCTGTAAAAATTTAAGACCAATTTAAAGGTAATAATGCATTTAAAAACATTTTGTTAACTAGGTCTTTCTTTCTCTTGAAATATTTTATAAGGCATAGACATTGAGGCATTTAGAGCTACCTGTTAAAATAATAAAGTATCATGTGAATGCATAGTAAGTAACCAAATAATATAGGACAATACATAGTCCTTCATCACCACTAAGTTTTACTCCATTTTCTTGCATAAGTAAAATAAATCAGTAATTTCTTCAGGAGATAAAGCATAAATATATTCTTTTTTAATAAATATATTCTTAATTGTCTGCCAAACATTCTAGATTCCATGTTACTTTGTATCTAGAGCTTTGTTTCTCAGCTCCTTTAAGTTCACTTTCCATGTATGGCTATAAGTTGTTTGTGATACCTATGGTTTAATGGAAGAACTTGTAATCAGTTATTCACCATTCTTCTCCTCCCCCTTAATACACGATGCATCTTTCTGCGTCTTGTCTACTTTTACAGGAATCATGTCTTGAAATAGGAAGGGCAGCCAACATCAGTTATGGGACTGCAGAGCCCTCCTACGCTTCACACTTGCAGTCCTCCCCCTCCTACGCTTCACACTTGCAGTCCTCCCCCTCCTACGCTTCACACTTGCAGTCCTCCCCCTCCTACGCTTCACACTTGCAGTCCTCCCCCTCCTACGCTTCACACTTGCAGTCCTCCCCAGGCTGCCCATTATTCCTGAAGTGGCTCTCTTCTTTAGTAAGTCTGTTTTTTTTTTTTAAACAGAAATCAAAATTTGCCCCATTGTAATGTGCTAAGAGGTCAATATTTTAAGTGCATATTATCTACAAGACAGTAAAGTAGGGAAGTACAATACAGAACCGTTTTGAATAACCTCTCAATGAAACAAAACAAAGTCATGAATAAAATGAAACAGGTTTTATCATTGGAATATGGGCTTAGATGAGTGAAAAAAAATAGTGATAGCTCTAAGCATTCAAATACACTGGGAGGCTGATTTACAGACATTATTTTCATGATTTTCTTTGCAATTGGATTGAAATTAAGCAAATTTTTAAATGTATGTTAACCAGATTGAATTTGGAAACATCTTCTTTTACCTGTTATCTTTTGAATGGATAGGGTAATTTCTTCAAAGGATATATTGTATTCTTCATTGCTTATGTTATACTTAAAGGTAAAGACAATTATAATGATTTCCAAGCTGTGCCTATTTGTCCAGCAGGGCAATAATGTCAAACAATTTAGATAAAAATGGACTATGGAAGAATGGAAACTGAAAGAGAGTGAATTATGAACATAAACAAAAGTAAAAACTTTAATAATTTTATATTTTAAGCCAGAAAGGAACATCTATGAAAGATCAATAAAACATGTTGTAGGAGTTCCTTGGTAGAATTTTTGAGGACACTTGTATATATTATCATATCGTAAATAAATAGTAATACTTTGACTTCTTCCTTTTCAGTTCGTATAGCTTTGATCCCTTTTAGTTGTCTTATTGCTCTAACTAGGACTTTGTGACTAGGTTGAAGAGATATGGAAAAAGCGGACAACCTTGTCTTGTTCCTGATTCTAGTGGATTTGATTTAAGCTTCTCTTCATTTAGTTTGATGTTGGCTATAGGCTTGCTGTATATTGCCCTTACTATGTTTAGGTATGTATCTCTGATCTCCCCAAGACTTTAAACATGAATGGGTGGTGGGTTTTCTCAATGCTGGTTCAGCATTTAAGGAGATGATCATATGGGCTTTTTCTTTCAGTTTGTTTATATAATGGATTACCTTGATGGACTTCCATATATTGGACCACACCTGCATGCCTAGTATGAAGCCTACTTAGTCATGGTGAATGACATGGCTGGATACACAATCAAGTAAAAAAATCAGTAGGCCTCTTTTATTCAAAAGAAAAACAGGCAGAGAAAAAAAATAGGGAAATGACACCTGTCACAATAGCCATAAAAATTATAAAGTATCTTGGTGTAGTTCTAACCAAACAAATGCAAGACTTGTATGAAAAAATCTTTCAAGTCTCTGAAGAAAGAAATTGAAGAAGATATCAGAAGATAAAGATCTCCCCATGGTTAGGATCATTAGGACTAACATAATAAAATGTCCATCTTACCAAAAGATATCTACAGATTCAATATAATTCTTTTCAAAATGCCAACACAATTATTTACAGACATTGAAAGAACAATTCTCAACTTTATATGGGGAAAAAACCCAAATAGCTAAGACAATCCTATATAATAAAAGAACTTTTGGAGGTATTTCTATGCCTGATCTCATGATTTACTATAGAGCAACAGTACTAAAAATTGCTTGGTACTGGCAAAGAAACAGAAAGGTTGATCAATGGAATTGAATCAAAGACCCAGAAATAAACTACACACCTATGGACACTTGATTTTTTAAAAAAAGAAACCAAAACCGTACAATGGAAAAAAAGATAGCATTTTCAAAATGGTGGCGGTATAACTGAATATCGTCTACATATAGAAAAACACTAATACACCCCAATTTATCACCCTGTACAAAAATAAAGTCAAAATGGATTAAGGATATCAATGTAAATCCAGAAACACTAAAACTGTTAGAAAAAAGTAGGGAAGAGCATTGAGCTCACTGGCACAGGAGACATCTTCCTGAACAGAACATCAACGGGTCAGGCTCTAAGATCAACAATGGGACCTCATGAAACTGAAAAGCTTCTGTAAGGCAAAGGACACTGTCAATAGAACAAAATGACAACCCACAGACTGTGAAAAGATCTTTACCAACCCTACATCTGACAGAGGGCTAGTATCCAACATATATGAAGCACTCAAGAAATTAAGCACCACCAAATCAAATAATCCAATTAAAAATGGGTACAGAACTAAAAAGATAATTCTCAACAAAGGAATATCAAATGTTTGAGAAACACTTAAAGAAATCGTCAATGTCCTTAGTCATAATGGAAATGCAAATCAAAACAACTCTGAGATTTCACCTTACACATATCAGAATGGCTAAGTTGAAAAACTCAAGTGAAAGAACATGATGACAAAGATGTGGAGAAAGGGGAACATTCCTCCATTGTTAGTGTGAGTGAAAACTTGTACAACCAATTTTGGAAAACAATATGGCACTTTATCAGAAAATTGGGAATAGTGTTACCTCAAGACCCAGCTTATACCCGAAGGATACTGACCATACAACAAGGACATTTGCCCAACTATGCTCATGGCAGCTTTACTTGTAATAGCCGGAATGTAGAAACAACCTAGATGTCCCTCAACTGAAGAATAGATAAAGGGTTTATGATGCATTTAAACAATGGGATACTATTCAAGATTCAGGAAATCTTGAAATTTGCAGGCAAATGGATTAAACTAGAAACGATCATCCAGAGTGAGGTACCCAGACACAGAAAGCCATGCGTGGTATATATGCACCTATAAGCAGATATTAGTCGTATAGTATAGGATAACCACATTACAATACATAGATATAAAAAAGCTAAATATCAAGGAGGACCCTAGGGAGAATGCTCAATTCTTATTCCTAAGGGTAAATAGAATAGACACCGGAAGAGGTTGAAGTGAAGAAACAGGAATAGAGTCTATTACAGAGATTCTCTGAAAGAGTCCACCCAGAGGGCGAATCAAAGCACATGCTGAAATGCACAGCCAAACTGCTTCCAGGTGGAGTACAGAGGGTCTTAGTGAAGAGTTGGGGAATAGAAGGACCTAAGAGATAGGAGAAATACAAGGAGACAAATATAGCCAACAAGTCCTGGCTGTTGGGGGAGGTGGGTGCTGCAGACACTGATGCACAAAGTAAGGACCATGCATGGGGAAGGCCTAGAGCTCCTGCTCAGATGTAGGAGATAGACAGCACAGCCTCCATGTGTGCTCCATAATATGAGGAGTAGGGGCTGCCTCTGACATGGACTTTGGTGTCCACAAATTGATTACTTTCACCAGTAGGGGGAGACCTCAGAGGAAGAGGATGTAGGCAGTCCAGATGAGACTTGATAGGCTGAGGTCAGATGATAGGGAGGAGGAGGAATTTCCTACCTCTCTGAGGGCTAGGGGAGGAGGAGGAGGGGTGAAGAGGGAGAGTGGGACCAGGAAGTGATGAGGGAAGTTATAGTAAGAATGTAAATTGAACTACAGTAACTACAGTCAAAAGAAAAAATGTCAAAAGAGTAAAAAGGTTTATATTTCATATAAAATAATACTGCTGGTAGAACAATTGCATTTTAAAATTTCAAATAAATGAAAGTATGAGGTATTAATTTTATGTTTTCATATATGTATCTAGTGAATAATGATCAAACAGGGTCATTTACATCTAAAATATTATTTTGATTAACACATAATAGTTTAATACATTTACCCAGCCTAGTGTGGTTTCTGTAACACATATTGATCAAATCAGTATAATTAATACTGGTCTTTTAATGATGCCTTTACATTTGAAGCATATACGACAGATGACAATGAACTTTAATATCCACATTATGATATAGACACAAGACTTAGCATTTCTACTGAACACTGCCTTTATTTCCATTGCCCAGCTACAAATACTTACCTGGCTAATATTTGGATGAAATGTATTCATATCCCTATGCTTTGTTTTGCTTTGAATTTTAAGACCCTTATATTTGCATGTTAATCCTAGCCAAGTCATTTTCGAAGCAGAAACTTAAACTGAGAAAAGGCTCCTACCATACTGGCAAGGCTATAGTGAATTTTAAAAATTAGTGATTGATGTGGTAGGCCCAGTCTATTTGGGGTGATGTTTCTCTGCACTGGTGTCCCTAAATTCTATAACAAAGCCAGCTGAGCAAGCCATCATGAGCAAACCAGGGAGCAGCTTTCTTTCGTGGATTCTGCATCAGCTCTTGCTCCAGGTTCTTGTCCTGTTTGGGTTCCTGTACTGACTTCCTTCAATGATACCCTATGATGTGAAACTGAAAGATGGAGTCAACCCTATCTCCCCAAATTGCTTTTTGTCATAGTGTTTTATCACAGCAAAGGATACCCGAACCCAGACAAAGGTATACACAGTGTCATCTGCTTCTTTAGTTGCTAAATGCCACAGCCCAGTTGTCAAAACTCAATCAACACAATAAAATTAAACAAGATACAGGTTTCTTTCAGATTTTGTCAGTTGTATCTCTCATTCTCATTTCTTCTTTCAGAGCCAACCCAGAATATGCCACTGAAATAAGCCGCACGGCTTATTTGTGGCATTCAGCTGTGGTGTGAGTTCTTTCTCACATTAGCTTCAAAATTCAGGTGACAAGTGTGGGTCATTTTATACTAACTTCATCTCATTTAACTTTACCTAACTTTGTTATTTTTGTTAAGAGAAGACTCAGGTTGTGAGCCTTGAGGAAGGACATCACAGAAGCATGATGTCATTATCAAGTAGAATGTAGAGGAGGTATCTGCATATAATAACTTCAACCTTTTTACGATAAATATTAGTCTTTAGTATTTTTTTTGTGAAAATTACACAAGTGTGAATTCAGGGATGTGTTTGCTTAGCTAAACTGTCATCTCCTATTACTTATCTGTAGCAGCTTGAAGTTGACCAGTGGTTACTAAAAACTCAGTCTAATTGATTGGCTTTTGTTCTTCTAATATACCCCAGTCTCTTCTGCCTTCTCCTCTTTTCTTGTCTTATTTTGTTTTGTAAACCTGCTCAGCTCACTGGATAGCTGAACTGCAGCCTTGGAACAACAGCCCTATGGGATAGAGCTGCACAGGACTGTTCATTAGCCATAAGCCACGTGTTACTATTGAGTAGTAAAATGTTATTGGTAGGACTGAAAGCCAAGTGAAACGTGATTGGTAGTAATAAAATTAAAGTGAAATGTGATTGGTAGGACTGAAGAAGTTAATTTAGAAATTATACTTTATTTACATATTCAAAGGATTTTTAATATTAATAGGCAAAATTGCGCTTATTAAACTATTAAACTACTTATCTATTATAAATTTTGAATTTTCCAGGGTTGATCAAGAATATAAGAAAAAAACTATTTAAAGGTAAGTTGGATGGCTTTGAAGAAAAGCACTTACTGCTCAATCCTTGTACCTGACTTTGATTCCTGGAACCCATCCCCACAAAATAACCTGGTGGGATAGTATAGATTTATACTCCCAGCATGCCAATATGAGATGGAAAGATGCTGGCCTGTGATGCTGGAATTAGGAGCATAGCAGCAACAATCCTGCCTCACAAGGAGGAATGTACTAACCCTGAATGTTGTCCTGGCCTCTACATGCTACACAAGGGAGTAAGTACACAGACATGCACACACACGATCACTCAAGGACACAGGTCTCAGTTTTCTAGGATGGGATTCAAGTAACCAATCTACTGGCATCTTCAACTCTCAGGATCTCATCAGGTTTCCTGAGTCCTGCTCCTACGCAGAAGAACAAGTCTCAGTAGCTTTTCCTCTATGGCGGACAGATTTACTAACTTCATGCAGGAGCTGCCCAGAAAAACCCTGGGAGAATGAAACACAAGGGTCAGACTTGGGATCCCAGGTTTACTGGAACCTGGTATGTAGATCCTGGTACTTTGAGGATGCTGTAATTTTGGATTAGAAAAACAGACATGCTACAGTCCTGGTCTTACTTTCTTTTGAGAGAAAGGATTGGGCTGCCTTGTTTCTACTTATTCTGGTGAGTGAGTGAGTACCTTCCTCTTGGACCATTTTCCTTTTGTTTCTTCACTTGGTAAATGTTTTTTTTTAATTTCTAACTGATACATGAAATGATATTTATTTGATACTATGAGATTTTTATATTTATATAATGTTTTCATTTTCTATGTTTAAAGCAGAGTAAGCACATGTATTGCCTCAAACATTTATCATTTCATTTTAAATAAACACTCAAAATCCTACATTTTATGTTTTCTTTTAATATTAGTATCATTTATTCTTACATAATTTTTACTTAATGTTACTTAATACTTCTTGGAACAAAATCAGCACAAACTGGACTTAATTTTGTTTTCAGTCCTGTCAATAAACCAGATTTAATTTTACTTTCAGTTCTAGTAAACAACTCTGAGATTCTACCTTACACCTGTCAGAATGGCTAAGCTCAAAACTCAAGTGATAGCACATGCTGGCAAGGATGTAGACAAAAGGAAATACTCCATTGCTGGTAGGAGTGCAAACTTGCACAAGCACTTTGGAACACAATCTGGTGCTTCCTCAGAAAGTTAGAAACAACTTTACCTCAAGACCCAGCTATATCACTCCTAGGCATATCCCAAAAAAATGCTCCACCATATAACAAGGACATTTGCTCATAGTGGCTTTATTTATAATAGCCAGAAACTGGAAACAACCCGATGTCTCTCAACCAATGAATGGATTAAAACAAACAAACAAACAAACAGAAAACAACAACAACAAAAAACAACTGTGGTACAACCACACAATGGAATACTACTCGGCTATTAAAAACAAGGACATCATGAAACTTGCAGGCAAATGGGTTGATATAGAAACACCATCCTGAGTGATATAACCTAGACCCAGAAGGACACACATATATACTCACTTATAAATAGATATTAGGCATATAATACAGGATAACCATGCTACAATCCACAGACCTAAAGAACTAAATAAGAGGGAAGACTCTGGGAAAGATGCTTAATTTTGATTCAGAAGGGCAAACAGAATAGACAGTGGAAGCATTTGAAGACAGGGAACGGGAATGAAGCCTACCGCAGATGTCCTCTGAAAGACTTCACCCAGCAGGGCGTTGAAGCAGATGCTGAGACTAACAGACAAATTTGGGCAGAGTGAAGGGAGGAGTCTTGTGGAAGTGGGGATAGGACAGATGGGACAGAAACTCTATAAGAAGACCAACAGAGGCAACAAATCTGGGCCCACGGGAGCCTGCGGAGACTGATGCACCAAATAAGGAACCTGTACAGAGAGGGCCTAGGCCCCACCACAGATGTAGCTGATAGTCAGCTAAGTCTTCACGTGGGTCCCTTAGGGAAGCAGGGGCTGTCTCTGTCATGAACGCTGTTGCCTGATCTTTGATCACTTGCCCCTGGCCAGGCGGCCTTGCCAGGCTACAGAGGAAGAGGATGCAAGCAGTCCTAATGTGACTTGGTAGGCTGGGTTTAGTTGGTAGAAGATGAGGTCTCCCCTTTTCTGAGGGTTAGCGGAGGGGGATAGGGGAGAAAAGAGAGGGGCGTGGGACCAAGAGGAGATGGTGGAGAGGGGTACAATCAGGATGTAAGTGAATACATTAAAAATACATAAATTTAATTTATAAAAGAAGTACATATCTGTGCTGCCCACTTTTCTTCTCTTTTAACTTAACTTATTAAGGCATATATGTCCTATAAATGATTTTGTGATGTAGCTGTCATTCAACCAATATTATTAAACACATTTCCAATAGATAAATACTACAGAACAAAATAGAAAAAAATTACAAACTTAAATTTTCATTGTAAATTACAGTTAACAAAAACATTCCAAGAATTTTTAATAATGTAGCCCATTTTCTAAATATAATACTTATGTCTTTCTAGGAACCTAAAGATGCCTAAGGGATGTAGAACTTTAAAGATTTCACATGTAATTGAATGGTAACATTATTTTTACTACAACAAATACTTCATGCCTTAACTTTTAAATAGTATTAATTCTAGTTCTGTGAAACATCTCTTCAGATCAGATACTCTAAACTTATTATAGTTTGAATGAGGTTTAATTTATAACTCTAAATATCACTATGCAACATCCCTAAGTTCAAACTGAATATAGTTCCATGCCACCAAGCTGTCTAGAAAGAGTGAGCATATACTCACGCTGCAGAGAACATAGCATGGGGAGCAGAGACAGTGTTGAACTACTCCACTGTGTTACCATATTCTTGAGTCATCGCGTTCTAAACCTGTTGAAAGGTAAATAACCAAGAGATTAATTACATATACTGACTATGCTACACATAACTGCTAAATGACCCAAGAAAGATAAGAGGTCAGACGCCTCACTTTATACACCTGTATCTTTTTCATTCAGTTACTCTTTTCCTTACTCATGCCAATAAATGGTTTTCTTTTTAGTTCTTAGGCAAATACTATCAAAACACATTAAAAAAAATACCAGCAGTGGTGGGTATTTATATAATTTCTAAAGAATGGATTTTGTAAAACTCTAAGGGACTGGATAAATCTTGATAACCAAATACATATATTTCACACACAATACATTTTATTATGTATTTTATTTTTATTATAAATTATGGCTGCAGGGAAAATATGTAATTAAGCAAAATTACTAAATTGTCTGAAAGTTTCAATGATATAGGTAGTTATCAGAGTAAAGGTCAAATGGCTAGATGCCTTGCATAAACATTTTTCATTTTCATGCTTACATTTATCAGCTGACAGGCATGGTTCATATAAGTAAAGGGAACTGTTTTTACAGTTTCTTGAATTATTCATTTTATTATGAAAAATATTACAATTAATTAAGAGATGGGAAGTTGACTCCCTGGAATTCAGTCACACTAGACAGCAAGAAATATCTTTTTAAAATTTAGAGACTGTTGGTACAGCTAAGAGCAGCTTAAGTTGTAGTTCTTCTGATTTAGCATGCCTCTCTCCAGTTAACACTGGGATTACTGCTGTGTGTGACCAATTTATCAGAACAAACATCTTTATCTTACAGAATACAAGTTAAACAGGGAAAGATTCAGCTATCACCATAAGATAAGGCCTCCTCAAATCACACTACCGTAGACTTATGTCCTATCTAAAATATGATTTTGTTATAGAATCAATAAATTGCTTACCCTTAGAGGCCCCTAAGTCTGTGTTAGATGCCTTACATACTTACACACATATAAACATATACACACATAAATACACATCACACACGTACACACCCATTGTTCCAATGTCATGTTTCTTAAAACTTTAAACTTTGTATTGCTGAAATTAGTATATTAATTTTTTTTTCTAATTCGAAGAGGGGTTTAACAAAATCTTCAGTTATGTGTGCTTAAGATAAAGCTAATTTGGCTTGCTCCGCCCCTTCACTCAAGATGATGGCTCCCAGTGGAGTCGAGGCTACGCTTGGAGTTTCCTGAAGCCGGCACTGTCCTTCTCTCTCTCTTTGGGCGACCTCTTGAAGGAGGGCAGGGGCTGGGCAGGGGCGGGGCACCTGTGTGGCTGGACCATGAGTGCGTGAGTATGTGCCCAGCCTGTGCAGCTTCCATCTGGCCCTTCCTGATCTGGTCACATCCTCCTAGGTCCCCTCCCAGTTTGACCCATTGCCTGGTCTTGTATATCATTCCAAACTTCTAAAGCTGAGGTACTTCCTCCAGTCCAGGGTCCCTGTCACTTTAGAGATGCTCCTCCTCTTTGCTTCTCAAAAGCCCACCTTCCAAACCAGTACTCTTTTCCATGTTCTAAAAGTCTTCCTTGCAACCCACTTCTTTAGACCTTGTTTCCCCTTCTTTAGACATTCACATCTCCTTTGAATTAACTCTGAACTCCTCACAATATGCCCAACCCTTACAGCACCTTCACTGAGGATCCAGACTTCCTTTTGTCCTGAACTCCACAGCCCTCTCACAGCTGTGAATGGTATAGACCTGGTGCTGGACTTGCTGACCTTGCCGCATCTCGAGTTCCTCCTCCTGCCCTCCCTCCAGGCTATCTTGGCCTGGCTTTTGGCCTTCATCTACAACCTGCCACACACAGTACTGACCAGTGTTTTGTGCTTGAGTGGAGGAGTCCTGGTTTCTTTGCTGGCCTTTGTTAAAGCATTTGTACAATTTGCTGTCAAAGGATTGCAGGCCTTGTGTACTCTTCTCTATAGCTGTTGTTCTGGCATGGACAGCGTAAAACTACTGGGGCATCTGGCATCTCACAGAGCTCCGAGGAGCTGGGAAATACTGAACAGGAGGAGCCTGAATCTGGTCTCCAATGGCCATGCTTTGCTGTGCCAGGCCTGTGACACCTGCGCCATTGCAGTGAGCCTGGTGGCCTATGTGATCAACAATCTGGTCAACATCTGCCTTGTTTCATTGGCCCTCAGAACTTCTCCTTGGTGCTGATCCTACGGGATGCCATGACCAGGCCTCTGTGGACAGATGTGGTGGCCGCTTTCCTTGCTCACATTTCCAGCAGTTCCATGGCCTTGGCTATTCTCCTATAGAACCCCTGCCAATTAGTCCTGGAGCTATTGGCCTCAGCTGTCTGCTTCCTGGCTAGCTCTGTGCTTTCCAACTCTCTGGTTTGGCATTGCCGGCTTGTGCGCTGTCAGTAACGTTGGCTGTGCACCTAGACCTCACCTTGAGGCCTTCCAACCAAGCTTTCAATCAGCTTCAAGCCCACCCATCCTACCACCTGCTCCAAAAGGATGTTGTAAGGTTGTCTTGCCTTGTACTGGGCCTGGAGGCCTGGCAAAGGGTCTGGAGCTGAAACCTACAACTGGCCAGTGGGTGGAATCAGGGATGAGCACGAGAAGCCCCCAAATGTGGCCCTAAAAGTGCTGGAGTCCAGCCCTGGGTGAAGTCAGGGCCTGAAGAAGTGTGGATGTAAGAGTGAAGAAGTAGGAATGAGACAGGCATGGGGATCAGGAGGAGGTATGCAGCCTGATTGATTAGTCCTCAGAGAGCTTCTTTATTTATACAGAACTCTGTAGGCAGGGATAGATGCATGCTGTTCCAAACCATAGATCATAATATTTTTGTCTCTGGACACGTGTTTTAACCTCTGCTTGGTCATAAGTTTAGTCATCATTGATAAACTATGACAGAACAGAATTATCTTTTAAAATTATTTCCCCCTCATCAACTCCATAACTCAACTTTTAACAATACTGTAATTTCAAGAGTGTATTGTGCCAACATAAGACAGCCTGTTCTCAGTCTGGTAGCTCTTCAAGTTTCAAGGACACTACAGAGAAAGAAAATCTCCAAGCAAGTCTCGGCACATTGTCATGTCCCAAGCAGTGCATTATCAACTTTTAATAGTCAGAGTGAAAATTGTCCTTAAGGACAATAAAAATCTTCAGGCCAAAGCTCCTGCAGCAATTATTCAATTTCTGACATAATCCAGTGTTTATATCTTATACATTTCCAGAATGTATTTATATATTTAACCTTGGTATTCCTTGTTCCTTGGTCATATGACACCATAGTGGCCCTGTATGAGTCAACTTTTTATAAGAAAGGGAGGTCTTAAATTTTATTTTATTTTTTATCATTTATCCACACTGTTCTTTGTCCATCAATATAAGGAAGAGGCTTCTATCTGCTGCCAACTTCTCTAGGTTGCAGATATTGTTTGTCTTTTTAAGTTTACTTTGTTTTGATTATCTTGTTCTAGAGTAAGGAACATCCAGGAGCAGATTTGCCAAGAGTATCTTTGAGTCAGAGCCTCATAAGGAGGTCTCTGGTATAGTTATTTGAGACACAACCTCCAGGGCCTAAGAAAACCTTCACGTTGGGTCAGATAAGGAGGATAGCTCTCTAAAAACAGGAGGGGTAGTATAGCGAAGACATTCCTGGGGAAGCTTAGAAGCAGTGCTCCTGGGAGAGTGTATAAATGATTCATAAGAAAATTTCCATCAATCCAATATCCCCAAGTTGTACAGGTAACAAAAGCCCCCACCAGCATACAACTCATAGAGATAAAGGCCAAAAAGTGGGGGACTACACCACAGCAACTTCATCCTCAGCTAAGCTTTGCTGGAACTTTGTCAAAGAGCTGTGTTGCCTTTATGACTTTTTCTGTGCCCACTAGCCATGGCTGTGCCATAGGAGGGTATTCTCAGCTAGGATCCAGGGCCAGGGCACTCTTCCTGCAGCATCAAAGGGCAGGTCCATCAGACCACCACCTGAGATAGGTGGAGAGAGACTCAGTGAGGATGAGCCTACATCTGGACAAGACCCACAGAAGTGGCTGAAGGAGTGGAAGCAATGTATTCTGCCAGGATCAGAGCAAGACCATGATGCTTCTGCTCTGCTGGCACCTGTGCTTATGCCAGGAAACTCTCATGTGCCACCCTTTCTACCACTGTAAGTTCCCACTTTACCATCGTGGCATCTGAGCCTACCTCTGAAGACTCCTCCCCTGTCTACCTGACCTCTGAGGTGCACACACTAGGACAGCTTCAACACTTTGCCTCTGGGTTTTGGCCTGATTCTGCATTTCCCCGAAGGCGACTCTGTCAACCAGTACGTGTAGCAGGAATACTCTAGAAGATTCTAGTCTGGGTGGGACAGGGGATCAATTTCATTGAACGTGTGTGGGGCTCTGTGATACTGAGGGTGATGAGTATTTCATTCTGCAAGGAACTTCAGACTCAGTGGTGGGTTTTTCTGCAACCTGCCCTGGACTCACCCAGATGCCTGCTTCTGGGGCCATACTTCTCTGCCTCTGGCTCTTCTATTGGAGTGTTTACTCCTTCTTCCCTAGGCCACACCATATCACTGTCATGGGCCTTGGAGAGATGTTGATTTTTTAATTTATCTTTTTTTTTCTTGTTTTGGAATGATCTTGAACCTTTATATCCAGCCAGAGCCTCTGCCCTGGTGGGTCTGGGAATACTATCATGCACGTGTTCTTAGAGCCAGTTCTTCCTCTCATTCTCTTTTAAAGACGCCCAACTTGACAAGAACCTGGACTCAGGAGTTTTCCCTGGACACAGCGTTGCGACTACACCTGGTGATGGGACCGTTTACCATCAGGAACCCTAGCTCCATGGAGGTCCTGTGAAAGAATAACTCAGACCTCTACTCACTTCCCACATGGCATAGAACGTGGAATTCCATCTAAGCTCTCTCTGCATGGGGAGGGCTCTCTGCACATGTCATTATGGTCCAAAAAAGGGGTCAGGCCTTAGGGGTCATGCTGCTCCATTGGTCAGCCTGCCCAGTTTCTATTAATAAAGTTCTGTTGACAGCTCAAAAAAAAAAAGTTAAAGATAATTTAAATGTCTCTCAGATTTTCTGCTCCCTTTTCCAAGGTATATAATCTAGTTTTGGTTCAAACACATTTTAAGAAAATGCAAATTAAAGAAAAATTTTGTATGATGATAAAAATGAACTCACCTACATGTTTTTAATTTTCCAAATGTACTAGAAAATGGAGCTGTGCCGAATCATACTTGTATCATGTATTGAGGGTATTGTGAGCAACACACTCTAAGCAGTAATTTTAGAGAAGTTCTGTTTTCTTCAGTTTTCATCATAATGATAATTCAATCCTTTCATATGTATTAAAAATCAGGAAGAGGCTGGCATTTTGGCACATGCCTTTAATCTCAGAACACCTAAGGCAAAGGCAGAAGGATTGATGTGAGTTTGATGCCAGCCTGATCTACAAGTGAGCCTACAACAGCCAAAAGTACACAGAGAAACCATGTCTCGAAAACAAAACAAACAAACAAAAATTTTCAATTATGGAGGCTCACAATCAAGTTCAGACCTGACATCATAAAGTCTTGTTTATTTAATTGTAGACCCGATTGTACTTCCTGGGAATCATTTTTAAAAGTATTCTATTAAGATACCTGCTTTTAATATTGTTAATGCCTTAAATTACAAAAGAGTAACAAAATTCTTATATTTTGTAGCGTTTCTTCTGTGGGACTATGTTGTCTCATGCTTAGGGCTGCTGAAATGGTAAAACCACAAATGAACATTTTTTTGTAAAGCTTGTAATGTGTCATTTGTAATTCTTGATATAAAAGATGTTAATGAAGAGGAGGGTATAGTCCAAAACAAGTCATGTTTGAATTTAAGGTCCTGACCTTACATTTCATACCCTCTAAGTTGACACAATCAAAGAACATAGATCAGAAACAAACAATGCATATTCAAGGACAAGGGGAAAAAATCATGATACCTGGACCTTGTGCAACACCTGGAAGCGGCGCTTACCAGCAGATTGCATCAGATTGAACATCAATCCAAGGAGCTTAAATTTTTCTCAAAGCACCATGGCATAGAGTTTGACCAGGGCACTAACATGAACCCATTAAAATCTTAGCAGGTAGAGGATCCCACAGAGCCACTGAGGGAGCTGGCCAGGGCATGGGCCAGGGCATGGGCTGCAGGCTGTGATGGCCCAACCCAGGAGGTGCAAGAAGGATGCAGAAGTGGGGGCAGAAGTGAGGGGCCAGGTCCCTGCTGCGCAACATCCCCCCCACCATGTGTGTGGCTGCAGGAGTGCATTCTGGCAGAACAGCTCACAATCTAGAAAACCTACTGAACATATGATGATGCAACAAAATCTACCGTCTATATTTTTCCCTTTTATTCGGGAGCTGCCAATTTTAAGCAGGATGTCTGGGGGATCTGTTGAAAAACTGTGGTACAGGATGACCTAGCAAAGATTGTAAGCCTGTAACAAGATACTCATAGTGGTTGTGTCAGTTCTGCTTCTGAATGCTGCAGATAACAGCAAGTGGACTCCCTCCATTATTTCTGAAGCATTCATTTGACCTTCCATCAAAACGCACTTTTTTAATCTGTTCTGGGAGATGTTAATGGAATACAGTCATGTCCACTCAAGAAAGGCAGATGAAAACTAAACACGCTGTGTCCTTGTTGGAGCAGTTGAAATTGTCTTATGAACAGCAATTGTTTACTGACATAGTGTTAATTGTTGAGGGCACTGAATTCCCGTATCATAAGATGGTTCTTGCAACATGTAGCTCCTATTTCAGGGCCGTGTTCATGAATGGACTAAGTGAAAGCAAGCAGACACAGTTACCCCTGAGGAACATGGACCATGCTGCCTTGCACATGGTAAAAACGTATGCATACACAGGAAGCTTGGCAGTAAACGACAGCACTATAAAGAAACTCTATAAAACACAGCTGGCTTCAACAGGTAGAAGATGTTGTGGAGAATAGTATAAAGAATGATATAAATATAAAAAAATAATATAAAAATTAATACAGAGAACTGAGTGCGGTCATTGTGGTTTGCGGACCTCTTCATTTGTAAAGCAAAGTGCTAAAACAATGGTGGAGCACAGGTTTCCTGCTGTGTACCACCAGGAAGCATTCATGCCACTGCCCCACGATCTACTGATAGACATTCTCAGTAGGGACAATTTCAATGTAGAAAAGAAAGAAACAGTTCGAAAAGCTGCAATGCAGTGGCTAGAGTACAACACAGAGTCTCAATTCTAGTAGTTGTCTTCAGTTCTTAGCCAGATTAGAACTGTTGTGCTTTCAGAAGTCACACAGAGAGCATGGTTTCAGGGTCTCGCACCCAATGATGATAAATCTGTTGTGGTTCAAGGACTTTCTAGGTCTATGCTCAAGATTTTCAAACCAAGATTTAGAATGATTAAGGAGGAGATGATGATTTTTCACTGAAGCCTCATCAGAAAATCCTTGTAGTCTTTACTCTTCTCTCTGTTATAGGCCCCAGGCAGAAAAAGTTTACAAGTTATGCAGCCAGCCAGCTGACTTGCATAAGATTGGGATAGTGGTAAACCCGATATACATATAGCAGGGGGCCAAGTGCCCCTGAAAAAACACAAAAACAAATTAGAGTAAGACAAGTAAGCTGCAGACTGCATTCAAACTGTGCTTTTACTGGTTTGATGCACAACAAAATACCTGGTTTCCAAAGACTGATGCTTTTTGTCCGTGTGAAACCATCTTTGGTTTGCTGTGAAGGCTATGTCTATGCAATAGGAGAAGATCATGTTGATGGAGAACTTAATCAGAGGACCCTAGAGAGATATGACACTGAGAAGAATGAGTGGACAATGGTGAGCCCCTTGCCTTGTGCTTGGCAGTGGACTGCAGCAGTTGTGGTTCACGACTGCATTTATGTAATGACATTAAACCTCATGTACTGTAACTTTCCAAGATCTGACTCGTGGGTAGAAATGGCCATGAGGCTGACTAGCAGATCTTTCGCTTCAGCTGCAGCTTTTGGTGATAAAATTTTCTATATCAGATTGTGCATATTGCTACCAATTCTGGCATAAGACTCCCCTCTGGCACTGCAAATGGGTCTTCAGTAACTGTGGAAATTTATTATGGGAATAAAAATGAGTGGATGATGGCAGCCAATATCCCTGTTAAAAGGTACCCTGATCCCCGTGTTAGGGCTGTTGTGATTTCAAATTCTCTTTGTGTGTTTATGTGAGAAACATACTTAAATGAATGAGCTAAATACTCCACCCACCAGTACGTTCTGCAACTTGACTGGTGGTCTCTGTGGCAGCATGTATCTGAACAGGTACTGTGGAACCTAGTGAGAGATTTTTGATGTACTGTGAAGAATCATTATCCATCCTGTCTTGCAGAATCTCCATGGAAGCCACCAACTTATCTTTGTTCACCAGATGGAAATGAGGAGTTTTTACTGGATGGTGAAACGGTTGCACTTACCCCTGTATAGGGGAGTTGAGGCAGTGCACACGCCAGACTCGTGATTTCCTTGGCTAAACCAGAGGATATAAAAAGGAATGGGTATGAGTACATGAAAATCTATCTTTGGTACATTTTATTCTTATACCCTACTTAATATTTGTATAAGTATAACATATATCAGTGTGTCATTCAGACAGCCATGCTTCTGTAATGTGAAAGAGATTATTTGATATTTAAGAAACTTTTATGTATGTCATGTGAGTACAAGAGTCTGGGTTATCTAACATTGTCAGTATGTACAGTCCAGAACTTCACTTTTAAAAGCAATTTCCTGTTCCTAGTGTGGCATATCAAGATTGTGCCGAGATTAATTTAGTATATGCATTGTTGAGTTCCTATACTTCTAACATCCTAGAATATAGTTTTCTAGTATAATTCTGCTGCACTTAACACTAATGTTCATGTTGGTATAGAAATGTCTTTTAAATCCTGTACTATTGTGGAGGAAGATCTCCTATACGTCTATGGTATTACACAGGGAAAGCTGTGACTGCAGGATCAGTCTCACTATCCGATAGGTGCATGTGTTCCCTTCCCACGGACACACTTGTCTTTCTAGAATACAGGTTGTCCAGTCATCTGGCCGCTTACTGGGTGTGGACTTAAGTTGCTGGGCTTGCAAATGAATTGCTAGTGTCTCATTGTGTGAGTCTATGTGGAGCTTTAATCATAAAATGTCTCCACTTTCTATATTACGTTAACGTTGGCTCATGCATTTAACCACCTGCTGTTGCTAATGTACTTCTCCATCTTACAAAGACTTAGAGTGGATTAACCAGGTCATTACATCCTAATTTAATAATGAGCATTGTGTGTAGGTATCTATTAGGTGTGTTTTTTAACCTGACATGTGCATGTTTGGGGGCAGTAGGGTTAAGAAGGTGCACTGGGCAGGATTGTCTGCACTGACTGTGCAGAAGAGCAGATGCTAGCAGTATTCTGGCATTAATCCCAGGAAACACTAGCAGTAGTGGGGCACCACCAATGTCACATGAGCACAGGTGCCTCATGACAAACATGGCTGGCATGTTCAACAGCATAATGCTCTGGCACTATATTTTGAATGACATTAATTTATTAAAAATGGTATATAATAAAAAAAATCTCAGCAGATAATTGAAAACATGGCCAACCCAAAGACCATTGTAACAGTTTTATCAATAGTGTTCTAAGGGAGAAAATATTTAGATTTGTGAGATATTTTTAAATTGATTGATTTTATCATTTTCTTTTATTATTTTTTATATTTTATGTATATGGATATTTTACCTGCATGTATATGTGCACACTGCTTGTATGCCTTTTCTCCTCTGAGGCCAAAAGAGTTTACCAGGTCCAAATTGCTTGAAAGTAGAGCTACAGAGGGTTGTGAGAAGCCAAGTGGATGCTGGGAATTGAACCTGAGTTTTTGGAAAACCAGCTAGAACTCTTAAATACTTGGCCATCAATTTTATCATTCTTTATGTACATGCACTTATGTTTTTAAGGTTTATTTAGTGTGTATGAATGTGGGTCTATGCATGTGTTCATTTCTCTCTCTCTCTCTCTCTCTCTCTCTCTGTGTGTGTGTGTGTGTGTGTGTGTGTGTGTGTTCAAACACACACATGTAAATACTGCAGCATGTATATGAAGGTCAGAGAACAATTTATGTGACTCAGGTCTTTGGGTTCCAGACAAAATACTTTTACCCTCCATGACACCTCACATGTGCAAATTTTGGTGCATTACAGTATTTCACTTATTTTCTGTAAAAATATGATTTTTGAATAATAAAATGAATATTTATATAGGACACTACAGTACACTGAAGTAAAAATTACCAAAGAAGAAAAAAGGTACCTATTAGTCTTATATATTTTTTCAAATTACTGCTTCTTTAATTAGTAAAAGGGACTGAAAATCATTTAATCAGAGCATTATATTGTACATAAATCAAAAGAATAGAGAAATAGAAAAGGAAACATTACTTTGAAAAAAACTATAGAAGACATTAAGTGATGCTGCTAGTATCATCAAAATGAACTATATTCAAAACTTCATTTTGTTAATAAAAGCATGCCCCTTGGTTTAAATAAGTAGATGTGATTAAAGGACATTGACATTTGAACAAATAACGACAATTACTTATGCCATTTACAGTAATAAATTAGATTTGCTGCCAGAAGAGGTCACAGAGTTGATTCCTGTGGCTGTACTTTAAATAGAATTTTATGGCTTCACAATTACTAGACTGGGTCTTCAAGCCCACATTAAATCAGCATACATTCTTCTAAATGCCTTCTATGCAATGAAGAGTAGCTAGGTGCTACGAATATCAGAATTTCTAACACACTCTCCTTGCCCTTGAAAAGTTCCTATCTAGAGGAAGAGGGAAAAGAAGAATAATGAAGAACTTTGTACAAAATGTTTGTCTGGGGACACAGACATAGCAGCTCTCCATTTTCCTTGGCATGGGCTTAATAAGAAAGGCACTGTGCCTGGTGAATGCTGAATGGCAACCAACAGTGCAGCATGCTCGCTGACAATGGAGTGTAGGACTAAAGCAACATCTGACTTCAATGGGGCTGAGACATAGGGAGTACAACAGAGGACACACAGGATGCAGGGAAGCTGAGCAAGAGACTGGCTATTGGAGAGTTTGAACCTCATTAACACTTAACAGCAGCAAGTACTTAAACAATACTTAAAATGTACCAGCAGTTTAAAAGTGTGTGTGTGTGTGTGAGAGAGAGAGAGAGGGGTGGTGGTGGTGATGGTGTTAGGGAAGCAGGGAAGGAGGGATAGAGGGAAAGAAAGAGGAAGAGACAGAGGCTATTGTCTATATTTTCATTCAGCCCTCTAAACAGTTCTGTGTGCCAGTGTTATTCCCTCATGAAAAGCATTACATACTTAGAAATGAAGTAGTTTATCCAAGTGTCTTAATTAGGGTTTTAGTGCCATGAAGAGACACCATGACCATGGCAAATCTTAAAAGAAAAAAAAACCACTTAATTAAGGCTGGCTTACTGTTGAGAGGTTTAGTCCATTAGACAGAGAGATGGAGGGAGGGAGGAAGGAAGGGAGGGAGGGAGGGAGGGAGAGAGAGCCATGGGGTTTGACTTATTATGCATCTGAAACCCTGAAAGCCACCCCCAGTGATAGATACACTTCCTCCAACAGTGTCACACCTGCCTCAAAGGGACCACATATCCTAATGGCACTCCTTAATCTCAAACATAAGTCTTTGGAAGCCATTCTTATTCAATCCATCACATCAAGATCATACCAAGATCACCCAAGTAAGTTGTGTAGCTACACCCAAGTAAGTGCAATCCAGAAAAGTTGATTCCAGAGCTCCAGTCTTTACCTGTAGGTTTGCCTCACGATTGACATGTGATGTCTTAAATGTTAGGGTCTAATGGGTTCCTTCTGTATAATGTGCATTAAAAAAGGACATCAAACAACAAAAACATCCTCACAATACCAAAACACTGGTTTTCCTTGTATATCAAGCAAATCTGTGAGTAAGACTCTTGGCTCCCATAGCAAGAAAACAAATGAGGAGAAAGTGTGTGTTTGTGTGTGTGTGTGTGGGGGGGAAATACATGTTTCTTAAGCATTCTATGTTTTAGAACACTTTGAGCCACATCTCATCTCAGTTGGTCCATAAGTTTGATAACAAGTTAAAGAAGGGATGGCTGTAGGAGGAGTTTCTGAGCTCTAATATGTTCTAAAGTCCTGGTTATTTTTATTACTTTGAATTGGAAACTTTCAAAAATGAGATTTTCCATGAAAGTCTTCACTTACTAGGAAACTGGGACAGAGGGGAGGGCATCCCATTGAGACTCTGCATGAGAAAAGCATGGGAGAATAGCAAAGTAGAAGGATCCAGAGGGTTCTAGAAACCTACAAGTAGAACATTATGATAGGCAGATTTGGGCCCAGGGGTCCCGCTCAAACTAAGGCACCAGCCAAGGACAATACAGGCTGTAAACTTTAAACCCCTACCCAGATCTAGACAATGGTCAGAACACTCTCCACAGTAGAGTGGAGAGTGGGATATGACTTTCTCACATACTCTGGTGCCTCACCTTTGACCATGTCCCCTGGAGGGGGAGACCTGGTGGCACTCAGAGGAAGGACAGCAGGTTACAAAGAAGAGACTTGATACCCTATGAGCAGATACAGGGGGAAGTAATCCCCCTCAGGAACAGTCATAGGGGAGGGGAATAAGGGGAAAATGGGAGGGAGGGAAGAATTGGAGGATACAAGGGATGGGATAACCATTGAGATGTAACAAGAATAAATTAATAAAAAAATTAAAAAATAATTCAACCAATAAATCATGGGTGAGGTGCAGAGCAATGTATCTCCAGCTCCCTGCTTCCTTTCCAGGAAGCACTCTTTCTTCAGTGATTCATTAGCGCCCTGAGTGGAGACATGGCTCAGTCCACCAACACCAGGCAGAACCTCAATTTATCCTTTGGTTTGCAGGTTAGAGGTGGTACCCAGGGCAACTTGCTTCTCACATGGCTATATGTACCTTGCACACCTACGTCTTCTCTTCAGGCTGTACTCTTGAGAAAATACCGATTAAAATAGGAATTTATAGTGAAAAAAAATGAGATTTCCTTTTTCCTTCTCCATGGCTTAGTCTGCTTGGTTGATCCATTGTGGAACTTATGAAAAAAGAAAATGGGCTCCATTTTGCCACGGACCACCAAGGGGGCTTCTCAGCCGTGGGGAATCAGGGTCTGAAGATATTCAGGTGGGAACGGATTCGGCGCGACAGACAGACACGAGCACAAGTTGAGTTCAATGCTGCTGCGATTTTACTGAAGTTCAAGCATAGTATTTATACACTTATATCAGGAACTGCGGGCTGGCAGTCATCCCAGATAATAACAGTTTACAGATTGTCCAGATTCAGCAGAATTGGCTTGAGCAACTTTTGGCCCCAGACACCCTTACCCCGTGTCAAGTTTGTGGTTAAACAACACCAGACAGTGGACAAGTTTTTCTTAGAGTTCTCAGGAACTGCGGTCACGGCTTCTGCAGCTTAAGGCCGTTCCCATGCGCTATGTACGTGCAGCTTTTACCACCAGAAATGAAGATTCTTTTCTAAATCTTCTAGAGTATGCTATGAAGATGTATAGCATTGAAACCAGCACCTTCTTTTCTCATCCCTAAGGCAATGCTGAGTGGCATCATATACTGCCTTTATTACTGTTCTCTTATCATCAGGAGAAATAGTACACCAAGGATCTCTTTGTCTTAGAATCATCTCAAACAATGTTAATTCTGTATATTTAACCCTTCTTCCATCCTTTTCTACCCACCTCATCATATGCTCCCATGTATGGCAAAGGTGGAGGTGCAGGTGTGGGCACTGAGTAGGGACCCCTATACCTAGGAGGATCAGCAAGAGCTAGGACATAGAATATACAGATAAAGCATAGAAGGAAGGACATCATGATCATTATGAATCCCCAATCTCCCCACGGCCCTTGGGATGCACGCCTGAACAAATTTCCGGGCTTCAGCTGAGCACCCTGCCCCAGGCCTAGCTCAGGGTCCTTCTCAGATGCAGCTTTCACATCAAAGAAACCCCTAAGCCCTGTGAGCCTCATTGTCACACCGGAGTGGTGGCAGTGGATGCTGGCACGGGTGTGGCACCATTTATGTGTGAACTGCAGGGAATGATGCTGAGGTTCCTGAGAAAGCCATTACCGAATGTGGCTGATTATACCCTTAGCTGTAGGATTCAAGAATTAGCAACAATCATTAAGTTCCCAAGCATCTCTATCTTCAGGACCCAAAGTTTAATTGAGATACAAGTGAGTGAGTGTTGCAATAAATATTTCAAGCTGATTTGTCTGAATTTGCGCATACAGTTTGGTGTCTCAACATGAACTTCAGCATGGGATTTTGGAGATGATAGGGATGTTGTATTTTTTTAAAGACCACATAAGGAAAATTATGATAGTGCTGGCCAGTTTTATATCAACTTGACACAAGCCACAGCCATTTTAGAAGAGAAAACTAAATTGAGAAAAATGTCCCCTCCAGATTTGGACAGGCCTGTGGACATGTCCTGATTAATAGTTGGTGTGGGAAACCCAGGTCACTTTGGACAGTGCCATCTCTGGGCTGATGGTCCTGGGTGCTATAAGAAAGCAGGCTCAGCAAGCCATAAAAAGGCATTCAAGAAGCAGAACACCCCATGGCTTTTGTGTCAGTTCCTGCTTTGAGGTTGTTGTCATGGGTTCTTGATCTGACATCCCTCAGTGATGGACTGTGTTATGGAACTGTAAGCCAAAGTAAATATTTTCTTCTCCAAGTTTCTTTCAGTAGTTTTTTTTTAAATCACAGCAGTAGAAAACCTAATGAAAACCAAATTTGGTACCAGAAATAGGTTTGGACGTAACAAATCTAACCATATTGTTTTGTGGAAGAGTATAAAAGTATTTTGAAACTTTGGGAGAGAAAGTTGTTGAAAGCTCAGAGATCAGTGGGCTGTACTGTGGGAGCTTGGAAGATAAGACTGTTGAGAGCAAGCCAAAATATAAGCATCCCTCCTCCAAGGGTTCTGCTTCACTTACCCGCTTCAGGCTCCTGCTGTACCTTGCTTCAGAAATAGACTGTTACCTAGAACTCTAAGTTGAATTAGACCCTTTCTTCCCCAGGTGCTTTTAGTCATAGTCTTCATCATAGCAATAAAAACCCAAGACAATGAATGAGCTTCTTCCCTCTACAGCATCTTTCCAAAATGTGTCCTTTGTTCAAAGATTGGAGGAAATGAAATTATTCTGGATTCATAGCATATCATGAATAAAATACGTGAGTTTGCATTGCTAAATCAGAGGTTAATATATATGTGCTTTAAAGCTAGATAAAGCTAGATATTTTAGGATCTCAGGTCAAGAGGCAAAGTTGAAGCTGTCCTATAGAGACTTATATATAGTTCTGTTATTACCACTCCATTCTCTTATTATGTAAAATCTAATGTTAATAATGTTAGTAATAGGCTATGTAGAACAAATTCTGGTTTACACAACTCTAACAAATATTTTTGGTTTTAATTTCGCTAATATAATCTAAAAATAATTTCATTTCTGGTAATTGTATCTTTAAATTGAATGAATACATCTAAGCACTCTTTCCCTTGAGGTTTTTTTTTTTTTAATCTCTGAAGTACTGCTAAGACAATGAGTATTTCTAGAGTACTTATGGATGGCTTTGAGAAGGGTAGATAATGTCTATAGTCTAGGAGGTTCTGGTGAATGGGCTGATGTGATTACCCACAATGAATGAAGTTCCCTTTCACTTTACTTAGATGGGTCTTAAATTTCAGATCTGGGATACTCAAACTTTCTCTGGAATAAGAATCTGGAAACTGTATCTTCTAATCCCAACTAGAAATGATCATAATGAGTGAGTGAATCCAGAAGCAGAAAGACTCACATGGTATATACTCACTTATAATTGGGCACTAGCTCAAAAGACGTATCCCATACGAAAGCCTTCACTTACCAGGAAACTGAGACAGAGGGGAGGACATTCTAGTGGGACTCTAGATGAGAGAAGCATGGGAGAATGGCAAAGTAGAAAGATCCAGAGGGTCCTAGAAACCTACAAGTAGAACATTATGATAGGCAGATTTGGGCCCAGGGGTCCCGCTCAAACTAAGGCACCAGCCAAGAACAATACAGGCTGTAAAACTTTAAACCCCTACCCAGATCTAGCCAATGGACAGAACACTCTCCACAGTAGAGTGGAGAGTGGGAGATGACTTTCTCACATACTCTGGTGCCTCACCTTTGACCATGTCCCCTGGAGGGGGAGACCTGGTGGCACTCAGAGGAAGGACAGCAGGTTACCAAAAAGAGACTTGATACCCTATGAGCATATGCAGGGGGAGGTAATCCCCCTCAGGAACAGTCATAGGGGAGGGGAATAAGGGGAAAATGGGAGGGAGGGAAGAATGGGAGGATACAAGGGATGGGATAACCATTGAGATGTAACAAAAATAAATTAATAAAGGAGAAAAAAACTGAAAAAAAAAGTCTTCACTTACCAGGAGATTGGGATAGATGTGAGGACATCCTACTGAGACTCTAGGTAAGAGAAATATAGGAGATGGGGAAATAGAAGGACCCAGAGGGTCTTAGAAACTTGCAAGAAGAACATCATGATGGGTGGATCGGGGCCCATGGGGGTCTGCTCAAACTATTGCACTAACCAAGGACAATACAAGTAGTAAACATCAAACCCCTACTCTGATCTACCCAATGAACTGGACATTCTCCACAGTTATGTGGAGAGCAGGGACTGTGACATGAACTGTGGTGCCCCATAATTGACCACCTTTCCTTGGTGGGGAGGCCTGATGACACTCAAAGAAAGAATAATCAGTCTACCGATATAAGACTTGATAGCCTAGGGCCATATAGTGGGGGATGAGGTCCCCCTCAGTCTTAGACTTAGGGGAGGGGAATAGGGTGAAGGAGGGAGGAACAGGAGGGTATAAGTGATGGGATAACAATTGAGTTGTAATCTGAATAATTAATAACATTTAAATTATAAAAAAAGAATCAGGAAACTGGAAATGAGTGAATTTAAAATAAAGACTGTATAATTTTGTACCATGAGTCACTCACAGAAAAATATACTCTTGGGACCAGGAGGGAGAATACAGGGCAGATATAGACAGCTGTGACACTCTTGACTTCACTTTTCATTTTGTCTATAGCATCAACAAGAATTATCCCTCTGATATTTATATTAATTAATTCATGAGTTATGTTTACTGTGTTACATGCTGTTACTCAATGAGGCCAACAAACATAAGATCCCTCTTGACCTAAAGTTACAGAAGGCCACCATGTGGGTGGTGCGAACTGAATAAATCCTCTGCAAGAACAGTAAACACTCTTTCTTTTTTATTGTTCTTGTTTTTAAGACAGAGTTTCTCTGGATAGCCTTGTCTGTCCTGAACTTGCTTTGTTGATCAGGATGGCCTTGAACTAGCCTTGAACAGAGATCTGCCTGCCTTGGCCTTCCGAATGCTGGGATTAGAGGTGTGCACCACAGAGCCTAGCTGAGTAAACTCTGTTAACCACATTGCTCCAAGCCCTTTGCTTTGTTTTCTTTAAGTTTTCAATTAAATTTTTTTTTAATTCTCATACTGTGCTCATGCTGTCATTTACATCATTTCTATCTCCTCTCTCTGTAGCTTCTTCTGTTTTCTCAACTCCGTGTGAGATTCATGACCTGTCTCAGTTAATATATATATATATATATATATATATATATATATGTATATACACACACAAACACGCAAATACACACACACACATATATATATAAGCATGTATTTGTGTGTACTGAGTTTTTAAAACACTATTTGTTTGGTGATTTATTTATTCTGTCTTTGTGGTGGGTGCTTATGTTTCATATTACACATGTAGAAGTCAGAGAACTACCCAGGGGAGTTAGTTTTCTCCTACCATGTGTTTCCTGGGATCAAACTCAGGCTGTCTGGCCTAGAAGCAAATGCCTTTATCTACCAAGCCATGTTACCAATTCATTCATCTTAATTATTGACACACACTCACACATAAGTACATGCACACTCATCCACAAGCACCCACACACAGACTCTCTCTCTCTCTCTCTCTCTCTCTCTCTCTCTCTCTCTCTCTCTCTCTCTCTCTCTCTTTCTCTCTCTGCATAAAGGTTCTCTCATTTTCATCACTTACTGATTGCCTTTGTCTAGGATAATGGCCTTGTGAAAGTTTCCCCATCCATATTGGCATTTCAAGTGACATTTTTCATTACGTGGGCTTTATTTAGGCAACAATATTGTTGGAATATCATGGGTACTACATAACTGTCAGATATAAAAACACCATCTCACAGCAGGTGTTCTGATCCTCCAGCTCTTACAATATTGCTGTTCCTGATTCTGTGATGTTCTCTGAGCTTAACGTTATGGTGCAGATGTTATAGGAGCTAGGCACCCAACAGCCAACTATTCTCTGCATTTTGATCAGTTATGAATCTCTTTAATGGTCTTCAACTGCTTTAAAAAAAAAGAAAAAAGAAAGAAAAAAAAGAAACTTCTTTGATGAGGGAGACAACTACATTTACTTGTGTATACAAAGTTCTTTCAAATAATGTCAGAAATTACATAGATTCAAAGACATGCAATAGTGGATTCTCCTGGGTTGGTTCTCCCAGGCTTGCAGTGTCAAGCATGAGTTCCCTTCTACTGAGTAGAACTTAAGTCTAAGCAAGCTGTTGTTGCTTATGCCCAAGATAAATGTGCCACTATTTCACTACTGGAGTTTTCTTGAGGCTAGTAATTGCTGTGGTTCATAGGACTTACAACTGTCTAGGACTATTGGTGTTCTCCTTTGGCAGCTGACATAAGATCTAGTCTTCCAGGAGGAGGCTTGTACATTAGTTCCCAATCAATCCCTCCAAGTCCTGTGTCCTAAGTGTGTGATGGGTTCAGAAATAGAGTTTCACCTTCAAATTCCGGGAAGTAACCAAAAGCAATAGTAATAGACTATAGTTTAGAGGGGGCCTCTCTTAGACTCTCCTGATGGACCTGGAGAAGAGAGCTTTGCATTAGGGATTTAATTGGGTAGCCTTTGCATTTTTGTTCTGTTTAATTATTAAATGCCTTCATCTTAAAAACCACCTGCTTTTAGAGTGTTTTATGATATTGCACAGGGAGAGGGAAAGGGAAGGTTTTTAAATTTTTTATTTATTTATTTTTTGTTGTAGGATCGTTCACTCTCTGATTTTTTATAGCAATAGAGAATCTATTGGGAAGGGGAAGAAAGAAAGAAGAAAAGAGAGATGATTTGGGGAAGGAAGGACAAAGAAGATGGAAATTTATGATGAGGGTAGGCAAGCAGAGCCATGGTGAACCTGGTGCTGCTGGTGTATGTTACCTGTCACTTCTTCATAGGTTTCTAGATCAGAAAGTGTGGTCTTACCTGGGCCTCAGATAATTTTCTCTGACAACCCTGAGCAGGTTCTAGCAGTATAAGACAGAACCTAAAAATTGCCACTGCTGAAAGATTAATATCTATTAGATTTTTCCCTTTAACATGGACTTACCATATCTGTAATATGCATAAGAATCATTAGGATCATTTATTAAAACTAGAGACTCACAGAGTTTGCTTAAAGAGAGTCTGGTAAATAAGTAGAATGTATGATCCATAATAGCCATACCTAATTTTTTTCTACATCCAAGAGTCTTCCTTGAGGATGTTTTTGGGACCAAGCTATTAAAAATAGTAGTTTAGTTACAGAGTGTTGACAATAGTGATTAACTAAAAGGACAGTTGAGATTCATTTTACTAGTTTAATACTTATTTTTTGTATACTTTACTTGAAAGATAATTAAATACAAATTTATTTAGAAATATTCCATTAGAGTATTTTCATTTAGAACGAAATTTAGAAAATCACTACAAAATAGCATTTAAGTTCTGGAGTATAGAGTGTATAATGCTTATAGAGCTTTGAGTTCAATATTTAACACTAAAATTAAGGAAATAAAAATAAAATTGAGTATAGTATGTTTTCATTATTTACAATGTAAAAGATATATTAATCTTAACAAAAGCTTTAAATTATATACTCTGTAACCACTAATCCAATTTAATGTGACTAATGTGTTTCTTCTCCTGTAAAGTTGTTTTTTTTACAAATGAGAGATTTCAAAAACGGAGTTTCTTCTTAAAATCTACATCCTTCCAAAATAATAAACATTGTGCAAGAAAAAAGAGGACATTTAGATTTCAGTTTTAATTTCTTCATTAACTTGTGATGGTTTGAATTCTTTGTTGGTAATATATAATTTGCAGTAAAAAGATTTCAAATATTGAAGAGTGCCCTGTTATTTATAATGTAGGACTAGCTTGGTACAGAGCTGAATTTTAACTCATTGAATATGAGGAAAAGCACTACTAAAAAAAAATATATATATATGTATATATTGAAACTTGAGCTTCAAGGTTTTAATTTCCAAAGAAAAAATAAGTTATGACCTTAATTTTTCTAAAGTCCAGTGTGCTACAACTCCCAATAGATATTGAATATTGATCAAACACAGAGGAATGCTGATTACCTGGTATAAACCTCAAAAAGACTACTTTATTCTTATAATTCTCACATAAGATGTATGCAGGAAAAAAATCAAATTTGACCTTAAGCACTTCTATGTATGTAGTTTCATGCTACCAAAGTCATCACATCATTGTCCTTACTTTCATATGTATCTTTCAAGTATGGTGCACATACATAAAATGTAAATATATAAGACCATGTTAACACAAGAAAGCAAAATATAGTATAAAATCATTCTTCATGTTACTGGGTCAAAATATATTATCAAACACTTCTAATGAAAGTGAAAATTGAACTGATGGGAATGGAAATACAGCATATAGCCTAATATTTTGTGTCTTATCTGGCAAGCACAACACTGTGTATACACCAAAAGAAATTAAGTCATATCCAAGAGATATTTTCAAAGAAATAATTACTGCAACAGTGTTAACAATAGCTAAGAAATGTGAGTAACTTATGTGTCTGTCAGTTGACAAATGAATTTAAAATGGGGTGTACAGTCCCAGTGGAATATGGTGCAGAGTAAAAAGGGGATCACATGATTTATAAAATCATATATGTATGCATATACATATACATATTCATACACATGCATACATATACTTTAAAGACATTACATTAAGTGTAAAAAGTTCAGCACTGAAAGACAAGTATGCTAGGTGATGCCTTATATTTGCGGGACTTTTTTAACATCAGTATCATAAAGACAGTCATTACCAGCGATAAAAGATGAGGAAGGAAGGCTGTATACCCGAGCATACATAATGTGGGCTCTGTATGATGAGTGTAGCTGCTCTAACACACTGTGTACTAAAACTGTAACATACTTTCAATTCTTGTCACAAAACTAATCCTGGTAAGGTTATGGTTTTGTGGGTAGTGTGTTTTATAATTTGTGCATAGTTGAAAACTTCAAAATGTACTATAGAACTATACATACTTATTTATCAGTTATAAAAACATACTAACCTAAGAGAAAACAATAATGCTTTGGTCCCTGCAGTATACCAGTGATATTCTATGTAATACAAAGATCATTAAATATCTGATGAGTTTTTTTAGTTAAATGTAAATGTAAATTATAGTAACTGATTTTTCTTCTAAATGTCTACATATAATTAGTGCCCTATTGTGGATTAAATTATGTCTCCTACAAAAATCATGTTGAAGTCTTCATTCCCAAGCCCTGTCAACAGGAGCTTAAGGTTCTTTGGGAATACAATTTTTGCAGATGTAATTCACTTAAAATAGCTATGTTAATTAGCTTAAGTATGGTAATCATTTTACAAAACATCAAGCTATGTACCTCAAATCTATACAAGTTTTCTTTACTAAGGATGCCTCAATAAAAGAGAAGATGCAGCTCAGTGGAATAGTGCTTTCCCAGTATGACTAGGGGCCTGGTGTTAGCCCTACCACAGAAAAATAATATAAAAACAAAACAACCTCAGTAAAGCTAGGATGGTGATGATGAGGTCGTATTGAATTCTTATGGCCCCTAAATACACTAATAAATGTTATGTAAAGAGATAGGTTGGGAGACATAGAAAGAGAAAACAAAAATATAGGAAAGAGATGAGAGGTCTGCTACATCCAAGGACTGCTGGAAACCTTTAGAAGCCTAGGAGAAGTAAAGAAGACTACACCTAAGGGCTGCTGTGGTAGCTGGACAGTACTGAATCTCCCATCAAAATTGTGAGACAATAAGGTCATTTTAATTCACTAAGTTCCCTACTTATTTATTATGGCAAACCTGAAAAATTAATGAGATTTAATAAGGATTTGAGTAGGAAAGTCATTTATGGAACAATAGAATGCTGGAACATTGATTTCCTGCATATGAAAAAGTCAACATAAGAATTTTGTTTACCTAGAAGACGGAATCTGGGAAACAGGGAGAAAGAAGGGGGAGACCTGGTGGCACTCAGAGGAAGGACAGCAGGTTACCAAGAAGAGACTTGATACCCTATGAGCATATACAGGGGGAGGAAATCACCCTCAGGAACAGTCATAGGGGAGGGGAATAAGGGGAAAATGGGAGGGAGGGAAGAATGGGAGGATACAAGGGATGGGATAACCATTGAGATGTAACAAGAATAAATTAATAAAGGAGAAAAAAAAAGAATATCTTTAAGAAAGATATCTACACCTACTTTCACACAGGTAAAGGATAGATGGTAGATATTATAGATAATAGATAGATACATATATACATACATATATGTACATATATACATACATATATAGACAGATATATAGATGATAAATAAGATATAGATAGTGATAAATATAAAATTTGTTGTGACTGAACATAAAGTCATCACATATGTCATCACCTCTAGTATTTATCATATATTCTGGTCTCCTCTTGCACATTTCGAGCCTTCAGGCTGATCTTGTTCACTGATAGCATATGTTGCCAGGCTGAGCATGGCACCTCTTCCTGTTACTTTTCATATGGTAGTGAGAGAGAAACCTAGGCCCTGCCATCTATTCTCTTGGCTGTGCTCACTGTTTTATCCAACACTTATCACCTGTCAGTTGTCTCACAATGTGCTCCTGTATGGATGTTCCTTGGCCCGATGGATAAAAAGAATGTAAACTCAACTATTATCTTTGCTTTTCTTTTGTGGGTAATGAAGCCAACTGCATCTATCTCTAGCTTAAGTTGAAATGGCTTGGAACTCAAATTCAATGAGTCATGTAATTATGGCAAGTGAAATCTTAAAACTACTTTAAATTAAAGATGATTATAGCATCACCATATCGATAAAGTAGATTCATAAACCTAAGAAACTTTCAGAAAGAGAATTTAAATAGCACTTTTTTCTTTTAAAGATTCTATTTGTGTGTGTGTGTGTGTACAGTTGCATATAGAAGGTAGAAAAGTGCATCAAATACTCTGAAACTGGAGTTTTCAGAAGTTGTGAACTGACTGATATATGAATTGGGAAACAGACTTGAATGCTCTAGAAGAACAATCTTCACATTTAGCCAGTGAGCCATCTTTCAGCCCTCCAAACTGAACATCTTGAAGAGAAGTCCCTGACTACCAAATTCTCACTTCACAAAACATCTCATGGCAAAAGCAGATGTTAAGATTCAAATAAAATAAAAAGGAAATGAGCAAATGATAATTTTCCCAACATGAAATAAAGGGTCATACTTTCTTGTTATGGTTAATGAATGGCTAAAACCTACTATCAAGATGTCACTTTTAATTAAGGTGAACTTAATTTGTTTATGTTCAAAGTTTCTGATGTACAGTTATTATCTTGCCATTCCAGTGGATAAGGTTATATAAAAGCAAATGTTAAAATAAGGAAATTTCTAGGTACTTCCATATAGAATATTTGGCATTAAAAAAATCCTTAACTACATTAATGAAAACATAAAATCAAGAGCATTTGATAACATTTTATGGAAATATCCCCCAACTACCTTGTAAAATATATATTTCTTAATAAGGTAAATTCAAACATTCATACATAAAATCAAATGGACTAAAAATCACTACCTTAACATTTTGAGTTCATTATAAGCTAAAAAGATACCTGGGTTCTCATATTATGGATTAGGTAAAAAAGGAAACTGTGGAAGGACAAATGGTTTTCTTCTCTCCTGTGAGAAAAAGTGGTCATCTCAATAATGTAACAGGCATACAATAAATGTACATATTCATTTATCATCTTAATAATGTAACAGGCATACAATAAATGTACATAAGATTTTCATTATAATTGTGTGTGTATTTGTGTGTATGTGTGCACACACACATATTTAGCATTTTTTTGGGGGACTTAAAATGTTCAAAAGGCATGATGGTCACACATGCCTTTAATCCCAGCACACTGTAGGGAGAGGCAGGTGGATCTCTGATTTTGGAACCAGCGAGTTCTAGGACAGCCAGAACTACACAGAGAAACCTTCTAAAAAACATAAAATAAATAAATATAGAATGTGTATGTTAAAATCTAATGTGGCTTGTCTTTTTTACTGTGAGCCTAGTTTTTGTAACTGAGACATTTCATCACATCCATGATTTCTGTGCTTAGGGATTTGTACTGAAGAGGCACAGAAAGATTGTAAGAGCCAGGCATAGTGGCAGACACCTAGGAAACATCCTCTTTCCAGACACAACAGGAGTCATACATATATGAACTCATAGCAACTATGACAACACCCGTAAGACCTGCACAGTTTCAAGCCAGACCAAAGACCAATGCCGAGGCTGAAAACAGACCAAAACAAAACAACAACAAAACCTACCCTTAACCAAGAAGCTATTTACAAAATCAAATTTCTCTGTAGAAGTGCCATTTGGTATATCAATCACACTCCAAGGCAACCTCCACTCCCAAGAATATTTGGACGACACAAAACCCACTTCACAGTTTTTGTTTTGTTTGTTTGGGTCTTTCTTTCTTCTTTCAGATTTTTGATATATAATAAATATTTGATACAATAAAATTATACTATTTCTCCTTTGCCATTTCTCCTTGCAAATCTTCCCATTGGCCGCCTTGCTCTTTCAAATCTATGTCTTCTTTTTGCGTTAATTGTTATTACATGATTATATGTATATACATACATATTTCTAAATGTAACTGGATCGGACTGTATGCTATTCATATGTATATTTTCAGGGGATTATGTTTGGTTTGACCTTTGCTTTTTGCTTTTTTTTTTCTGTTACCGTTCATTTCTTTTCTTTTTTGAGAGAAGAAGGAAGGGAATGAAAGAGGGGGGACCATGAAATTGGGACAGAGAGAACAAGAGAGGGAGAAGGAGCCAACTAACCATGAGAATTTGAAGACCTTAAACTGGTTAGGAAGAAGGGAGAAGATAGGAGAAGGGAAAGAGTAAGATCAAGCATGCCTCTGCCATGAACTCTGGTGTCCCTGATTTGAACAGAGCCCTTGGAGGAGAGGCCCTGTGGGAACACAGAGGAAGGGGAAGCAGGCTATCTGGGTGAGACCTGATAGACTGTGGTCAGATGTTGAGGAGGAGGACCCCACCTGTCAGAGGTCTAGGGGAGGAGAATAAGGCAGAAGAAGCAGGGAGGCGAGAATGGGAAGATAAGATGCAATGTGAATAAAATATAATAATAATAATAATAATAATAATAATAATAATAATAATAATAATAAATAATCAGGATGTAACGTGAATAAATTATAATATATAAAACTTTTTAAAAAAATGAAGCCATGCTTCCCTTTCTACACCCAGAGTCACTTTCAGCTAAAGATTAAATCTCAATTCTGACTCGTAGTAAGTCTGTCTGCTCATTTCTATCGCACTTGCTGTGTCACTTCCATTGGGACAATCACATGCTTTACGCCTTATCTTTTGTGACTGATATTTCTCAATCCCTGCTCCTATTTACAAAGCTCAGGTATCCTCATCCTTCCTCACTGCTGGGTCTGAAGTCTTTCCACCTGAATGTGGAAGGAAAAGGAACCTTCACCTACATCTGTCCTTTTTGTCTTGTCTTTGTCACTACAATCAAATCTCAATTACGCAAGTCTGTCCACCATTTCAAATTATATCTTCAGACATTTCTAGAGCTTTTGTTTGTATTTTGCCCTTATTTAGTATTTAGCTTAAGGCTTATGAAATGCTACTAATCCACTAATAACAGTATTTAACTCTTAACTTGCTTATTAAATTTCAGCCCTGAACCTCTTTTCTTTCATAGTTAATTTCATGGTCATGTCAAAGGATTTCTTGTAATAGCTTGTACTATGGTTGCTATACTCTCAATATTATGCTTCATTACATCAAGCAGGTTTTTAAGATCATAGTGAAATACTCATTTTCATAATTTTAATTAATATTTAGGAATATTTCATAATAAAAAATGAGAAACATGTTCAACTCTCAGTGTGTCCTTCACTTCTGTAAGTGGTCCTTGCAAATTTTTTTGCCAATGTTTTCCCTGTAAATATAAATGGTTGAATGAGAACAAGTCATTTTTTCCTTTGCAATTGGATTACAAATAAATTCAATCCATTTCACTAAACTTTAGCCTTTTGAAAATTAATTCACAAAGCCAAGAGGATTTATTGATATTCCAGTGACTTCTCCCTAGTAGACTGAATAAAATTCTCAAGGGCTAGTTTAGAGTTCAATTAGTAAAGATTCTATATAAAAGTCAAGGTCATCATGTTCTCATTTCATTGATTGTTTTCCATTTCCATTGATTACTCATTTGCAATCTATGTACAAGGACACTGGCTATTTATTGATGAGCCTTTCCTTACAGGAATTTAGCTTTGAAAAGAAATAAAGAAAAGAAAAGAAAGTGGTCTCTGGCTCTGAAATGGCAGACACAAATGACCTACAGATACTATACTCCAAAAAAATGTGTTAGTGTCAGGCAGGAACAGTTTCCATGTAGAGTTTGCATGTGATCATATGCAGGCATTCAGAAACAGCATGATTTTGCTGCATTTTGTCACTTTTATTTGATTTTTAAGTGAGATGCTCCAAGGCACTTCAAGTATTAGTTCTTTTTTGAGTGCTAATGAGATGCATTTCCTGACATTTCATAAAGAAGTGCAAAGGTGTTTTGTAGAAGCAGGAAAAGAGGAGAGAGGAATCACAACAACATGCAGTTTTGTTTGTAAGGAAGAAATTTTCTTTTGGTTACAAAAGGGACATAGCCCATATGTCCATGAAGCTAAAATAGTGTTTTAAGTGAGGCGCTGGCTTTCCTCTTTCCTGAGACTGTTGTGAGTCATTTTTAGCAATTTGCTTCCTACGATAATTTCAGAGAAAGCTGCAAACTTTGCACAGATCTCTATATTTAAGATGAAACTATGGGAATTTTTGTTAGTCATTAATTTAGTGAGCATTTATCATGTAACTTCTATGTGCGAATTTTGATCATAGAGATAAACAAAGGCAAAACTCATTCATAAAGGACTTCTCAACATTTGATTCTGTGATACAGATGCAAGTGGAATCATGGTACACTGGAGTAAAAACTATGCCAGGAGTTTGTAGAGAAGTCTGTGAGCCACAGTGGAGAAGCATGCAACTCATCTCATAGAAAATGTTCCACAGAGAAATTTGTGTTTTATCTGAATTGACTGGTTTTCAATACGGTCTTTGAAATAACTCCTAAGACATTGACTGAAAGAACTAAATTCACATGAATAAGAAAGTTCACTAGTTTACTTAATATTGACCTGGGATAGATACTCTTGCCACCAAAGGAAAGTGGTTAATGGCTCAGGATCAGGTTTAGAAAGTCACAGACATCTACTAATGATCCCATCTTTGTACCATTTCAAAGTAAACAATTCAGTCACATACTACTCATGCCAAGAAATCTCGGGATGGTTTTCCCTACTATGTAGTACAATTTTCAGACTCTGAAAGACTGGAGCAATTAGTCTAAACTGATAATGTATTCTAAAAGTAAAGCTACAGAGTAGATATGAAATCTGCTAAGGAACTAGAGAAATAGAAAGATTCAGTTTATTGTTCTTTGAGGTAAAAAATTAGTCTAGCATTTTAGCCAAATGAAAGACTGCTGTGAATCATGAAGGCAAATATTTCATAAAACATCAATGAAATTTTAAACTATGACAAGAACTATATGTTATGTTGTGAGTGTGGCAAAGAAACGTATCAGGTTGTATTTTCTGAAACCCTGCCTACAAGGAAAGGGTGACTAGGATCTGTGGGCTTTGAAGCTAGGCTTTATTTAAAAATATACATGTAGCATTTTAATCTGTCCCACATAGGACTCCTAGTAAGCCTGGAATCTCTCAACATTTAAAAACTGGATGACAAATTCAATCCTTGGCTTGCTTAACTAATTTCCCAATTTTTTGGGGGCCCTTTTAAGGTATTATATGCCCCAATTTAGCCTGAAGAAACCTTAAGAGAATGATGTCCTATTCCATCTAAGAGGTAGGCCCCTGTTTTCTCTCTTGGTCTACAAATGCTTATTTTCATCAGGAGGTAGTTATAAGTTATTATTGGTCTTATACAGATAGAAAACTAGGCTGAACTCTGGGATGTCTCTCTTTTCCTTTATCTTTCATCTGTAGGTAAGGAAATAGAAGCTAAAAAGAAAGGAAGGAGAATATAGAAATATAAAGGGAGGGTAGAACAAAAAGTAGATGATTGAACCTACTCCTTAACTCAAGGCCTTAATGCTATTCACAAAGAAGATTATCTCTAAGTCTTTGGTATAGAATTTTGTATATTGATGCAAATCATGATCATGTCAAATACTAGTCTGACTTAGCACAAGAATATTTATCCTAAGTCTAACAGATAAATATGATTCTATAGATAAGGTAAAATAGTGAAATAAGGTCTTCAAAAGCCTCAGAGACCCACATAATATGGCAATTAAAGATGCTTTTATTATTCTAAAGATTCTTTGACAACAAGACAAGTTAACTCCTGACAACACCCAGCTGATCTCAAAGAAGATGATAAGCATCAAAGAACCTCATTATGGAATTGGCTTGAAATGTGGCAAACCAGCCACTGGGCAAAATGTTCTCATTTCTGCCACAGACAGAATTCTGCCTAAAAACGGACAAGCTTAGATGCAGGCAGAGTCTAGGGCCAAACTCTGCCAAAACAGGGTAAACAAGTTCTCAATAGTTCCTGCCTCAGGATTAAGTCTGGCAGAGATATTGGGTTAAAAGGCCTACAAAGAGGCTTCAAGTTGTAGAGAGTGTTGGGTGACAGACAGTTCAGGCAGTAAACTGTCTCAGTTGTTTTTCCATTTTGAAAGCTGGTAACCTGCACTACCAGTTCTCTCAGTCATTTAAGTTGTATTCCTTCTAAAGTCTCTGAGGGGGCCTGAGTTTAGTTGGTTAGGGGATAAGATAATTTCATATCAAGATAAAGGATTTCAGTTAATAGAGATATGATAGATAATGAATTTTATTCAGAAATTTAGACCCAACAAGATAGGAAAGATGTTTACTTCAAGTTTGACAAATAAAATTAGCCAAATCACCATGAATGTAATATTTATATAACTCATGATTGTCTCATGGTTTTTCCTGCTATATGTAGTTTGTTTTATTTAATTATAATAAAATATATGTATTTGTTAAAACAAACAAAAAGAAAAACCACACACACACACACACAAAATACATCCAAGGACAATGCATGTTGTAAACCTAGACTCTGACATGGACTCTGATGTCCCAGATTTGATCACCTCCCGTTGGTGGGGAGACATGGTGGGTACACAGATGAAGAGGAAGCAGGTTATCTGGGCGAGACCTGATATACAGTGGGCATATAGGGGGAGGAGGACCCTCCTGTCAGAAGTCTAGAGGAGGGGAATAGGATGGAAGGAGGGAGAGAGGAAATGTTAAAATACAGGTAAGGGGATAACAATCACAATAGGGATGTAATCTGAATAAATTATAATAAATTAAAATAAGAAAAGTACACTGAGAAAATAAATGCATAGAGCTAGGGAAGACTTTGGGTGCAGTAAGAGGCACCTAATGGTATATATTCGTACAGTTATCTAATTTCAAACCTTTTCTTCATTTTCTTTCTTAAACTGTCAATGCTGGGAACAGGAATTCTGCTGGTTTAGCAGCTTTAACTCATTTTCATGTAGCTCTTTTAAGTTCAGAACATGCTTATAAACTTTGAAGTGCTCTGGAATATTCATATATACTTTTGTGCATTTTTGTGTCCTTATTTGGAGGTGGTTTTCATACATGCTGTTTTAATTTTTTATTATTTTATTTATATATTTATTATAACTAATGCATATGAATTGTATGTATTAATGCATACAGTGTGACCTTTCAATACCTGCAGATATCGTGCTTTAACCAACTACTCTGTTTATTTCCCCTTTCTTTTCTCTCAATCTGCTTGCCCTTCTCCAATAGTGTGTGCTCATTTATACATATTTATAGTTGTTGTTTTATTTCAAGACAGGGTTTCCCTGTATAGCTCTGACTGTCCTAGCACTCAGGCCTCCAACTGACAGAGAGCTGCCTGCTCCTGCCTCCCAAGTGCTGAAATTAAAGGATTGTGTCACTCCTCCCAGACACACACACACACACACACACACACACACACACACACACACACACACACACATATTTGGTTCACTGTTTCATTGTGAAAATCTAGGCTGGTAGATTTTATAAGTCATTGGGGTATAGATAATAAATCAAACTCCACAAACAGTGCCAGACCTTAGCATTGCCCTTTTATAGATATTAATTCATTTCATGTTCTGACAGTTTTACTGCACAAATACTGCTCCAATTCACAGGGATTATTTTTCAGATAAAGAAGCTAAGATACAAGTAAATAGAGATGGATCACTATAGCCTCCCTCCAACTGCTTGTCACCACCAGGGTCAAAGGACTAAATCACATGATCAATATGAACTATCAATGTGATAACTGCAAAAAACCATGGAGAACTACACTTTAGAAGCTACAGAGATTCAGAGGTTGAATAAGTTAGGAAAGGGGCCAAATTAGACTCTAGTAGCATGCAAAGAAAAAATTTAAAAGAGATAATCTGTTAGAAGACAAGAGAAGAAAATAATTTGAATTTCTAAAGAAGCATTGACTCCCCCAAGTGCTGCTGAAAGTTCAAGGCAGCTTGCACCTGGCCTTTTTCTTTTCCTTCATCTTTTATACAAACATGTTTAAGAAGGGAGCTTGGAAGCTTAGGCAATAAATGAGTTAAAGTATTTTGATAGTTTGGATCATGGAATGTGATTGTTGAAGTAATTTTTTTAATCTTAATTTTTATTGCATCTGCATTGGTATTTTGCCTACATATATGCTTGACTGACGTTTTAGGATTCCATGGAGTAGGAGTTACAAACACTTATGAGCTATCGTTTTAGAAATTCTCTTAGAGAGAAAACTATGGTAAATAAGCCTGATTGGAATCAGTTCAAGAGATGTACTCAGAAAGGAACTCAATCAGGATGTATAGACATCTATTTGAAGGATTTTTCTTTGAGGAGTTCAGAGAATGGAGGAAATCAAGAGTTATAATATTATTGATCATAGCAAGCATGAAATGATATTTAAGATCTTAAAATATTTACTTATTATTTTTGAATTATATATAAATATATAATATATACATACGTATGGTGCACATGAGTGCACATACCTGTAGAATTCAAAAGGAGGGTAGGATCTCCTCAAACCAGAGTTAGACAGTTGTGAGTCACCTGACACAGACTCTGGAAATGGAGTGTGAGTCCTCTGGAAGACCAGCAGGAGCTAGGCTTAAATGTAGTTAGTCCTCATTAATGACGGGTATCTATGATATTATTTTATTACATTACTATTCATATATTTGCATGTACATATGTGAATTTGTACTGATGGAAAGATGATAGGAGCCAGAGGGCTCCACAGATGATATGCTATTTGAATTGATGCATAAATATGAATCCATTATATGGTATAAAGAGTGCTGTGTGTCCTAGCAAAGAAACAGACCACAAAGATTAAAAAAAAAAATGTGACCCTGTTAGAAATGTCTTCCTGAACTAAAGATCTACATTAGAAGGAAAACTGATATAAATAAAAAAAAAGGGGGGGGGGAGTAGGAAAAGCAGGATATTTTTTAAAAAGTAAAGACCAGGAACATTTATAGCTCCTTCTTTCCTGGAAGGAATTTCCAAGATCATGCTACATTAAAAAAAAAGTCTGTCTAAGTGTCATTCAGGAAGTGCTGAATTAAGCAATGGAAAGGTTTCTTTTCTAAAGGTTTTCTCAGAACTTGATGAGTACATAGCATCACCATTTCCAAAACACATTTACCTTGTTTTCAGAGCAGAGCACTACTTCTAAGGGAACAGTGGATTAGGATAGGAAGACTCAACTAGCTGAAGCTTTTGTGTCAGACAGAAATGTGTTTTAATTGTTCCGCTGTCATAGGATAACATTAAAGAGATGTCAAACATCCTTTGCCTTACGATTAATGTTTATAGATTCCAAGGTGTGCAATGTATAGATCTCTCTAGAACTCAAATATAAGAAGGCAGAGTCTCCGATGTTTGGTTTACTTTGTATGGCTCTAAAACCCAAATGAAATAAAATAAATATAATCAAAGAATTTAGACTTTTGCTGTATTATTTGCCACTGTAAGGAAAGTAGGATCATTTTGTCTTCTATATGTGCACTAGACAATGTTGTATAGTTGCAAAGTAAAGAATAAATAAAACCCATGAAGAATATGTATTATACACAAGGTATGCTGGCTGCAACTCTCAGGAAAAATTCATCTACATGGAAAAACATCCACAGAAAATTTCTCACACATTACAATCTGATGAACATTAATTAGTACACATGGGTGAGGAAGATATTGATGATACGGCAAAGAATCCTGTAAAAGAATCAAAAATATATCTTCAGAGATCAATGTAGTCATGAACTATTAGAGGTTCAAAAAGGCCATGGATAAACTAAAGAAAACTATATCACCAAGTACAATAATTAACTTGCTTGAAATGAAACAATGACTTAAAAAATCAGCGAAAGAAAAAAAAACATACTATGTTAACCAGAAGCAAGGTAGCCCCTAACAGTGGGGATGATGTTAATGTACTGAAACCCAAATCATTTATACACTGAAATCACTTTGACAAGTAGGGACAAAAAGAAGACCTTCTCAGACACACAGAAATTACAGTGGAAAATACATTAGAGACCTGACAAAGGAAAGGGTCCTGAGAGGAAATATGTAACTATACCAATGAATAAACACCACAAACAGTAAGTAGAACTAATGATGAATACTTTATGTCTTAGTTTTAATACCTGTTCAAGAAATGTACTTTGTATAAAAGTAAAAATAAATGCTGTTGAAATTATAACATATTTAGATGTAAAATGCATAATAATAGCTTAAACATTTCTGGGGGAAATCAAATTCACTATTGTAAATTCTGATACCATAAAGTTGCATAGTATCTTTGGAAGACTGATTACAATAAGGTTCAATAAGTCATTAAATAATAGCACGAACAAAGAAAGACTTTTGATAAACAGATAATAATAGGTCTCTCTCTCTCTCTCTCTCTCTCTCTCTCTCTCTCTCTCTCCCTTCTTTCTTTTGATCATTTGTTCCCTCTTTCTCTCCCTCCATCACTCACTCCCTCCTTTCTTCCTTCTTTCCTTTATTTTTATCTTTGTGTGTTTAAATGTGTGTTCCTCTGCCAGTTTTAGGATGACAATTAGGAAGGCCTGCCCCATCATTTTCAGATAAGTTCAATAAATTACGTGTTTTCTCTACAGATCACACATCAGTGTTACTCAAGGAAACCCATTCAGGCCAAGAGAACGTCCATATGTACATCACAATGTAGTTTGTGAAACTGTATGTAACATCAGCATTCATCTCTAGGAGGTCAGGCAAATAATAAATGAAAACAATCATGAGTTTCCATAAAGCTGTTGAATAAAGTAATAAACAAATTCTCATGTGTCTAACATATGACATAGAGTTAAATATTAGAAAATTCTGATGTTCAAAGCACTTGGGGTTCCCTTGGCTCATTAACTCCAGTTGATATATAATGTATCAGAGTTGTTCTTGGTGAATTCACTTTATCTGATTGCTGGTGTTTGGCAAACCTAGCTTATTTATTTGTTCCAAAAGACACAAGGGGCTTCTTTTAAACTTGTGCTTTGATGTGTTGGCTTTTAGACTTTGTTCCTTCACAGCCAATGTTGAAATACTAACCTCCAAGATAATAGTATCATACTATTGAACAAAGACTTTGGGCAATAACTAGGGCCCACACCAATGTAATTGGTGCCTTTTTAAGAGGGCATAGAGAGGCAGTCAGTTTCCTTTCCTTCTGAAGACCAAACATCCTTCAAACTCTCCAAATTATGCTTCCTTAAATCTGAGATATCATTGAGATTTTCCATACTGTCAGTACTCCATTGCTTTTGTATATTTAAATAATACAGTGTGCTATATGGAGTCTGGCTGTCTCTTTCAACAATCAATTGGAGAAATTATTTATATATTAACTACTTGGATAAAGAGCATTTGGTAATACATAAAACTGAGCAAGATAATACTTTATCAGTCATAATAGCCCAATGTAACTATAACTTAGTAACAAACATTATAGTGCACATTTTTGCAAGGATAAATATGTTTGTAGGGATATATAGTAAACATCTGAGAAAATGTCAATGGTTGATAGAAGATTATATGCAAGTGTTACAAAAGATCTTTTCAGATTAGATAGGACTCTTAACATCTATGTGAGAGTTCAAAATATTTTTTGTGATATAATGCTCAAATCATGTCCACTGAGCATACAAGTATAAATTTGATGGTTCCTTTAACATTATACTTTTCACTACAGTTTCTATAGACCATTTATTCACATGTGTCCCTAATTTGCTGGTAGCTGCCTATTAGAACAACTTGTCACATACAGATATACAATAAAGTTAACTTTATATTCTGGAAAAATTCCTCAGCTGTAAGGCAAGTCATCACCTTACAGATTAGATAAATTTGGTTTTGAGCATGTAAACATGTAGAAGAATGGTAGAGCCAATTCCCAACTGATGAATCTGCAACACAAGTCTAGCATCCAAAGGAACAGGAAATCTTATGTGAGTTGTGTATCCTAGAAATTTCAGAAGGCACACCCATGAGTTCTAACCAGCATGGCTGCCTGAACATGATATGAACTAGTATAACACAAATAGACTTGTTAAACCAAGGGGGGAGATTTCATGGGCTATCAGCCCTACACAAAAACTATAGAAATGAAAGGAACAGAGAGCATGAGAAATTGTCTTCCTCAGAGAAAAATGTACCAACTGGTTCTCCAATATCAAATGACCAGCTCTGAAAATATAATACAAATAACATTATACTAACTCAACAGGCTATGTTTATTTATCCAGAACTCTCTCTCTCTCTGTCTCTGTCTCTGTCTCTATCTCTATCTCTCTGTCTCTGTCTCTATCTCTCTGTCTCTGTCTGTCTGTCTGTCTGTCTGTCTATCTGTCTGTCTGTCTGTCTGTCTGTCTGTCTGTCTCTCTCTCTCTCTCTCTCTCTCTCTCTCTCTCCTCTCTCCCTCTCTTTCTCTCTCTGTGCAGCAAAAATTAATTTTTAAAAGGCCAAGATTAATTTTAAAAATTAAGAATAAAATTAATTTTAAAAAAGTTTGAAAGATTGCAGCAAAGAGTTTGCATGACAGGGTTTGAAGGGAGGAAAGAAAAGAATCAAACGATATAATTATATTATGATCTCAATTGGTATGAAACTGAAAAGTAAAATTTGAAACAACTCTTTTGGAATGTGGTTCTTTACCCCAAATCCCTTCTTCTAAGTCAGAAAGCAATGTCTGTAGCTTGAAATAACACATGACACGTATGCGACGTGCCAGATGGTCTTTCCAGGAAAGTTGGGAACATCTTTCTTTTTCACAAAATTCTTTGAAAAATCAACTCAAAATTATTTTGCAAAAGGAAATAAAGAGATGCCATCTTCCAAGCTTAGAATTTTAGTGACATTAAATTTTAGTGTGTTTCTTTTAAAAATAAAGATGTTAAGCACTTTTTTTAAAAAATAAAAATATCTCCAACTCTGTGGTTTAGGAACATCATAATGTCAACTAGAATCTATTATTTAATAGATACTGGCCCATTTAAAATATTCTTATTAATTCTTAGAGAATTCCATCCATTCTATTTTAAACCATTCCATACACTTCCCACCTTCTCCCAGATCTACCTTCCTCAATTCTGTGTCCATCAAGTCCCATTGCTGATGCATACAGATTTTTGTTATGTGGCCAGGCACTGGAGCATCTTAGACCTACCAGTGAACACACTTTTCAAGAAAACTAATTGCCCTCCTCCTGAAAGCCATCAATCACCAACAGCTCCTCACCACTATACAAAAATCAATGCCATATATTATACAGTTTTGGGGCTAGAACTTATGACCACAGAGGCCTTAAGCTCAGGGAAAATCTTCCTTCTATTAGTAGAATGAACTGACCCCTAACTACTCATTTGTACCCACACATCAGTGTATTTCTGAAAGATTATCAGAGAAGCTTCCTTTTTCACCAGCTACTGAATAATACAGAGACTTACTCTGACCAAGGTGCAGTGACTATAGAGTGATCTTCTCTGAAGGAGAAACCTACATCACACCCCTTTCCTCTCCAGGCTCTGGGATCATTGTGGAAAGGGGAAGCAGAAAGAGTTTAAGAGCCAAAGGTAGTAGATGGCTAGGCCAAAACAGTGTTTTCAAGTGACAATAATGTGGTTACACTTATGAGTGCATAGTAGTTGTAACAGGTTACATAAGCCCTGAAGAAGGCCAAGCCAGAAAAATCGCATCAGAGATGGATGAGGTGAGTAAGACATAGAAAATTGTCAGATAATTACATGCTTGGGTAATATTTTATCAAATACCAATGTTTACTTTTGCTATGCATTTGGCATGGTAAAAATATAAGAAATAGCTACCAAAGAATATGTGAATGAACAAAAAAGAGAAGTCATTTTTTCCTTAGTTTGTTTTATTTTGGAGACAGGGTTTCTCTGTGTGGCGCTTACAGGCCTCGATCATAAAGTTTGTCCTGCCTTTGCCTCTTGAGTTCTGAGATTAAAGGCCTGTGCCACTACTACCTGCCTAAGGGACAGACTTTTCAAAGATACTGAAATCTTTCTCCTTGAGGATCCTCAGACCTTATAATGGCAATTCCGTAAGTTGAATTTAGTTCAGGATGCAGCAACATAACACAGACAGAGCTACTTGAGACCAGAATGGAAGCATGAGGAAAGAGTCTGCTGCTCACTGCAGACAGCACTCCAGCAGAAGCCACGGCCACCCAGAAATGAAATGGGTATGCTGGAAACTTCCAGCAACACAGAGAAATTCTATCTCAAAAAACAAAACAAAAGACTTAGGAAAATGATAAAGAATGACACAAGAGTCAAATAATGCACATCTCCTTATTAGAGTCTCTTGGTGGCCAGCAAACACAAATCTACAAACTTGTTTCAATCTGTAAAGTGAATTCAACAAATTCTCTTGCTGAGTGTTTCCTGTAACAGGCATGGAAACTCACCAACTACTGCTACAAACATTCGCTGGGGATAGACCGTTAGGCACAAAACAGTGGCATGATGAATATTTTCTAGATTTTTATATTCCTCTGAGCTTTTATGCCTTATTTAAGTAAATTCTTTTTGTAATTATGAAGACAAGATCCAGGTTTAGAGAGTGGGCTCAGTGGTTAAGAAGTGGTGCTCTTCCAGAGGGTAAGGGTTCGATTCCCAGCACCCACACAGAAGCTCACAGCTGTCTGCAGCTCCAGTTCAATGGAGTCTTATAACTTCATGCAAACATACATACCAGCAACACACCAATGCACATAAAATATAAATGAATACATGAATCATACACAAAAACAGTACCCAATGTGATCACCTCAACAACTCCATTTTCTAAAGAGAAAAACCCAGTCTGTTCTCCACTTAATGTATTTAAAAAAAATTTTTTAAAACAAATTTGGGGGTAAAAGCCTTTTAAATGTGTGGATATTTGTCTTCTTCAATGAAGCAAAACTGTAATTTATGTTTACAAATAGACTAGATCAATTCGGCAGCCACTTGCAAGCCCTCAGGTAATTGGCCCCTACCAACAAAATCATCTATCAAGTGGATCTGCTGTCCTTGCCATTGCTAACGATACTCTGACAATCTAATCAAAACTTGCTTACTTAGAATCCATCTCCAAAAAGACTTCCTATGTTCCTAAACTCCCAACATCATTTTAGAAAAATACCACTTGGGTTTGTAGAGTACAAACATGCAAGCAGTCTTTTTGTAGTTTTAGTTCTTAAATAAAGCAAGTGGAGAACCTGTGGATCTATTTCTGAATTTCATGGGCTGTTATCCACAAAGACCCTGTATGCCCTGAGTCACAGTCGCCCTCAGACCACATGCATAGTATTTACAGTAAATAGGTAGGCAGGTGGGGTGACAGTCTGTGAGCAGCTCAGCTGGTGTACCTGTTAGTTAGTGGTGTATTGAAGAGGAAGAACAAAGGATGCTCTAGCAGCAGGCTCTTTAGGGCTAGAAATACTGGAAAGCACAAAGAAGGAGAAAAGCAATGTTATCCTTTTATGTATCTTAGTGTATGGGATACACATTAGAGTCCTTCAGGCCTTCCTCCCTGACCTGTTGTCAAATCCATTTGTATATCTGAGATGACAAGAAAGTCAAGGAACCAGACAGTGATGCCTGGACTGAGAAAGGCTGGCAGTGTAAAAGTCTAAAATATTTAAACCAACTTTAAAATGTGGGTTAATTATTATTAGTTTCAGTTATACACTTTATTATAAAAAATCACAGTGTATATAGAATATCTGGCCTATCAATTCTTTCCATATATAAAAATTACATTACTAAAGTTAAGAAAATAAAAATTATACATCATTTCAATATTTATATAAGTCAAACTAGCTTTTTCAAGAAAGAAAATAGTGTCTTTCTTTGGCAAAAATAAGCAAATCTCTGTGAGTTTGATGCCAGCCTTGTCTACAGAGCAAGCTCCAGACATCCAGATCTACATAGAGAAACCCAACTTCAAAAAATGAAAAAATAAATAAATAGATAGGTAGGTAGCTGAGTAGATGGAGAAAGGGGGGGGGAGGGAGACGGACAGATTGTAAACTTCATTTCTGAAGATGGAATTCCCATCATTTTCTTACACATGCAAAATAGAAAATTTGGAAGAGTTTAGCTTCTTTGCTTTTCCAAGGTTTTTGTTATCATACTGTTCAGGAACCTCATTTCTATGGCATTAATGAGAACAGAAAACCTGAATACCCTTCTTTTAACTTTTCAGTTACCTGAGGGGAATTCAATCCCACATAGGCTTTCCTGAAATCTTTACATCATCAAGAAAATACTGGTTCCTCTTGCTTTGTAGTATATTTTATAATTTGGAATTGTAATTATTTCAACATCTTATTCCTCAGCATTTCTTTGGTAATCAAGGTCTTTTGTAGTCCATAGGAATTGTTGGTCTTTTTCCTGTTTTTGTGAAGGTTGAAGGGACTTGATTGGAATTGCATTGAATTTGGAACTTTTTTGTTAGTAGGATTATCATTTGACAATATGAATGTCTACAATCCGTGACCATGGGATGTCTTTCCACTCCTAAGTGTCTTTATCAATTTGTTCATAGATTTAACGTATTAATTGTAGAGGTCTTTACTTCCTTGGTTATGCTTACTCCAAGATAGACCATTTGCTATGAGGCTATTATGAGTAAGAGTGTATTTATGATCACTTTCTTATCATGTTTATTGATGGTGCAAAAAGAAAAACTGTTGAAATTTATAAATTGACTTTGTATCCCAACACTTTAGGGAAACTGTTGATTATTTCTATAAGTTTTCTGATAGAATTTTTGGAACTTCTTATGTATATGTTATTGAATAGTGAAACTATGCCTCAAAGCAGCACAAAGATTAAAACCAAATAAATCAAAGACATTAATGTGAAGACCGAAACACTGAAACTTCTAGGAGAAAACATAGGTAGTATTCTATAAGATACAGGTGTAGGAAAGTACCTTCTAAACTAGGTAATCTATTTGTCCAGGAACAAGGCCTACACTCGACAAGAGGAATCTGAAAATACTAAAAGTCTTCTTCAAAGCTACAGAAACAATCAATTAAGTGTAAAGAAATCCCACAGAGTAGAAAAGACTCTTTTCCAGCTGTACATAAGATAGGAAATTAATATCCAGAACATATAAGATTTCATAAAGCAAAGTTTAAAAATAAAGATAGCCCAATTCTAAAATGGGTTATGAATCTCAAGAAGAGTGCTCAAAGAAGAAATAAAATTTTGGCTAAGAAATGTCTCAAAAGGTATTCAACATCCTTAAAAATTAGAAAAATGCTAATTAAAACACCTCTGAGGGTCCATCCTCGCAGAATCAGAATGGACGAGAACACAACTGACAGCAAATGCTGCTTACAATGTGAGAAAGCAGAAAGCCTCATTCACTGCTGTTGGGATACCAAATGGTTGAGCTATTCTGAAAGTCATTGCAGAGAGTATCCCAAAAATGAAAAATCCATCCCTAATAGACTAATGTACTACAGTCCTTGGCATATACCAAAATGTCTATATTACAGATATTTGCTCAACCACGTTCATTGCTGCTGTCTTAACAATATCCAGGAAATAGAATCAACCTAAATGTCTTGCATCTGATGAATGGATAATGAAAATGTGCTTTATTTACACAATGAAATAATATTGAGCTGTATACAAAAATAGAAATAATGAAATTTGTATTTCCAGTTCCATGAGTGGAACTTGAAAATATTATGAGTTTATTAATCCAAACTAAAATAGGTTAAAGATGAATATTCTCTGTATTTTGTGGTTATTAATTCCAAGTTTTAGATGTGAGTTTATATCCTGGAATAAGTGCAGAAATAGGAGAGTAAAAAGAGTCCATAGTGACAGGTAGGGTATCAAGATAAATGGAAAAGTGCATGAGGGGAAGTCTTTAACAGGGCAGAAAAATAGAAGAAAATACAGAAGGAGAGGAAAAAAGGAAAATTAAATAACAATAAGTATGCTTAAAAAGTTGTAAGGACTCATATATTTACATTATACATATATATTACACATATATGTGTATATTACATGTATATATGCATATATACATATAAACACCAATATGTGTGTATGTGTGCTTATTTGTGTGTCTATTTTGAAAATACAACATCAGGCTTATAATGCTAATTAAAACACCAGAACAATGGATGAAAAACATTCCTTTTGAGCTAGTTGGGGATTTCAAGGACCCCAAAACAATATAGGCTATGGCCTTTTCCCTGAGTTGATGCCCCTAATTTGAAGGTGAGTTCCCATTGCTGAAGATATTATGGCAGCTATCCTAATACAGCAAGGCCTAAATATTCCAACATAGCCTGAAACACAACAACCTTAAAATCAACTCTATTAATATGATAAGGCTACTTAAAGAGGAAATGAATAAATTCTTTAAAAAAAAAAAGACAAACAAAAAACTGGATGATATAAATAAATCACTTAAAGGGAGCAAGGAAAGAAAGAAACAAACAAACAACAAGAAAACAGATGAACAGTCGAAGGATACAAACAAAACTGGTCAAGGTGTAAAAGTGAAAATAGAAGCAATAAAAAAACATAAAATGAAATTCTGGAAATGGAAAAATCTGGTAAGTGAACAGTAACTTCAGATGCAAGTAGCACCAACAGACTATCAGATATAGAAGAAAGAACCTCAAGCATTGAAGATATGATAGAAAAAAGAGATATATCAATTAAAGAAAATGTTAAATTTTAAAAAATTCTTCACAAAATATCCAAAAATTCTGGGCACAATGGAAAGGATAAACCTAAGGGTAATAGCACTAGAAACAGGAGAATTATCCCATTTGAGAAGTCCAGAAAACATTTTAAACAAAAATCATAGAGCATTTTCTTCTTAAACTAAAGAAAGACATGCCTAAAAAGATACAAGAAGCTTACAGACTATCAAATAGATTGGACCAAAAAAGGAAAGTTCCCTCACCATATAATAGTTAAAGCACTAAACCTACAAAACAAAGAAAGAATATTAAGAACTTCAAGGTAAAAGGCCAATTAACATATAGATATATTAGAATTTCACCTGCCTTCTCAATGTAGACTCTAAAAGCCAGAGAGGCTTAGGCAGTCTTTAAGTGAGCACATGTGCCCTAGACTACTATACTCTACAAAAGTTTCAATCAACATAGATGTAGAAAACAAAATATTCCATGAGAAAATCAAATTTAGGCATTATATGTCCACAAATCTAGCCATACAGAAGGAAACCTCCAACCCTACATGATTAACTACTGCCATGAAAACATAGAAAATAATCTCGTACCAGGAAGACCAAGAAGAAGGAAAACACACACACACACACACACACACACACACACACACACACAAACATACCCACACACCCATTGCCACCGTCACTACCAAAATAACAGGAGCTAGCAATCATTGGTCATTGACATCTCTGAATATCAGTAGACTTAATTGCCCAATAGAATGACTTGGACTAACAGAATGGATGCAAAAACAAGGTTTATTAATCTACTGCATAGAAAAAAACCACATACCTCAATACCAAAGATAGGCATTACCTCCAGAAAAAAAATGGTTGAAAAAGATTATTCAAGCAAATGAATCTAAGAAACAAACTGGTATATCCATTTGAATACTTTAAAAAAACAGACTATAAACCTATATTAATAAAAAGACGAAGAAGGACATTTCACACTCATCCAAGGAGAAAATCAACCATGATGATATTTCAGTTCTTAACCTTTATGTCCCAAGTGTACCCATCTTTATTAAAAAACAACAACAACAGCAAAACCCAAACAAACAAAACAAAAAACTACTAAAGCTTAATTTACACGCTGACTCTCACACATTGCCAGTGAGAGAAATCAAATCCCACTCTAACCAATAGACACTATTTCTCTATTAAATATACAATTGAATGTTAGTTATCCTGAGTAAATTATTAATTCAAAAAATTTGATATTATAATATAATTACATTTTCCCTTTCCTCCCCAAAAACCCTACTATATATACTTTATTGCTCTTTAAAATTCATAGCCTCTTTTTTCCATTAATTCGCGAATGCATAAAAAATTCAGTAGAAAGAAGAAATTAAACTTAATCTTATTTTCTTACTATAGGATTTTTTTGTTGTGCTAAATATAATTATCACTCAAAAATCAAGGTTATGATACTCTGAAAAAATGCAGCAGTAACTCAGGCCACTTGGCTACACAAACATCTGGCAGATAAAATGACAGCATCTAAATCAAAGATTAGCTAGGCTGAGAAAAATAAAACGTTTTTAGAACAGTTGCTTGATAAATGCTTACTACTTTCCTTCAGTGTTTATTTTTGATAAATTTCCAGGCTGTGCAATGACTTTGCCATGACATTTATTTCACAGTCATCTGCCATTATCTTGAGACAACCAACTCCTTTCTTTTATCTCACAACTCATAATTGCAAGTGTTCTCCCTGACTTATCTATACATTTTGAAATTGATGATATAAAATGTCATATTTTCTGGGAAAGCATTTTTAAAAAATATAGGGATGGGTAACTAACACTAAAGACCCTTTAAAACTCATAGTTTTCTAAATGGAAATCTACCATTGTAGAAACTTCCAAATTGTATACACAAACCTATGTACAAATATTTTACATAGATTTACCATATAGTATTGCAACAATGCCTCTACTAGTTATCATAGACTAACAAATATGAATCCTAGTGCCACAAATGAGTTATCTCTTCTGGAGTTGTTAGGCAACAAAGTCCAACTGATCCCTAAAATTACAGACTATTGACAATGCTCTTGGTTATTTCCTAGAACTTATTGGTAAGACCCTAAATGCTAAAGGCAGCATATAGTTGATTGCAGGAGATAAAGTCAATCTGGATATGGCAAAGATTTATCTCTATTGGTTAACTTTCATTAGCCTGTATGATATTGCTTTGTTGTTGTTTAAACTTTATTTTGCTTTTCTACTGTTCCTGATTATTCAAATTTTGGGTGAATAATTTCCCAAATAAATAAAAAGAAAAAAAGAGGAGTCTGGGTGTGGTGTGGATGCTACTGTAGTACTATAGGACATACACACCAATCAATCTCATCCAACTGTGAATTCTGAAGGCTAAAATAATAACCTGTCTGACAAGATATGTCCACTGATGAAATAATGGCATGCATTTTATAGAGGTAAGCAAACATTTTCTCATTTGATTTAAGACCCATCCCACTAATTGAAACTCATAACTGTCACCTTAGTCAGACATGAACATGTAGACATGTAATAGATTCTAGACAAGGACGTACTTCTAGACCTCTACCAAATGATCACATTATCAAATTTACTCCTAGTGACTTATTGCCAGGCCAATAGATTAGTGCCCCTCTTACCCCGCTACTTTTTACTCCTTTTCCCACTGGTATAGGGCAGTTAACATAGATATCTACCACAGGTCAAAATGCAGAGAATAACACATCATGTGCCCTTCTCTCAAAGCTCTAGGATCTTTGTGGAAGATGGGTAGAAACAGAATAGAGCCATAAGTGTTGGTAACTTCAAGAAAATAGTGCTTTCTGGACACGTGACAGCTGTCCCACCATTGAACTAACAGCAGTTACTTTGACATGCACAAAAACTGTGAAAGTTCAAGCCAGACAAAATCCTGACACAGAGAATCAGAGGGGAGCGCATTGTTCCACACCTAGCTAAGGAGCTACTTATTGGTAGGTCATAGGTGCTATGAGAAGCGTAGCCAGTTTTATTCCACTGCTTGGGTATATTCCATTGAAATGCTATACATCCAAGAGTATAAGGGCAGCACAAAATCTTACTTCTGTTTTTTTTTTTTAAAGGACAAAAGTGGGTAAAAAGGGAAGAAAATTATTGGGGAAGGTGGCATAGTTGACTGAAGAGGATCAAAGCACATTATACATAATTAGCAAATACCTCATAAAGAAAAGAAAAATTAGACCTGTAACAGTTCCATGGAGTTTGTACGTGTGTATGTGTCTGACGAATGCAATTGATAGCAGTTTTTTAAAGATAGTATCTCTGTTCATTTTTCCACATAACTATTCTGTTTTTATTATTTATTTTTTAATATTCAGATTACAATTAATTTGTTATCCCATCATTTATATCCTCCCAGTTCTCCTTCCCTCCCGCTTTCACCCTATTCCCTTTCCCTAGGTCTAAGATCAAGGGGGACCTCCTTCCCTACTATATTGTCATAGGCTATTAAGTCTCGTCTTGATAGCCTGCTTATTCTTTCTTTGAGTGTCATCAGGCCTCCCCACCAAAGGGAGGTGGTCAAATATTGATTTTTTTAAGTGAAAATTTCTTTGCAATCCATACAATTCCATGAGAAACCTCATTTAGAATAATTCTAGAAGGCACAACAATAATTTGTTTTGTTTAGCTTAGTGTTTGTTTGGTTTTGATTTTGAGATAGGGTTTCTCTGTGTAGCATTGCCTGTCCTGGATACACAGTAATCTTACCATGAAATTAGAGGACCTTCTGTTTTGTTAGGTCATGTAATCATGTGGCAAGCATAGTAGGAACCGAGCAAGTTGCCAGAACTTGTAGCCATCAGTATTACTCTCACTAAAGAGTTTGTATTTTCTAATTATTTTTGTAGCACCTATGCTTGTATGGTCAACACTCATACAAGGAAAGGAAGAGAAATGACTATCTTCTAAGAGACCGCTGTTTGTAAGGACAGTATATCATAAAACATTTAGAGAGAATAGTTGGAAAGTGGACTACACTAAGTAGAGCTAGAATCTATGAAAATTCATTTTAATTATTTTGTTTTGAAGATGAGGAGACTGAGATAAATAACCCTTTTATAAAATACTGAAGACTACTTATATAGGAAAACCAAAACAAAACAAACACTAAAGCAGCCACATGTCATTAATAATTCTGCTGCCCAAAACTCATGCAAGGTTGTTCTTAAAATCATTATTCTCAAAACAAAAATGAAACTTTTGTTTAAAAAAGATTATTCTTTATGGTGGTAGAAATATCCCAATGTCTCATATGCCAGGTAAGTGTTCTTCCACTGGTCTGTCGAGCAGACATGAACACCAAACAGCCGCTCTTCCAGAGCTACAAAGTAGACTGGGTCTCTGAATGTCAGGTAAGAGCTCGTCCACTGAGGTACAAAGCAACCAAAATGCAGTTTTCCTGATCATTTATGCAAATCTGGTGTAAAATGATAAAATCTGCAATTTTGTAGCCCAAGGGCTTCTGAGAAATACTGTTCTGTATTACAGCTCTTTGGCCATCACAGCATGTTAGTTTTCTCAATAATAGGATTTACTAGATGTTCAGCTTTTCATTATCTAGTTCAAGAAGTGAAGTGTGTGTGTGTGTGTGTGTGTGTGTGTGTGTGTGTGTGTGTGTGTGTGCTTATGCGTGCATGTATGAGTGAGTGTGTGTGTGACACGTATGTATGAACATTCATGTTAAGGAAAAATGAAAATGAGCAAAGGTTTGAATAGGACCTTGTTCACAAAGATATCAAAGTGATTCAAAACGCAATTGTGTTTTATACATTTGAGTTATTTTGTATGCTGAGAGCAAAAAAAAATTACTTGAAAGTGGAAACTATGATCAACAGATTCTGTTAAAGACTTATGGCTCTAATCGGACCTCACCTTTTTTATGTATGCCCTTATCATGCATTCATATGTCAGTTACATTTTATTGGGTGTTGTTCTCCAGGAGAATTAATACTTAAAGAAACACATCACTTTCTGCATGACTCAGCACTGCTCCCCAGCACACAGGCTATGCCTCAGTCAGGTGAGGTTATGAGATACAGGTCAAGTATGAAGATACCGCCAAAATCAATGAGTTGCATAATAGGTTCCTCATCACAGTGAACATGGAGAAGCATCTTCTCTCCAGAGAGTGACCCGCAGTTAATAAAACCAAGGTAATGTTTCCACCCCAATGCCAGTATTTCTGAGACACCACAAATTTGTACAATTTGGCAGTGAATAAATTTTAGTAAATTTTAATTGTGTCATGATACAACCTCATAGTGTAATCAAAAAATTTCTGGTCTAACCAACTGAGCTATAATTATTTTATTTGGAGATTTTTTTAATACCTACAAATAATAAAAATAATAATTTCTGTTTGGGCCTCATTACAAAGATCTTTTTCCAGTAAGTTGTTTGCCACCTTGAATGAATATTCACCACTTTTATATCATAGTCTTAATGAAACTGATGAGGGACATTGGTGTGTCTGATTGGGTAAAAGGCATCAATGGCATTGGTTGTACTCATCTTTCTATAAACCTGGAACTAAAAGCTTTATGAGCCTTATGATGTTTTCTTGCTGTCAAATTACGTTAAGCATCAGTGGGCATCCAGTTTATTAAGTATGCACATTTGATATCCCAGATCAGATGCAAACTGTTTCAAGTTCCCTTATTCTACATATTCTCGGCTTATACCCAAGAAGCAGCTCTAAACTACATGAGCTAAATGACAGATCATCTAGAGAAGAGGCCTCTCTTTCTTGCTTTATCATCGGCGCAGTGTAGTCTTCTAATTTTGCAAGACTGTACCTGATTACTTTTTCCACCTTCCCTTTGTTTCCAGAACCATGCCCATTTCTGTTTCCAAACAGAGGGAAGGTATAGATCACTCTATTGCTATATTATCCCCTTCCATTCAAATGTCACAGTAGATTATTTTACTGGATGGCATGTTGAATACTATTATAATATTATCATACCTGTGGCATAATGAAATGTTAAAACGTTAAGTTACTTAACTCAAATACCTCCCCAAAATGATTAAGATCAATTTTATTTTCACATGGGATAATGTTCTTAGCTACTAGGTTCTGTAACTCAATACAAGCATATATTCAATTTTTCTCCTTAGAGTACAAGAAAAAGTTGTCTTGGAGAATGCCTATAATAAAACAGAGATTCTCCAAGAGCTTTCTCTGCTTCAATGTGATTAAACAACCAGATCCTGAGGAGGTGAACCACTATATTCGTAATATAGCAATGTTGAAAAGTTAGACCTAATTTGATCACGAGGGGGAATTAAAAGTTTAAAATCACCTCTGACATGGACTCTATTGTTCACTCATTGATCACTTTCCCCTGGTGGGGCAGTCTTGTCAGGTCACAGAGGAAGAGAATGCAGGCAGTACTGATGAGGCTTGGTAGGCTGGGGTCAGATGAAAGGTAAGGAGGGCTCCCTCTTTCTGATGACTAGGGAAGAGGGGGAGAGGGAACGATGGAGGGAGGGTGGGACTAGGAGAGATGGGAGGAGCTACAATAGGGATGTACAGTGAATCCTCAGTCACAGTCATAGGAGAGAGGAGTAAGGGGAAAATGGGAGGGAGGGAGGAATGGGAGGATACAAGGGATGGGGTAACAATTGAGATGTTGAGTATTTTTGCATCAATGTTCATAAGAGAAATTGGTCTGAAATTCTCTTTTTTTGTTGGGTCTTTGTGGGGTTTAGGTATCAATGTGACTGTGGCCTCATAGAAGGAGTTTGGTAATATTCTGTCTATTTCTATCTTTCGGAATAGCTTGAATAGTATCGGTATTAGCTCCTCTTTGAAGGACTGGTAGAATTCTGCACTGAAACCATCTGGCCCTGGGCTTTTTTTGGTTGGAAGACTATCAATGGTTGCTTCTATTTCTATAGGCGAAATAGGGCTATTTAATTTTTTTATCTGGTCTTGGTTCAATTTTGGTAAATGGAATCGGTCAAGAAATTTGTCCATTTCCCTTAAATTTTCAAATTTTGTGGCATAAATGTCTTTGAAATAGGTCCTTACGATTCTTTGTATTTCTTCAGTGTCTGTTGTTATGTCTCCCTTTTCATTTCTGATTTTGTTAATTTGGATAGCATTTCTTTGTCTTTTAGTTAGATTGGCTAATGGTTTGTCTATCTTGTTAATTTTCTCAAAGAACCAGCTCTTGGTTTTGTTGATTCTTTGGATTGTTCTCTTTGTTTCTAATTTATTGATTCTAGCCCTGAGTTTGATTATAGCTGCCTTATTCATAATAGCCAGAACTTGGAAACAACCTACGTGTCCCTCTATAGAAGAATGGATAAAGAAACTGTGGTACATTTACACTATGGAATACTACTCAGCTATTAAAAACAAGGAATTTCCAAAATTTGTGGACAAATGGATTGAACTAGAAATTGTCATAATGAGTGAGTTCACACAGAAGCAAAAAGAGCTAAATTGTATATACTCACTTATATTGAGACACTAGTCCAAGGTGTACGTCCCCATGAAAAACTGTACCTACCAGAATAGTGGGTAAGAGGGGAGGACATCCTATTGAAACTTTAGGTGTGAGAAGCCTGGGAGAAAGAGGAAATGGAAGGACCCAGTGGGTCCTGGAAAACTACAGGCGAGTCTGGGCCCTGGGGCCCTACGCAAACTGTGGCAACAGCCAAGGAAAAAATAGGCAGTAAAAACCTTGAACCCCTACCCGGACTAGCCGATGGACATTCTCCACTGTTGAGTGGAGAAGGAGATCTAACTTTCACACAAACTCTGGTGCCCCATATTTGAACATGTCCCTTGGATGGAGATGCCTGGTGGCACTCAGAGGAAAGATAAGAGGTCACCAAGGAGAGACTTGATACCGTATGAGCATATTCAGGGGGAGGAGGTCCCCCTCAGACACAGACTTAGGGGAGGGGAGGGGAGTAGGGGGGAAGTGGGAGGAAGGGAGGAATGGGAGGATGCATGGGATGGGCTAACAACTGAGATGTAATATGTATAAATTAATAAAAATGTATTTAAAAAAAATAAATAAAATAGGTAATTCTTAAAAAAAACAATTTAGATGTAACATGAATAAATTAATAAAATATATTTTTAAAAAGTTTAAAATCATAGCTCCAGAAATTGAAAAGTAAGGTCACAGTCATTCAATAAACCACCAGACAAAAACAATAACAACATAATACAAAAATTCTAGAAAAATTTTAAGGTGTCAAGAAGCAATTTCATGGCCTGTCTTTCTTTATTTTTCTTTCTTTCTTTCTTTCTTTCTTTCTTTCTTTCTTTCTTTCTGTCTTCTTTCTTTCTTTTTTAAGTAAAGGGATGGGGTAAGAATATACATAATAATAATAAAAAAAGTAGGAATGCAGGAACTATGTAGAGAATAATTAATGCATTCTAAACTAATGCTACACACAGTATGATTGTCAGAATTTACTCCTTGCAAAGAAAGGACAGCTAAAATAATTCCTTGGTAGATTTAAAGACAAATACACAATAAGTTTATTATGAAAATGAGAGCTGATTACATAATAGAGTTATGTACATTGTGAAACCTTTCTCATTGTTCCCATTATAAAATAGATTTATATAGAATAAGGCAAATTTGAAAACATACAGAAGGCGTATATGCCTTCTCCCATTCCTAAAACCCTATAATGAAAGCTCACAGGCTTATTATCGGTGTTAATGCACATCAGGTTGGAAATGCATTTTTAGCATGTAGTCACAGGGCAAAGTATATGTGCTTTTATAACACTATTTGGAAAATAAACATAGCAAAACACAACACATTTGCTTTCTTAAGCTCTCTGGTTTAAAGTCAGACATTGACTTTTAAAATTAAATTTCACTGATTAACTGCATTAAGTCGCCAGCTTTGTAAGTATTAAAGGTTTGGTAGGTTCTAGGTAGTCTTTATTATAAATTAAAAGGTAAGTGTTTACTTAAATTGTTATTGTCAAACTATACTGATAGTAATAATATTATCAATACCAATTAAAAACAATATTTCCAAATCTAGTGTTTCTACATTATATGCTGTATAATAAAACGGAAACATTTTTATATGTTATTTTGAATGTTCTTTGGAATATGAAATGGTTTTGATATTTGGAAATATTCATTTATTGTATTAGGGAGCTTATTACTAGGACTGAGGAAATTTCTCACACTGTAAAGTGTTGCCATGGACCATGTCTGAGTTCCATTCCCAGTCTCTACATATAAAAAGCCAGCTTCAGCAGAAGCATGGGCCTCTAATCCCAGCATTTGGAGAGGAAGGGCTGGGTGGGTAACTAAAGATAGCTTGCTTGCCATTCTAACCCAATCTATAATAAGCTGCAGATTCAGTGAGAGATCCTCTATCAAAAAGAACACCAACACACCCACAAAAACTTTGATCCAAAACTTACCCTGCCTACAAGAAATGTAGGGATAAAGATAGAGCAGGTAGAACAGACACTGAGGCAATGTCTGGTCCAACTGAAGAGCCACCCCATGAAAAAGAGCCAACCCCTTACACTATTAACAATGCTGTGCTATGCCTGCAGACAGGAGGCTATCAGAGTTGTCCTCTGAGAGGCTCTAGTCAGCAGCAGTTCGAAACAGATGCTGAGACTCACAGCCAAACACTGAGGAAGCGGAGGGAGTCTAGTAGAAAAGTGGGAAGAAGGATAAGAGGACCAAAAGGGGAAAAGAGCTGCACAAAAAGTTACACAGAGCCAACAAACCATGGCTCAAAGGGGCCTGTAGAATCTGAAGCACCAACCAAGGACCATGCATAGTCTGGGTCTAGGTCCTTTGCATAGCTGTAGCTGGTGGGCAGCTCAGGCCTCATGAAGGTCCACTAGTAAGGGACCTTCTCTAAAATGGACTTTGTGGCCTACCTTTCTATCCTTTTCCCCTGATGGGACTGTCTTGCCAAGCAACAGGGAAGAGGACAAACTCAGCCCTGAGGTGACTTGATGAGCTGAGGTGAGTAGTAGGGGACCCCCATTCATGAGATATCAGGGAGGTGAGATAGGGGAGGGAAGGTGGGACTGGGAGGAGAGGATGGAAAGAACTACAACTGGGATGTAAAGTTAATTAATTAATTAATTAGTAAAAATATGCTGAAGTGGAAAAAAAAGTAAGGTGAGAAGGAATTAAATAATACACCCAAACTTGTCCTCTGGCCTCTACTTTACACACACACACACACACACACACACACACACACACACACGTTTATAACTGTGAGAAAGCCCCCCACATGTGGTGAGTTTATGTTATTCAATTTGACAATAAACACAAAGAGTATTAATTCTGATCAGGTGCTTTCTTTGTATACAGATCATTAATGACAACAAGATGAAGTTTTATCAGGCACTGCTTTTGTTAAATGAGATCCACTAATAAGGAAGTTAGATTATTTCTCTATGCAAATAGTAAACACAATATGATGTTTTGTGTTCTTTCGGTATTGCATTTATACTTAAGTTGTGATTATAAAGAGGAGATTATTAAATGAGTATGGAAACAGTGTTTGAAATGTTCACCTTGGGCTAGTGAGTAGGTTAATGGTAGAGTATCCTTTAAGAAGCATAAGGCTCTGGGCACAGCTTTCTTAGTACGCCAGTAAGAATAAGATTCAAAGACACGCAAAACCTTCAAAACACCCACATCATAAGCCCACACCAACCATTCTGCTATGACATTAAATATTTCAGAGATGCCAATTTAAAAACTGTTTTCAGAGACAGGATATGACTCAGAAGAAATTCAGCCTCTTTGCTTTATATTTTCACTTTGAAAGAAAAAGAGGTAACTTTTTTTTTTGCATTCAGAGAAGGTATTGCATGAAAAACTGGGAGACTGTTCTAAAATTAAATCCAAATGGAGTCCTAGAATGAATATTAAGGCAGCACCAGTTAGCAATTCCCCCAGAGTGATGGTGGTGAAATGAAATGGGTAGTTGCATTAGATAATTATTAAATTCTATCCAATAATAATAATCCCATGCTTCTTTCATTCAGAAGTCCATCGAGCTCCACTGCATTGGCCATTCTTCACCATTATATAAAGTGTATTCTAGATAACCATCATCCTTAAGCTTGGTGTGCTCCAGAGTGAAAGCCCTAGTCCAAAATTAAACAATACTATAATAGAAATTCTATTTCTATATTTTCCAGGAAAATGAAACAGCATAGAGTTATTCTTAAGCATAACATTGCTAGGGTTGTTACTAGTCTTAGAATTGAATAGTGAAGGTTTTTATATTTATGTTTGCCTCACTTTTTCTTTGCACAAATTCCTTTTCTGGGTGCACAAAATTCTACTAAGCAAGTGGAATCAAAAGAGATAACATTATCATCAGAAACCATGGAAAGTGTATGAGTAACAAGAGAGTAAGGGGTAAAATCTTGCCAGGTGTTTAATTTGTCTCTTCCAAATAATAGCATTGCTAATGCTTTATGTGAGTTACAGAAGGGCAGTACTGCTTGGTCTCACTACATTAAACATTTATAAATTCATCACTTAGTACTAAAACATGCACTTATATTTTCTTACATGGAATAATCATGCATTCATATTTTACTCATTTAGAAATAAAAGTTCTATTGCATTAGAACTTCAAAGAGATTTCCCAAGTGTTCAATTACTTCTTCTGACTGTGGCTTTTTCTTTGTTGCTTTGGAGAAGAGCCAGACTCCAGTCTTTGCACTTTCTCTCTTACTCTCTTCATCCCCTTGTTCCACTGGTAGTGAAAAGAGGTCTTCTTTCATGATTGTCTCAACAGTGAGAGTTCCTTTCTAGCTAAAAAAAAAATTTAAACTGGCATCTTTACGATGATGTGGGTTTTGCTCAGTGAGAAATCCAGCTTTCTGAACAATGAATGCTTGTCTAAAGCAGCTATTCACCAGAGGTACTGGCTTTTGGGGACTGGGCAAAGTTTTTACCTACTGACAAGTTGGGGAGGCATAACAGAATGGAACTGCACCCAACTCAAAATGTTTTGTTTCTCTAGCTCAGAAGTAAGAGGATCAGTTACAACATCTCTGCTACTGACACATGATTTTAAAAAGAAAAGGAAAAAATCAAGGAAGATGGAATGGCAGTCCAGAAGAATACTGTGAAGTACTATCAACATCTTTAATTTACAGGTTTAGAAAATGTTCTGGGATGTGATTGAAATTTGTGAATGGCACTTCAGTGAGACTGTGAGAAGCAAAAAGCTCAGATAGTAAGAAAATTGTCCAGTGTATATAACTAACAGTTTACTTGGAATTTATATTTTTATTAAATGGTCATTGTGTTTATTTATATAGTAAATAACAGTTTTGCTTTGAAAATTTCATCCAGATGTACAATGTATGTTGATCTTATCTACCATGCACTACTTTTTTTCTAACAACCATTCCCATCCCAAAACTTCCAAAGGCCTCTGAACAAACTCCAAAAATGCATTATGCATGACCAGCATTCATATTACTCATTAGTCCCTATCAAGACTTGAGCTATCAGAACCATTAGGAAGACCTGAAATGTGTTTTGTTTTCTCATTGGAAAATGGTTTCAGTGTGGCCATTACTTTGTGCTTAGGTGTGATAGCCATTAGTCTTTATGATCTTATTCTTGCTTCTTCTGGTGACAAAGATAGAAGAGGGCCCTGACAAAACTGATTCAAGACACTTTGGTATGCAGATATAACTGAGTATATACCATTTGAGTCTTTCTGGTTCTGGGTTAACTCACTCATTATGATCATTTCTAGCTCAATCCATCTATCCACTAATTTCGGGAATTCCTTGTTTTTAATAGCTGAGTAGTATTCCATAGTGTATATGTACCACAGTTTCTTTATCCATTCTTCTATTGATGGACACTTAGGCTGTTACCATGTTCTGGCTATACCTTATCTATCTATCTGATAGGAAGACCAGATAGTTTAGTTTTACAATTAAGCTTAGTTGTTCAGGGTATAAGATGTTTTTAGATCTAGATAGATGTTTTGAGATGATAGAGATGAGATGAGATAGGTATTGATTTACATTCAGAATTTGAGGCCCTGATGAGCATGCTTTCTTTTAGGCATGAATGCTTTATGTTCTATCATGTCAATATGCTAGCACAGTAAAATGGCATCCAGCCTTAGAAAAGAGAATCAGTTTTAGCTTAGAAGTCTCTAGGCTCTGTTTTAGAAGTGCATGGTATCTCCAGTGATAGAAACTTACCTTACACATCTGGAGGACAACCAAGGCCAATAGCAATAGGCTGTATGTTTTCGGAGTCTCTTGGACAACTGTGACCAACAACTTAAACAGTGTTTTTTCATTTATGATATTGTTTTGTTGTTAGGTGGTTTTTAGCTTTTGAAAGAAGTATTGTCAGCCCATTTAAGAAAAGTTTCTTAAAATGATATATGTATATTTATACCTAGAATTATACCTAGCATCATAGTGTTTAGTTAGTTAATAGCATAATTCTTTTTGACCTTCTCAGAGATCCTTAGTGTTATTTTAGTCTCCTCCCTCTTTCTATGATTACTTCATCGCTCCCTCCTCTTTCCCATTTCCCTCATCAGACCACTTGTATCTTGTAATTCCCTTCTCTGTTGCTCCCCAAGAACCTTCATACTGTCAGTCATGTCATTTTGCTTTTCCAGTTTCTGCAGTTATTCCAGGTTATGTACTAATATCTGTAGATTTGGAGCTTGAGATGCTATAGAAGTAAAATCTAATGAATAATAAAGACTGTACCAGCACCAGGAACAAATATTAGTTTTCTTTTATAAATAATAAAAAATAAGTCAAATGTTTGAATATTATAAGTTTAAAAGGTGAAAAAATAAGCTAATCAAGACACTCTGTCATTTTGAAGAAATTCTGGCATGTTTTAGTGTTATGTGCTTTCCTGGATGTCTACTATTTTAACTTTTGAAAAGAGAATCAATATACAAAACACACCTATATAATCATTTCAACTCTATGCAAATACTAAAGTAAAGATGAATTTTAGCCAGAATTAAATCAGATTCATTCATCTTCATACTTAAATAAAATATTTTCTCTCAGTTATACAAACAATACTCATTCTTACTTGGTATAAAAGGAATATTAGAAGTATATTTAATTTTTGCCTCAAAAGTTTACAGTTTGGTGAGAGATAAATCTTCAGGAGTATGAAGCTGAAGATATGTCCGTGATAAATGGGTCTGTAGATTGTTTAGTGTATTCAAGTTCTAGAATGTATAGATTATTTTGTTCAACAAATGTACGTGGAAATAGATATGAATGAGAAGATTAGAATCCTGTGAGTCCTATCATTACCTTCAAGTTAGCTACAGGCAAAGCTACAGGCGAGCTAGGTTCAGGAAGGGCTAGCTGGTATAGGCCAGGCTAACTAATTCAGGCAAGGCTAGCTGGTTAAGGGAAATCTAGCTGGATCTTGGATATTTCTCCTGCACCTCACTGGCAAACTCTCTGCAGAGCGGCCAAGCCATAGGCCCTTAAAAAGAAAAGCATATAGAAAATGCTTACCTCAATGTATTCAGATGGTTATTTAAATTTAGGGAATACTAAACAATTAGATTCATTTTCAGTTGTGTACATGAGGGTTATGCAATGTGTGTGTAATATATACATATGTGTATATATTACAAATCATGTGATTTACAGAGCACAATAGTGATTAGATGATATAGGAACGTCATCCTGATTTTCTTAGTGTAAAAATACTTTAGATAAAATACTTGCCATGTAGTAGGACTATGCTGGCTGTTTAGTGAATATCCAAACTGTATCCTCAAGAAAGGATATTCATACACAAAAAATATTTACCAAGTTATATTTGGTAACATAGGACTGAACAGGTAAGAGAAAATGTACTAGCAAAATATAAGCAAGAAGGACTGTCAGCTACATGTGGAAAGAGTTAGATAATCAAAGAAGAGGAAGATATATTCTGCTTTCCAACTTGAGCTATTCTCTGGATCATGTCCTGTTCTTCTTCCACAGTCTTATTATAGTAATAAGATAGTAATGAAAGCAGACAAAAGTATTGATGCATTTCCTCAAAGAAGCTTCTAAAAACAGTGGCCTAACAAACATTCCACCTTCCAATATTTTGTGAATGTCACTAACAATCCCAATCCAGATTACAATACATAACTCTGTGACATTCCATTCCCACACGCTATAGTTCAAGGCCTAAGAAGAAGACTCCAACGTAAATATCTGTTATTAACTTTCCTCCAAAACAGCGTCATTTTCTCACCAACCTCATTTCTTTTAATGGACTACTGGATCTGGATTTAGTTTCTTTTACATTCTACTTGACTTCCTAAAGATAGGAGTTATAACTCATAAAACAAAATTTACGCTCAATTTCTATCACTTTAGTATTTTATGATCTTCTCATTGGTATTACAGGTAGTGTATGACCCTCATTTTTTACTTCTAATATTGTTCCCTAGGAACACTTACAGCTCTGAGAACATGCCAAGTTTTTATTCTTGTTCTTTTTCACTTGTGGAACCTGAGATATACACAGCAAAAGTTTAGGTCATACAATATACTACCTTATTGATGGCTAAATAGGTGCATTTATTTTAATTATTCTCAGCAGTTTTCAGTATGTCCAAGTGTGTTTCAACATCTCAAATCACATGTTTTGTTTCTGTAATGGTTCTTAAATGAACAAGTCTTTTAAACAACTGTGTCTTTGAACTCTGATGAAGACCAAGAAAATAAGGGCAAGTAGTTTTATACACTGAATCACAAGGCACTACTCTACTGTCCTGAGCACTGTGAAATTAAAACATTTGTGTAGGTCTATAGACTCAATATGATGTAAGATATTACATATAGCATGGAACATGAACCAAATCAATACTAAAAACACAGCAAGAAAGTCTGTCAACAGAGGAAAAGAAAGAGGCTTCTTGAATTTAATCAGCAACATATGATTTTCTCATATAACTTTAATGTAACGTCTTACCCTATATTTTGTAAATTGCAAAAAGAAAAATGTTAAATGAATAATTAATATGTAATGTTCCAGGAAATTAATATAGTCACAGTTTATCCTTAACTAAATAGTTCTGCAATAATTGACACAGAGAGTGCAATATTGGGCATTAGGAACCTATTCTAATACTCAATGATCAATCTATCTTCCTTCCAGCCAAAATCCCCATAATACTTGCATTTATATCCTTCTGTGCTCCTCCAGCTCTCTTCTCCTCATTACTCTCAACCTCTCCTCCTTGTGGCCTAAATTTCTCTTCATCTCTCTGTCTACACACAATGTGGCATCCAGGCCCCTTCTGATGCCTGCTGATCAAGATGTAGAGCTCTCAGCTTCTTCTCTAGCACCATGTCTGCCTTCATGTTAGGATGCTTCCTGCCATGATGACAATGGACTAAACCTCTAGAACTATAAGCCAGCCAAATTTATGGTGTCAGTTCACAGCAACAAAATTCTAACCAAAAGGGAACTTAGGACCAGGAGAGAGGTATTATTGTGATAGCCCTGACCATGCTTTTGTTTGGAGGAGTGTAGACATTGAGATTTTCTCCTGGATAAGTGATAACAGAATAAAATATTAAGACTTCCTTTTCAAGGAAAAAGGTTAACTCATACAGGGCCACTATGGTGTCCCATGACCAAGGAACAAAGAATACCAAGGTTAGATATGTAAATACATTCTACAATTTGCACTCTGACTATTAAAAGTTGATAATGCACTACTTGGGACATAAAGATCTGACCATGATGACTTAGGGATTTTCTTTCTGTCCAGTTCTCCATAAACCACCAAGAGTTACCACCTTGAGAACAGGCTGTCAGGTTTTTACAAAAAATATGCCCTTGAAACTTCAATATTGTTAAAAGTTGGGTTATGGCATTAATGAGGAAAAATGATTGTAAAAGGCAATTTTGTTCTGTCACAGCTTATGAATGATGTTTAAACTTACGACCAAGCAGAAGTTACAAAAACCTGTTTGGGCACAAAACATGATATGATCTATGTTTTGGAACATGTATCTATGCCTGCCCACTGAGTTCTGTATAAATAAAAAAGCACTCTGACTTCCAGTCAGTCAGGCTGTAAAATTCCCCCTGCTCCCTGACTCACTCCTCCCCATTCTTCCCATTCCTCCCTCTCTTCTCTCAAACTCTTGCATCCACCCTTCTGCAAACCCTTTCCTCATCTGGGGGCAGGGCACCAACAATATGGTCCTGGCTTTAGAGTCAAGTATAGAACAAAGAGGTTATGGAATCTCCCTCTACCAGTAAAGAAAGCCGAAGAGGCCAAGTGTGTGGAAGAGAAGGCGCTGTATGGAAGCCCAGAGAAGCCACTGTGTGAATCTGTAAAGGTGAACCATGTATTGCCTTGGACACTTCGAAATGTTAAAGATGCCAGAACTGTGAGATACTTGCCAAGGAAATGGCTAAGAGAAAAGGGAAACAGACCCAGAAAAAGAAGCGTGTTGCAATCCACAAAGCAGAAAGGAGCTGGAGATCTAAAGAACATTTTGACATTAGACATGGAAGGGCAGAGTTTGGAGCTTGCCGAGCAGCTGGCTTTCAGTCTTGCTTTGGTTCAGTATTTCTTCACTATGCTGCATTTCCTACCTTTTGGAATGATCACACATATCTGGTGCCATTGTATGTTGGAATTATGTGATATACTTTTTCATTTTGATGTCATGTGAGATTATAGTTAAGAGGCTGCCCTTAGTCTCAGAAGAGTCTGCAGACTTTTAAAATCAGCTCAAACTGTTACAGACTATGGGAAGTTTTGAAGCTGTACTGAAAGCATTTTTGCACTCTGCTATGGCTAGAAACCTGTGGGGGCTAGGGAGTGGAAGATGGTGGCTTGCATAAGAATAGGCCCCATAGACTCCCATGTAGCAATGTTCGGTCCATAGGGTGTGGCACTATTAGGAGGTGTGGCAATTTGGAAGGAAGTGTGTCATTGTGGGAGCAGGCTGTGAGGTCACATATGCTTGATCTAAGCCCAGTGTGGCACGTAGTTTCCTGGTGCCTGAGGGTAAAGATGTAGAATTCTTAGCTCCTTCTCTATCACCAAATCTACCTACATGCCACCATGCTCTTTGCCATAGTGACAATAGACTAAACCTCTGAAACTGTGGCTAGCTTCACTTAAATGCTCTCTTTTGTAAGAGTTGCCAGGGCCATGGAGTCCCTTCACAGCAATAAAACCTTAACTAAGACTCAGCATTAGTATGACTTCTTCCTTGTTCTTCACTAATGATGCATACATGAGAATGGCAACTATTTCAATTAAAAAAACATTTCATGAGCAGCTATTATATGATTTCTGTATGAAGACTATGTCCTAGAAATGATTCAGGGTAGGCAGAAAGCCAGTATAACTGGCGTAACTTTGAAACGAGACATGGTGAAGCGCTATATTGCAAAATGGCAGTGAATATTGATTATCCTAGGTTAGGAATTTGACTAGTTTTCTAGAAGATGAAACACTTCAGTTCTGATTTAATTATCCAGAACCAAAACTGCTTCTTGAAGAAGGGAAGCAGAAGCAAAGGGAGAAGAAGAAGAGGAGAAGGAGACAAAAACTCATTTCATATAAATGATGAAAAGTATTTTGGGTCAGTTTATTACAATTTCAAGTATGGACAAGACACCAGTGGAAAATACACAAGAGACAAGAAAGTTACCAAAACCAAGACTGGATGGTTCAATACTGTCCTTAGATCATTTTAGGAGCATGGGTAGGTGCTAGGACCTAGTAAGAATTTATTTTTAAAGAGGCCACATAAAGCTGGTGGAAACACGCTGGACTTTTTCTCTCCCACTTCCATCCAAGGAGAGACTTAATTTAGCAAATGTTGTATCTCTTCTGAGTTTTCTAAATCCCCTTTAATCATGACAGAGAAAGTGTGACGTCACTCATACTTTAGATTTCAACATGTGTTGAATTCATGTGAACTAAATATAACAAGGATCAACTGCAATAAATATTTACAACTTGTCAGCATTTCTTTTCTGAAAACCTTTAGTGTTTGTACTTTATTCAATAATTTGAAATTAAATGGAAAACTATAACTTAAAATTTTTACATCTCAGTTTGGTATTTCATTTACATTTGGTATCCTATTGCATTTTATTTATTTTCCTTGTGGTCTACTGACCTTTGATATTGTTAAAACTGTTTTCATCTTTCTTCTTGGCAGCAGCTATTTTAGGACTCATGTTTGAATTGTGTCTCAGGTCTCCATGTCATCTCTAATGAGATTCGGTGCCTAGAACCTTCTAACAGTATTTGGAACTATAATGCACTTTGAAGTTTCTCCATGTCTGCCTCAGGAGTCTGACAAAACAACTACTACACCATCTACCTACCTTGCCATTGCAAGACTCCTTCTAAGAACATACACACTGCTACAAAATATATGCAAGAGCAAGAAAGGCTTGCTATGAAATTATACTACATATACACACAAAGGGCCAGGTTGTTATTAAGCCTAAAACACAGTTAAGAAAATTAATTTGCTTATTAAAGAATGGATCTGACATGACCATAAAATAAACTATACTTAGGAAGAAAAACATTACATGTTTTTGCTGATATGAATAATCAGCACAAATTTTTAAAAGACAGTGAAGTAAATGGGGAAAGGGAGGGAGTCAGGAGGTAGAGGGAAGGAAACAAGAGGGTAATAAATGTACATTTATACATTAATAAATTATCATATCTAATCCCATCAATTATACATCTAAAATTTTAATAAGGTTTATTTAAAAAATTTTAACTTGGTTTTATGTTTTCTTTTAAAACTCATGTTTTTGAAGATGCTAGATTTCTTCCATCTGGTTTTTTCTTTCTTTGTCAAAAGTCAAGTGTCCAGAGGGGTCCGTGAGTGTGTGTGTGTGTGGGGGGTGTTTATTGCTGTATTTTCAACTCAATTCTATTGTCCAATCAACCTATGCTAACACAATATCTTTTATTAGTAGTATTTATTAGTATTAGAATTAATATTAATATTAGTATTAGTATTAGTACTACTGTTGCTCTATAGTACAGCTTGAGATCAGGGATGGAGATTCCTCCAGAAGATTTTTTACTGTACAAGATTGTTTTAACTATTCTGGTTTTTGTTCATTTACTTCTTTTTTCTTTGTTTTTCTATATGAAGTTGAGCATTGATCTTTCTAGATCTGTAAAGAACTGTGTAGGTATTTTGATAGGGATTGAATTGAATCAGTAGATTGCTTCTGGCAAGATGGTCATTTTCACTATGTTGAACTTCCCACTCCATGGCCATGGAGATCTTTCCATCTTCTGATATCTTGTTCAATTTTCTCTAGAGACTTGGATTGTTTTTTCATATAAGGTTTTCAGTTGCTTTGTTAGAGTTACAGCAAAATACTTTATATTATTTGTGGATATTGTAAAGGGTGTAGTTTCCCTAATTTCCTTCTCAGCCCATTTGTTATATATATATATATATATATATATATATATATATATATATATATATATATATATATATATATATGAGGGCTACTGATTTTTTAAAATTAGTCTTGTCTCCAGCCACTTTTTTGAAGATGCTTATCAGCTGTAGGAGTTCTCTGGTAGATTTTTGGGAGTCACTTATATATACTATCATATCATCTGCAAATAGTGATACTTTGACTTCTTCCTTCCCAGTGTGGATCCCTTGATATCCTTTCATTGTCCTATTACTCTAGCTAGAAATTCAAGTAGTATATTGGAGAGATAGGGAGAGTGAGTATCCTTGTCTACTCCTTGATTACAGTAGAATTTCATTGAGTTTCTGCCATGGACCACCCCAATCAGGTATGAAGGTCACTGAGACAAGGGACCTCAAAGACTTGATGGGCAAGGATCTGGCAGTGACAAACAGAGACAAACACAAGAGTAATTTGGATCTGATTGTGTTTTACAAGCAAGCAGTCTAGATTTTTATACATATTTTGAAACCAGGAGTATTTTGTGGTTACATTTTCCATGGAGTATGTTCAAAGGGGTCAGTGAAGCAATCAGGTATATAGACTACATAGTACAAAGTACATAGAAAATCATGGTTTCTAAGTCATTAACTTGTTACAGGAAGATATTACATTCTCAGGTTGAGCCAGGGACCTGAGATGATCCTCATTAAAATTAACTTTTGCTGTTAGTCAATGTCTGACACATTTTTCCCATTGATGACTACCCATCTGTCCCCTCCCTCACACATTCCTGTATAGGAGAGAGGTGGAGGAGATGTAGTAATCCATCTATAGGGTCCTCTATATCTAGGAGGACACCAGAGACTGTCCTTCAATACATATGCCAGGCCATATGGAGTTTGTGTTGTATAAATTAAAATTTTGCTTTTAATTTGGCTCTTGTCCAAGTTACCTTTTCCTCGAATGGGCTCTGTCTTTGGTAAAGACCATTTAATTGAGGGGATTTTTCAACCACTTCCTTTTGCTGTAATTCATTGAAAATTTTCTCCATTCTTTTATTATTCTTTTTTTCCTCCTTTATTAATTTATTCTTGTTACATCTCAATGGTTATCCCATCCCTTGTATCCTCCCATTCTTCCCTCCCTCCCAATTTCCCCTTATTCCCCTCCCCTATGACTGTTCCTGAGGGGGCTTACCTCCCCCTCTATATGATCATAGGGTATGAAGTCTCTTCTTGGTAACTTGCTGTCCTTCCTCTGAGTGCCACCAGGTCTCCCCCTCCAGGGGACATGGTCAAAGGTGAGGCACCAGAGTATGTGAGAAAGTCATATCCCACTCTCCACTCTACTGTGGAGAGTGTTCTGTCCATTGGCTAGATCTGGGTAGGGGCTTAAGGTTTACCGCCTGTATTGTCCTTGGCTGGTGCCTTAGTTTGAGCGGGAGCCCTGGGCCCAAATCTGCCTATCATAATGTTCTACTTGTAGGCTTCTAGGACCCTCTGGGTCCTTCTACTTTGCCTTTCTCCCATGATTCTCTCAGCAAAGGTCATAGTGTTCTCTCCCTTGCAGTGTTGGAAGCAGCTTGCTTCCTGGAATTTCTTCCTGTTTTCTCTATTACTCTTCTCTCTCATAGTCAAGGCAACAGCAAGGTGACCAGGTGGTGAATTTGACAAAGCACCGGCTAGAAGCTGCAGAATGAGGCACCCCTCCAAATGAGCTTCTTTTATTATTGGTCATCCTGAAAGTTCTTAAGAATAATAAAAGATTCTTTCATTCTTTTATTCTTTTATTCTTTTATTATTTTATTATTCCAGGAAGCAAGTTGCTTCCAACACTGCAAGGGAGAGAACACTATGACCTTTGCAGGGAGACTCCCTTTTGGGGTTGTGACCTCAGGTCCGCATAAGAGCATTGCAACGTGGACTCTCCTGGAGTGGCATGGCAATTGTCTCTCCATTTAACGATAAGTGCAAATAGATCCATATCTATCACCCTGCATAAAACTAAAGTCCAAGTGGATTAAGGACCGCAACATAAACCCGGATGTACTAAATCTGTTAGACGAAAAAGTGTCAAAGTGCCTTGAACTCATTGGCACAGAGGAGAACTTCCTGAACTGAACAATAATAGCTCAGTCTCTAAGATAAACAACTAATAAATGGGACCTCATGAAGAGCTTCTGTAAGGCAAAGGACATTGTCAACAGAACAAAATGACCGCCTACAGACTGGGAAAAGATTTTTACCAACCCCACATCCTACAAAGAACTAAAACCATAAAATACATAAAGAACTTGAAAAATTAAACACCACTAAACCAAATAATCCAATGGGGTACTGAGCTAAACAGAGAATATCAACAGAGATATATTGAATGCCAGAGAAAAACATAAAGAAATGCGCAACGTCCCTTGTCATCAAGGAAAAGCAAATCAAAAGAAATCTGAGATTCCTTCTTATACCTATCAGGATGCCTAAGATCAAAATCTCAAGTGACATCACATTCTGATAAGCATTTGGAGAAAGGGGAACACTCCTGCATTGTTGATGGGAGTGCCGACTTGTACAGCCACTTTGGAAATAAGTCTGGCACTTTCTCACAATATTGGGAATAATTCTACCTCAAACCCCAACTATACCACTTCTGGGCATAGACCCAAAAGATGCTGTACCATACAACAAGGACATTTCCTTAACTATGTTCATAGCAGTTTTATTTGTAATAACCATAATCTGGAAATAACCTAGATGCCCCTCAAGCAAAGAATGGATAAAAATATCTGTGGTCCATTTACACAACAAAATACTACTCAGCTATTAAAAACAAGTAATTCTTGAGAAATGCAGGAAAATGGGTGGAACTAGAAAAGATCACCCTGAGTGAGGTAACCCAGACCCAGAAAGACATGCACGGTATGTGTTCAGTTATAAGTGGATATTGGCCCAATGTAGATATCCTCTTAGAGACTCCACGCAGCAGGAGATGGGGACAGATGCTGAGACTAGCTGCTGGACTCTGCATAGAGCACTGAGAGTGCTATGGAAGAATGGGGAAATGGAAGGATTTAGAAGGTTCAGGAGCCCCATAAGGAGACCATCAAAGCTGTTGTATCTGGTCCTGTTGTATCTGAATAGGGTGGCCTGTTCAAACTGTTGCACCAACCAAGGACAAGGCATGCAGGAAACCTACACTCCTTATTCAGATCTGGCCCATGGATAGCTCATATTTCACGCTTGTGGAAAGTGTGGGGACAGCCTCTGACATGAACTCTAATGTCTGTGATTTGATCACTTCCCCTTGGTTGGGATTCCTGGTGACACACAGAACGGGAACCAGGCTATTTGGATGAGACCTGATCTGATGTGGTCATATGGTGAGAGAGGAGATCAGCTTCTATCAGATGTCTAGGGGAGGGAGATCGGGTGGAGGAGAGGACATGAGAATGGGAGGATAGGAGGGAGGAGATAACATTCAGTATGTAATCTGAAAAAGTTATAATAGATTAAAATAAAACATAGAAGATCCTTTTGCTTTAAGTACATTTTTTTGGAATAAAGATACAAAAATTACCATCTCTCTGTTTTATTCAGTGAAAATTTTGTACTTAATATGAGTAACTGAGCATGTGTGTGGTTTTCACTCAGATAGAAAACCATAACTTGAGTTATTAGATATAATGTCTATCCCAGAGAATAAATGTTCTGGCACAAAGCATATGAAAGAAATTTAAAAGAAGTATTAGTTCACAGATTTTTAGCCTTCATTTTTCTATAAGACCTGAACAAACTAGGATAAATCTTAAAGTTCTTCTGAATAAATGCCATGTCAGTCTATGGAATTGTGAGCTTTCTTCTTTCTCTTTATCACACCTTCATCCTTCAGCATTTGGGACTAAACTCTGTTTTGAACATTCTAAGCAATAGACTTCTTGACTTCACAATTACCTCTAGCCTTGAACTCTTTGCCTCTACATTCGTTGTCAACAGGACTTGGCTTTGCCACATTCTTCTCTTTTGACGACATTATTTATTCATGGCATTTTCTATTCATGACACATTTATTGTGACATATTTATTGGTTTGTCAGAGAGTCTATGCCAAATGCTATTAAATGCTTAAAGGGCTCTACTCCCTAAGTGTGCTAATATTCTCTTCTTTGTTCTTTATAATCACTTATATACTGCATTTTCAGTTTCCCCTCTTTCTAATAAAAAATCAGTGTAATAGTACTACAACTTCTTTTTGGTCTGGTGTCCCGTTTTGTGAACCTAAGTTCAAGGATTGTAACTAGTTGTGGACCTGGCAGCTATCTCAGCCCCTTGGTCTTTACTTCATTCATCTATAATGGAGTGAATTGAATAGAAGTCTTATACCTTAACATAAGCTTCTCATATGAGTCTAATAATTAAAATTTATACTTTAGAAAAGTACACTCATTCATGTACCCATGAGTATCTTGTGAATCATTGAATCCTCAAGTCTCTGCTTAAAAGCATTGGAGACCTACAGCCTGAGAGGAACCAGTGAGCTAGATACTTGTTACCTTATAGCTTAGTATAGTTCCAGAAAATCTGTTAAAAGGAGTTCGTCAGAATTCACATATTCAACACAAGATTAATGAATCAGATTATTGTTATAATAATATCTTGAAGAGATTCAGGTAAAGGTCAAGTATGGATAGCCAGAAGGTTTGGTTTAAATACACTTCATGTGGAAGAACAGAATATTTGGTGATATTTGAAGATGCTTCTCTCTTGTCTCCTTTCCAAGATCACATAGAACAGACATACCACAACAAAGTTGGTAAAGCTGAGTTTCTGCTTTCATAATGAAATAATGACCCTGACAATGAAAAGAAATGTCTTGAAGAAAACAATTTTTCTTTATAATGGCTATGCTTTGTCTATTTATGATCATGATTAACTATGAACGGCATCAACTGAAGATATCATTATTAATGATCTTATTGGTGAAATTGAAAGGAAAACAAAAGATACCACAAAATTACTTTGGCCAGGAAATCCTAATGACAGCCATTTGAGTGGAGTGTGTATTTAATTATGCAGCATAATAATGGTTATGCCATTCATGATTATTTTCAGCATGTCAAATTAGCACTGCTCTAGATGTGGTTTAATTACTGTAACAACATTCAAGATATATTCAGTCTTTACAATCTATGAGTATAACAGTATAACATACTTTCTAGAACTTTTTATAATTAAAGAAAATATTATTTTAAGAGGATAACTATTGATTAAATTAGGTCTCCACATTAAGCTCCATAGTTCTTGGAATCTCTGTTCTGAAGTGTAACATTTCTGACTCAAAACAAACATGCAAAGAAAATTAAAATTATAAGGACTCATTCACAAATGTAAGACTGAAACTTTCTGTCAGATGTACCCAAGTAAAAGTAAAATTTAAAGTTCTATATGAATACCACATTAGTCTCTAATGTATGAGTGCCTATATTTCTAAAGTTATCTCTTAAAAATTGAAGAAACTAAATGCTTTAAAAGTATATGGCCCTAAACTAATATATATAATATATATTTCATTGCTACTACACACACACACACACACACACACACACACACACACACACACACACACACAATGCCTGGTGACATTTCCTGTTGAATAAAAGAAATAGAATAAAAGAAGTATTAGTTTACAATGTTCCTAGACTTTAGTTTTCTGTGTTTCTCTCTATATAAGAAAGAGCCTTATGTAGTGTGAGGGTCCTGGTGAGACAACGCTGGGTATAAAGATTTATAGATGGTATCTGCTAAGTTCTGAACTAAGCTGCCTTATAATAATAGTGAGTAGTAAACATTTTTATTCCACTAATTCTCACATTGATTCATGTCACTTGGATCATTTGATAATCAAGACCATTTATCTTATACTGAAAGCTGACATTCAGATTAACATCTGTTGAGAAAGGCAGTAATTCAGGAAATAATATTAGAATAAGAACTATTCCTTGCATTACTTGTACTTTACAGCCAATTTACGTGTTGATTTATTATTTATTTTTTTCTGCCATTTTGCTGTGCATGTTTGATTTCATGTTGAATATCTCTTCCTCTCTCTAACAGGGAATAAGTGGATATAGGGTTAAATAGTGCCTAATCAAATAATCATTTTGTGACAGGATGATGGTTACTGTTTTACTGCTCACAGTGATGTAGTGCTTCCCCTCCCATGTTTGGTGGTACTACCTTTCCCCATTGGTAAGAAATTGCGGGAATAAGGGGAAAATGGGAGAGAGGGAAGAATGGGAGGATACAAGGGATGGGATAACCATTGAGATGTAACAAGAATAAATTAATAAAGGAGAAAAAAAGATAAAAACAAAAAGAAATTGCCTCTGCCTGTAGCCTTCTAATGCAGTGGATGACGTATGGATGGAGAAGATGGGAGTGTGACTTTATAAGGACCAAGGATCAAGATGAAAATATACCAGAGCATTGCAACAGAGACACAGACAATCTCTTCTGTTTAGGCATGTGTAGTTTTATAATTTATTTTTGTCTCAGTGATTTTTATTCCTAAGTGAAGACCTTTATATTATCATGTACAGCAATAGAAATAGTTTTCTGAAACTTTGATTATTTTAATAAGTTAGGCATAAAGTTATAACTATATATAGTTTTGGATATATTAACAAATGTGAAAGACTATATGTAACTATGTATATGTATACATTTGTACATTTGCATGTAAGCATATTTATATTTTTACACATTGGACAGTTTTTTGTGTCTCTAAACATATGGATATATATGATACATATTTAACTGTATTTATGTGTGCTTATATTTTGCAATGTCAGACAAAGTTGAGTAAGTATATTGCTGATAGCTCTTATCAAAATAGACTTTCTGCTATGTTCTATTTCTTTTCTTGATCTAGCTCAATACATGTTTTCTATGTTTCAGGAAAATAACTTTATGAAGAAAGGAAATTGACTTTGTACAATAGTGCTGGATTTGCATAATTCCCAGGCTAGGTAAGTAACTGTGATTGGTATATTTATGGATACTTCCGTGGAATGAAGGGTCACCCCTTTGCATGGTTTTGTTCTGTCTCTGAATAGTGATACACACCATTTCAGAGATAGCTGTCCCATCAGCCCAATAACTATTAATTTATATAAATACATTACTTAGTAGATTAATTACAGACCAAATGTTTTTGGTACTGAAAATTAGTGCACTTACCTTACCTCAAGGAAATATAACATAGTATATTGAAAACCGTAAAGCAAAACTTAAAGGTGCTTTGAAAATGGCTGGTACAGGGTGATAAATATGGATCTATTTGCATTTTTTTACATGTAGACAACCAGTTGGACCAGCACCATTTGTTGAAGATGGTTGCTTTTTTCCATTGTATTGTTTTGGCCTCTTTGTCAAAAAACAAATGGTCATATATGTGGGGATGTATATTTGGGTCCTCACTTAGATTCCGTTGGTCAACTGGCCTGTTTCTATGCCAGTACCTTGCTCTTTTTGTTACTGTTGCTCTATAATACATCTTGAGATCAGGGATGGAGATTCCTCCTGTAGATTTTTTATTGTATAGGATTGATTTAGATCAAGATAAAGAAGTTAAGCTATTAGAATTGAGATAGGATAGATATTGAATCTCATTCGGAAATTTAGACCCAACAAGACAGGAAAGACACTTACTTGAAAGGGGTCGAATGCAGATGGTTATTTCACTATGAATGTAACATGTATAGAACTCATTATTCTCATGATTGTCACATGGTTCTCTCTGCTCTATGTAGTTTTTTATACATGTGTAATAAAATAAAAGTATTATAAAAAATAAATAATTTTTAAAAAGAGTTTAAAAATGGCTGGTAGTATAAAGTTTAGATTTTTTTCCTACAGAGCAGTTTGTTTTTAAACATTCTTTCTTTTCTCATAATGTCTAATTAATTGGACAAAATTTCATCTCCCATTTTAGAGGGCTGAAAACCACATGCAACTTTTCTTACTTCTTTTCCTGGTTGGCAAAAGAGAAACTTCTTCTTGGGAGTCAAACATTGTCACGCTGAGTTGAACAACATGTAAAATCCACCTGAAGTTCTTCTACAATTTCTCTTACTATGTGTGCTGTTCATCCATTCTAGGTAGTAATTAGGAACAAAAGCATATTGTCTCAGTGGGTTGCTCTTATCTCTCTACAGTCTGCAACATCCAGAATCTGGCTGAAAAATAGGACTTGCACATTGTGAGATAACTTGAACAGAGACACTCAGTTATAGCCAGTTAATAATAGGGGTTTTGAATTTAGAAAGAATGGGTAAATTTTCTTTTCTATTGTCTGATTAGAAAATTATATGTGATTTCTTAATTTATTTTAACATTAAAGTTTATATATACATATATACATATATGTATATAATATCTTCATTTACATTTCTAACAGTACTACTTAAAAATATTCTGAATCTACTCAACTACACAGCACACAATAAACTGAATTGCATGTATCTCTTCTTTCCATCTGCCCTTCAATAAAAGTGAAAGCCATGATTTCTCTCTTCCTAAATGGAGCAAATTATTCATTCAAAATCATGCATAAGAAAGCACATATAACTGCCCTGGGGAAGAAGTATTAGAAATATTTCTCCTGCATATTTTTCTAATGCACAATTTCATAACCTCTTCATTTTGAACACAGCAATGTTCTTTAAGGCTCAATGTGATTCAAATGTGGTGGAAGAGATTAACACAATGGAGTTCCAATACACAAATTGCAAAATAAAATATCTGATTATTGAAGGAAAAGTTTGAAAACTGGCAAGCCATAGATAGACTCAGTCTGGCTAAGGTAATTGTTTAGATTTGGATGCATAAAAAATCTGTGGTTCACGTGGTAATTGTGTGTAGTAAAGTTGAAGTTTGAAATGGTTGATAAACCAATTTTACTTTTCTTTAATTTTATTTTGTGCTTTTAATAGATATTTTATAGAAACTTTAAGCTCAACATAAATTGAGAAGATTTTCTATATACCTTTCAGCCCCATAAACTTTATAGACATTATCAGTATACACCACCAGAAGAGAACTTTATGCAACTTTAGGTAAAAGGCAAAAATTTCAAAATTCCAAAGGTACTTATAGTTTACATTTTATATCTTTAACTTGTGTTACTATTATCTTTAATTTGTGTTACTATTTCTAAAATATTAACTGTGATTTGGAGAAGAGCAATTTCAAAACATCCTTATATTTACTTTGATCTCATTGTTCCTAGAGTCCTTCTTGTCTTTAGGGAAAACCAAGTTTCTATCTGAATCTTATTTTCATCTGACAGAGCACTTTCAAATATACATATTATACCTTTTCTTTTTCAATTTTCTTTCACATTTCATTTTGTCCAAGTATGTAGGGTGGCAAAATTTTTTAATAGTTTGTTATTGTTGGTTATCTTGATTTTAGTTATCTTGACTCTAGAACTATGATGTAATTACTATATTGTAGAACATATCTTTAAAAGTCTAGACCACTTCCTGTTTCTGTAAAGGAATTTCTTCTTCCTCTTTAGTGTTTCTTCCTCATTTCTTTCTTTTAGTTCTCTGAAACATCAGTTCATGTGTAGTGGCTTAACACTGTCCAGAAACTCTTAGAAGATGTTTCTTGAATTTTTGTTTATGTTTGTTTTCCTCTTCTTTTTGCTCTTGTGTATCCTCCTCTACTTCCTCCTTTTCCTCTTCTTTCTTCTCATCCTCTTCTTCTAATACTTTTGCTTCTCCTTATTCCCCACTCTGCCCATTTCTCCACCCCTTCCTTTCCTATTAGTCACCTTATGGAATCCACATCACAATCCAACTTCCATGTTATCTGCAAGTCCAGGTCATGTTTTTAGATTCTAGGGAATGGTTTTATTTGTTTAAATTTCTCTGTGCTTTGTACCTGTTTCTTTACGTTTATAATGCTGGTTAAAGCTCAGTGTACACTAGTTATTTATGCCTGGACATGGCTTACACTTTTTATACTCTAAGCCCCTTTATTTCAGGAAGGGAGTTAATCTAAAAAGAAGTTGGTATTTTAGATACTGAATACCACATTGCATGGCTTGGAACTTAAAATGGAGTTTAGGGTAGGGGACAGGGAAATTCATGTTGAACCTTTATTAGTAGATAGGCCTCTTCTGCACCTAATGCCTGCTGGAAATTACTGTCTGTCTCTCAGCCTGCTTTGATGTTTCTCATAAGTAAATACTCAGTGTACGTTCAATTAAAAACAAGGTGGATCACTTCAAAAAGCCTTTCATTGGGAATGCTAGACATTTCATTATAACTCTATGTATCTATTATTGGATTTTCAAGGATTTGCCAAAAATTTGATGTATTGCTAGATTTATAGTTCATAGTGATTTTATCATAACCTCTACCATGGTCCGATCCTACTCTTAGATTTTCCACACATAACAGGAACTCATGACCCATTTCTGAACACTTGTTGGCCCAATTGGCTCAGTGTTCTATTGAATTCAAGAACAGGTTAGTTTTTGTTTTTCCTGTAGCTAATCTTGTTTGGGAAAGACTTAAACTGTTTATGGTATTGTTTATGAACAGAAGCCCTCCTTCAGTTAATGACTTAAATATATGTGAAAAATGTGGTATCACAGTTAATTGTAGCTAAAAGGGAAAACTGACATTTTAACGTCAAAGGTTTACCCAGTTTTGTTTTGTTTCATTTTGTTTTTTACAAAAAATACGATTCTAAATACATTTTATTTTATTTTATTTTATTTTATTTTTACACATTTTTATTGAAAATTAAAAATAATTCCTATTACATCTCATTTTCTATCCCATCCCATGCATCCTCCCATTCCTCCCTCCCTCCCACTTTCACCCCAATCCCCCTTCCCTATGACTGTGGCTGTGGGGGACCTCCTCCCCCTGAATATGGTGCTAGGGTATCAAGTCTTTTCTTGGTAGTCCTCTATCCTTCTTCCGAGTGCCATTGGGCCTCCCCCACAAAGGGACATGGCCAAATAGAGGAAAATATAGAGGATAGGCAAGTAGGGGGACCCAGAGGGTCCTAGAAACCTACAAGAACATTATGATGGCTAGATCTGAGCCCAGGGATTCTGCTTGATCTAAGGCACCAACCATGGACAAAATGGGCAGTCATCATCAAACCCCTACCCAGATCTAGCCAAGGGACAGAACATTCTCCACAGCTAAGTGGAGACTGGGGACTGACTTTCACAGGATCTCTAAATACATTTTAACTACTCACTGCATGTTGCTCTCTATGTTACTATATACCTGTCAAGCCCAAATTTTTGAAGTGGCTCAAGAGTTGCTATTTATATAATTCATTTATCTAAGTATCACTTTCTGTTTAAGCAATAATACAATTATTTCATCTTACATTGACTGAATGAGAATTTAGTGTTATTATTTTATAAATTTCTAAATTATATTTACTTCTATATTTTTAAAACCCAAATGTTTTACATAAAAATAAGAGCATTATAGTTCCTACAAAATTTGACTTTACTCTCTCAACTAGGTTTTCTATAAGAATTTGAGTCCAGAGAATTTATACTTACTTAAAATAAGATTAAAATCTTGTCTTTACATATAGTAATGTTTTCATGGAGCCACATATGATAGATTTTTTTATGTATCATGTTATAAATCATTTCATTACCTTTTCCTTCTATGGTGCTTTTGTAGTTCATATTGCTCAACATTTTCAGTTGATATTGTTTTCACAACATTTCCACCATGTCTTCTATCAATTGAATTACTGCCTCGCCATTCATAGTTCACACAGAAACATACCATCTTCTGATTCACTCTACCTTTGTGTTCGCCTAAATACCATACAACCACAAATTCTATCATGGTTAAATAAATAATCTTGTCAGGAAAATAATGAGACAAAGTAGAATAAAAAAAATCAAGATCACATTATGAACAAACGGTTTTCAAGAAAATTTTAAGAACTTGCCATTTTTTTTCATAATACCTAGACTGTGAATTGAATGATGACACCATCAACCCACAGTAGCCAGCAAAAGAGAACAAGAGCTGGAGAGCAGCAGTACTTCAGGATCTTTCTCCCTGCATGGAAGGAGAGGCTGTGTCACTCTCAGGTTGGATTTTGGTGTTGTTGGTGGTGGTGGTGGTCGTTGTATGCTTTTTATTTTTTGTAGAGTGTAAATGAATAAATAAAATCAGAACAAATTGGAAGATTACAATAAACAGAAAGAAAAGGGTACTGCAGATATCAGACTTAGTGCCCTGGTGATACAGGTGTGGTGGTGAGAAATGACAAAACCAGGTGTGAGCAGCACCTGTCTCAGCTTAAAAGTAAAACACTGTGAGAAGGAAGTGAAGAAAAAAACTCATCAGGGCAAAAGGGCAAATGACAGAAATGCATGGTCCTTTAATTTCCTCTGATGGAGACAGAAGATTGCAAGGTTGGAATTTCCAGTTTGGAAGTTCAGAAACTGACACCAATCTTACATAACTAAGTCACTGGTTTGTAACCGCTTATTTATTTGTGATTCTAATCTCAATTTTGTTTTATTTCTCTCTGTATCCTTGACTGTCCGGGACTTACTTTATAGACCGGGCTGGCTTTGAACTCACAGGGATCTGCCTTCCTCTGCCTCTGTAATATGGTGGGATTACAGGCAACAGAGCCCAGCTCTCATCTCAGTTTTAAAGTATAGAAGGTAGAACAATACTAAGATTTCATTGTGTGTCACAAAGAAAAATAATACTTTATATATTTAAATGATTCTAATCAAGCAAATGGCCATTATGAACTCCAAGACGTTATTTGAATTCAACTATTCTTAAGGAGTATAATTTATCTAAAACTAAGCCTTTTATTACTTGAAAAACTTGAGTCTAATTTTTAAGGACAAAATATTTTGGAAATTTGAAAGAAGTGAGACCATATAAACATCAAATGTTTAGTGAGTTTTATTTATAATCTAATAAGATAACATATACATTTATTATATTTCATAGTTGGGCTCAAATTTTCACTTATTGGTACAGGAACTTTCAATAGCATAATTTCTATTTATAATATATAGTTAGGAGAAAATAATCTAAAACTGAATACTACAGTTTACATACAACATATTTGTTCTAAAAGATTAGTGATTCATAAATCTAAGGTATTCCATCTTAAAAACATCTTTTCATTAGTATGCACATATAGTAAGTGGTTAAAAAAAAAAAGAAGGAGCCCAATAAACCACTTATTGAAGCCCTTTGTCATCACTGGAATATAATTTCTCATGATTCTTTTATGTTTCTTTACAGCGTATGAATCACTGAGAGGCACTGTTTCAACGTTTAAAGGAGATGTTTGTAAATCAAACATTCTAGGAAAGTACAATTTAAATTCCCTTTTAGAACAAAGGGAGGCACATTCACTGCCTATTAAAAAGGAATTCCATTTTTTCTGTTGTGCCTTTCTTGTACTGTGTAGTCATGTGAAGATATGAGCCCAAGAAACCAGTACAAAAATGTTGATATTCTCCTACTTCTGTGAATAACAAACCTTCATTTTTCTCTAACCTAGAAATCTAAAAATCATTTGTGAGCATCTATGAAACTATGGCAGACTCTTGTGCTAAGGTTCAGGAAGAGAAAAATCTCAGACTTCTGTTGTTGACAATGTTGGTAATAAAGATAAAATGCTGATAGTGACATCACTCATGTCATTTCTGCAGCAGAATGGGTGCAGTCCTTGCTGAGCTTTTCATGGGATTTAAGGAAGTCTACATGAGTCAGTAACAAACACACAATGAACACAAATAATTCTTCTAAACTGTTTCCCTGTTGTATATAGGAATCAAGGAAGCCATTTTAGTATAACTAATAATAAATAGGTAAAATGTAGAAACCAGAATGTCATCCCAGTTACTTCTAATTCTTCTATTAACAGAACCACAATTTCCTCAATACAAGGAGTAGCCACACATGTGCATCCCTATAAATATTAGCATTAAGAATTGTCCTTGGTAGGCTTAAGGTTCTGAGGTTTTCTGAGAATAATTAGAAAAATTAACGCATATATCCAGGTTAAAGGGGGACTTTAACACGTCAGTCATTAGAACTTGATTACTTCCCATGAAAAGAACCATGGAATACAATATTGTGAAATATATTTGCTAAGATAAAATGGTAAGTAATATATTGTTCTATTCCAAAATTACACCTAAGCTTATTCTATCATGGCAACCATGAAGCTTTTTCTAAGTGAAAAACAGGTTCTCATAAGTTGTTTTATTTGTTTTATTTCTGTGTGCGTGTGTATGCTCACATGGGTGTGTGTGTGTGTGTGTTTGTTGTGTGTGCTGAATGTGTGTGCCTGTATCTTTAGTGACTTTGGCCAATATCAGTAACTTTAGTTTTCTCAGGGAGATTTTCTTAGTTAAAAAAAATATAGAATTTTAGATGCACCAAGATAGGAAAAATGTTTTCTTCAAGGCTGTCAAATACAAATAGCAAAACACTAAGTTTGTCACATTTATATCATTCCTGATTGTGTCATGGTTCTTCTTTATACAGATAGTTTATTGTGTGTGTGTATATATATATATATATGTAATAATATAAATGTATATGCTAAAATGTTTAATTTTTTAAAAATATATTTAAGTGTGTGAACATAGACTCATAAAATATAAAAAATTGGAAAGAACTGCCATTCAGAAGACTTCAAACTATTTTATATAAGTACATGTTATTTGACTTAATAAATTGCTTGGTTCATAGCAGCCTTATTCATAATAGCCAGAACCTGGAAACAGCCTCTGTGTCCCTCAGTAGAAGAATAGATAAATAAACTGTGGTACATTTACACTATGGAATACTGCACAGCTATTAAAAACAAGGAATTTATGAAATTTGTGAGCAAATGAATTGAACAAGAAATTATCATAATGAGTGAGTTAACCCAGAAGCAAAGAGTCAAATTGTATATACTCACTTATATCTGTACATTAGCCCAAGGGGCACGCCCCATGAAAGTCTTGACTTACCAGGAAAGTGGGACAGAGGGGAGGACATACTATTGGGGCTTTAGGTGAGAGAAGCATGGGAGAATGGGAAAATAGAAGGATACAGATGTTCCTAGAAACCCTCAAGTAGAACATTATGGTGGGTTGGTCTGGGCCCAGGGGTCCTGCTCAAACTATGTCAACCAGCCAAGGAGAATACATGCACTCAACTTTAAACCCCTACCCAGATCTAGCCAATGGACAGGACATTCTCCACAGTTGAGTGGAGAGTGGGGTCTGACATTCACATGAACTCTGGTGCCCCATATTTGACCACATCTCCTGGATGGGGAGGCCTGATGATAGTTAGAGGAAGGATAGCAGGCTACCAAGAAGAGACTTGATACCTTATGAGCATATACAGGGGGAGGAGGTCCCCCTCAGACACAGACATAGGAGTAAGGAAAAAATGAGAGAGAGGGAGGAATGGGAGGATAGAAGGCATGGGACAACAATTGTGATGTAATATAAATAAATTAATAAAATATAAAAACATTGCTTGACATTAAACAAAACAAGCAAAGAGAAAGCTTGTTGAAATAATTGATGCATGACACATGTACACATGTACTAGTAAATGGGCTCTTTGTCTTTGTCTACTTGAGGTGGAATTCAGATGGTGGTGATGCACTGGAAAATCAGAATGATGAAAGAAATCTAAATTACTGGGATCACTAGTACTACATAGATATGATAATTCTCTACCACTGATTCTGGTGTAATTTATTATATTTTCTACACAATGGAGCAGCCAATGCCACAAATTAAAGAGAGTTCCACAAAGAAATTGACTACCAGACGAGTCCAGGCTTCATCAGCATGAAGCATTACATACCACATCCATGCAAATTCAGAAACATGGGACTTGGGTATGGTTCTCCATTTCTGCATAGCAGCCCATGTCCCTCTTTAACGTCCAGGGGTTCTGACTTCTTCCATCCTCTAAAATCACTGGTATGTATGTGATGTGAATGCACACACATACACATACACATACACACACATACATACACCTCACTTTGCACAGGAAAGGATATAAAATAAAAATTGCATCTTTAAAATGAATATGCACATGTGTAAGTTTGTTCATGGATCTCAGGAAGGGAAGGTGTTGTGTATGTTGGATTTAAATACTCAGATCCCATTTTCATCTGTAATTATGGAAAATAAAGGACCTTTAGATTCAGTTCATGAGTTTAAACAGGGATCACAGTAGGAAAGGAAAGAAACCTCATCTTGTGATGATATTTTGTGAATCTGTTTAACAACGAAAATAACACTTCATGTGCTTACTCTTTATCATCTTTCAAGAACTAGAAAAGAATCTCAAAACTGGGTAAACACCCATGTCATATGACCTAACAAGACTTAAGTGGCTTGAATGATTTATTTTTTTCTTCCCATATGGTCCATAGAAACTGCTTAAATATTATAGGAGAAACAAAGGGCATAGATGTGATTATATACTTTAAGGGACATAGCCATAGGGAGGGCAATATCTTAATATAGCAGCTTTCCAGAGATGGTGATAGAGTAAACGAACTTTATTATCTCAGAGTGGATTATCTCCCACTAAATCTAGCTCTTGGTCTCTTATTCCCAGCTGTTCATGGAATTGAATATACTGTGCATATTAAACTGATAGGATAGGTCTTGATGTCTGTCAAGGCCATCTTTGGTCTACTAATGGCTGCTTAGCATAAAGGACCAAATCACATTCATACAACAAGGTCACTAATATATTTTACTCTTTGAAAACTAATAACAAACATTAAAGAAAAAATTCTTTATATGAATAAGATAATCTTCTCATATAAAACTATTCAAGACCATGCTGTTTTAATTACTTGCTCTATAGTATAGCTTGAGATTTGGTATGGAAATTCCTCCTGAGGATCTTTTATTGTATAGGATTGTTTTAGCTATTTTGTGGTTTTTGTTTTTTCATATGAAGTTGAAAATTGATCTTTTAATGTCTTTATAAATTGTTTAAGTATCTTGATAAGGATTGCTTGAATCTGTAAATTGCTTTTGGTTAGATGACCAATTTTACTATTTTAATTTTCCCAATCCATGAACAAAGGAGATCCCTCCATCTTCTAATGTCATGTTTAATCTCCTTCTTCAGAGATTTAAAGTTTTTTTCAAACAAGTCTCTCACTTGCTTGGTTAGCATTACTCTTAGGTATTTTATATTGCTTGTGGCTATCATGAAGGGTGTCTCTCACTTGAAGAATTGATAGAGAGACTGACTGGTACATTTACACTATGGAATACTACTCAGCTATTAAAAACAAGAAAACCCTGAAGTTTGTGGACAAATGGATAGGACTAAAAATGATCATAATGAGTGAGTTAATCCAAAAGTAGAAAGATTCACCTGGTATATACTTATAATTGGGCACTAGCCCGAAGGACACATGCCAAAAAAGTCTTCACTTACCAGGAGATTGGGATAGATCTGAGGACATCCTACTGAGACTCTAGGTAAGAGAAATATAGAATATAGGGAAATAGAATGACCCATAGGGTCCTAGAAACCTACAAAAAGAACATCTTGATGGGTGGATCGGGGCCAGGGGCATCTGCTCAAACTATTGCACTTTCCAAGGACAATACAAGTAGTAAACATTGAACCTTACTCTGATCTACCCAATGGACAGGACATTCTCCACAGTCATGTGGTGAGTGGGGACTGACTCTGACATGAACTCTGGTGACCCATAATTAACCACCTCCCTTTGGTGGGGAAGCCTGATGGCACTCAAAGAAAGAATAAGCAGGATACCAAGATGAGACTCGATTGCCTATGACCATATAGTCCTGGAGGAGGTCCTCCTTGGTCTTAGACCTAGAGGAGGGGAATGGGGTGAAAATGGGAGGGAGGGAGGAATGAGAGGATACAAGTGATTGGATAACAATTGAGTTGTAATCTGAATAAATTCATAAAACTAAAATTAAAAAACTATTGAAGAATTCCAAGAAGTTATTAAAAACCATTACTTTGCAATAACTATAATATTATAAATTTTGATAACAATGAAAGTTATCCTCCAGTCTGTGGTCTACATTATAACTCTCCAAATTATTCTCTCAAATTATATTCCCAACAATAGTTTTAATGTTCCAACTATGTTTTTCTAACATTCAGTTGTAATTATTCAGTAAATGTTCTTTATCAAATAAGACAGATTTTAATCACTTAAGTTTAAATATATCTTATTAAAGCCATTTGTAGACTTGTAAGTATTTAAGAAACGATATTGGAACTATTTATAGCTTCCTGCCACATTTCTGCTCACTCTTTTGTGCTTGTTTGCTAAAATGCACAGTGAGCAATTCCAATGTAATTTGTATACTTAATGAAAATAATCCAAACAAGGAAATTTACCTTATAACCTAATCACCTATTGTGTTTAATTGTAAGGATTATAAACATGCAGGCATATTTATTTATAATAATGTATAATAATTTCTGTCATCAATAATTTATTGGCATTCTATTTAAATATAGGTAGCAATAAAATCATATGATTTAAGGAACCACATTAACATCATATCAAGTCTTAGTAACCTCATATCTCCTTCAATTAAATACAATGAAGATTTGTCTAGGTTGTGTTCTTTGTGTATTTTCTTGGATCATCTGTTCAGGACACTAGGGCTACCCTATGTGAAGGGCAGCCTGTATTTCATCAGTTCTTTTCATTTTTAAGCTGCCTCTCCAGTTAAATTGCAATATGTTTGAAGTCAGAGCTTATGTCCTATTCCTTCATGTGTCTGTGTTCATCATATTGTATCATACAGTATAGGAAAATCGCAGTTAATGAGGGTTGAATTTCACTGCAAAGAAACTAGGTCATGGAAACCTTAGGAATGCTATCTTTTATTAGATAAATTTGCATCATAAATGGCTTAAAGGCCAATTCTTTTAACAAGGACCCCTTAAGACATGGTCCCTCATTGCCACCAACCAATTCTCTTAACTACCTCCAATACAACCACAATTATATAACACAATATTGGTCCAACTGATAAGACTCAATTATCTACATATATAAATTCATTCTTTTCCCTGAGAAGATGACAGTGATGAGCCTCCATGTCCACGAATGCATCTGTCAGGTTATTATTTATCCAGTAATAATGATGGCTCCTCACTGACATATTCATCGACTGTCCCACACCCTTGTATCAATGAAGAGAAATGTACAGATGCCAGGATTTTCAGATGTAGCCTTGAACTTTTTGAAAGAACTTTTTCTTCCCCAACTACCCAAGCTATTTAGTCTGTGGTAGACAAAGGTCAAAGTGAAAAGTAAGCACACAGATGTGTAAACTTTGTGTTGAAATAAAGATAAAACAAACACACAGATGAAACCACTCATTCATTTCTGTTCCTTGCTGAAAGAAGTCAGCCTCTGCTGTGGGGAATATGTTTCAATCCACTGTTTATACAAGTTAAAATGGAAAATATCAACATAATACTATTATTATAAAAGAAACGTCACTGTATAAGTACATAAGCGATAATTAAAAATAAAATATGGAATACTTCCGGTAGCCTAGTAACTGTATGATTTTAAAATGTTTCCCAAAGTTTAACAAGAAAGTGACAGTGTCAGGAAGACCTGTTATGTTCAACTGTGGTGACTAAAGATTAAGCATTGCCATGATTCTGAAACAGTACAAACCTTTTGTTGTGTGTAGCCTTCCATTTCTTTCATATTGAAACTAAATTATCCTGTCTTAAACTTCTTGGAAACAATGAAAGATCTTGTTTTTATGCCATAAAAAGATAGTAATAGCATAAATAGAAGAAAACTGGATTCTAATTCTGAATCTATTAATTACTTAAGAAACTTTGTTACAAAGAAACTTTGATAAGCCTGGTCTAGTGGCAAATGCCTTTAATCCCAGCACTCTGCAGGCAGAGGCAGGTGGATCTCTGTGAGTTCAAGGCCAGCCTCATCTACAAAGTGAGTCCAGGATAGACAAGACTACACAGAGAAACCCTGTCTTAAACAAACAAACAAACAAACAAACAAAAAACAAAAAGAACCTTGGGTAAATCACTAGTAAAACAATCGAAATGGCATGTCCTTCAAATTCTCTAATCTAACATCTAAATTCTATGAGTCATCCCATCTGCAATTAAATGAATAAAGGTCTATTTGGGGCAGCCACATCTCAAAATTTAAATGTTGTTGGTGTATTTTTGTTTTGTTTTGAATGAGCCACGTCCTATGCAACCCAGGTTAACCATGAACTCATGACCTTCCTGCATCATCCTCCCAAATACTGGAGCTATAGGCAGTTGCCATGAGATCCTGTGAAATGCTTACTTATATAGGAATCATAATCACACAACTTTGAAAACTATAAAATTTTGGTTGAATCATGATGGTAGAATTGAAATGACTACTCTTTCGATCTCTAAGAAGGCTTGTTAAATATTACTTTAGAGAATGAGGCTAGAAAGAAAAAAAAAAACAGTGTTAATGCTTATATAATTGCTTGGTAACAATTTTATTGGGTACTTTTTGAAGTCATAAAATTTGTGTGTTTAAATATTTAGGCGTTTGTGAATTATATCAAATGTAAATGTATATAAAATTAGGTAAGACATTAAGCAATGTAAAAAAGCCAGTATGTGATATTTAGCTTTGTCAAACATTGTAAACTTAGGTATTAGTTTATGTATGCATTGTCCAAAGTTTTGGTTTTAAATATGGCTAGATTTAGTTCAACTAGATTATGTGAGTGTGTCTATGATTCTCAAATTTTAGGGAAAGAAATTAAATAACCTCATATAAAAGAAAAATGTTGCATTTTTATTCCTGAAATTAAGGAGGCTTCTAAAAACTCAAGTTGGAAAACAGCTATTACCTAAAATACTGTCATAATAGGAATTGTGTTCAGTTATCCTCATTTGAATAATGGTTTCAAGCCACTATTCACAGGTTCTCTATTTTCCCCTGGTGTGTCATTTTCCTCACTCATTTTCTCTCCTTCTTTGCACTCTCAGTAAGGTCAGTTTATTGGGAACATTCGACTAGTGGCAACTTGTTGATGAAATTCCTGTGTCATTTACATGATTGTTAATATCTTTGGGCAAGGCAAATATTTGCTTTACACCTGTCCTCTTGGTGCCATATAATTAAAAGAATCACATATGCAACAATTTTTCCATTTCAATATCAGTGTGCCTGTCTCCTCATCTATTATATTTGATTATTTTGTGTGGTCGTACTAACTATAGGAACTTTAAGTCCAGTAGGATCTTGAGTTCTATATAACCATTGATAACAGAAGTCTCTGCCATGCTTTATATCAAATTAGTTTTCATGTTCATAGATAATTCTGAGACCATTTTAATTTTGTGGCATAATTTAGAATGATGTTAGAACACATTGACTTGAATCACGCTTACCACAAAAACAGAGCAGTCAGCCAGAGTCCTTGCCTTACTCTGCTCAAATGCTATGTATCTTTTCATGGAAGACTACTTATTGTTGGACATGCTGTATATACTACTTAATCTTTTACTACACAAAAGGTCAAACTATCCCCAGGGGGAAAATGAAAAGACCTTTGATTCATCTTCTAATTCACCTAGTGTCCACACAGAATGCCGTATGTGGCTATCTGCAGCAATGCAAACTTAAATGCATAGTTTTGAGTAGTCTTCTTAGTACAATGGAAAATGTAATTAGGCAAATTTTCATATTTAGAAATACCAACAATAAAGTTAGTGTCCCTGGCCCCCATGAATTTTGACACAACTGAACACATTTACCGAAAATCACTGCTGGTCACTTTGTTCCTACCCAGACTACAGAAAACAAGGACTACAAAGAAAGTAAAATGCCTGGTAATGGGAAAGGTGGAATTTTTAAGGCAATCTTTGCTAAACAAAACTCATTGTATAAAACCTCCCGGTTTCATGTATAACAAGAATTACCTCTTCAAGAAGAGGACTGAATACACCCTCTCCACCAACTGCAAAGGTGAGTATTGCACTTTAAGTCTTATTCCCCTTAAATTGCTTATACTAATGCCAAGAAACAAACTCACGCAGTCTATCCTTAAACAGAGTACCTTTCAAAGTTACTTATATTTCTTTGAATACTCCAAACTGTATTCTTCAAACATTAACTCTATGTTCAGGTCTGTATGGTAAAATGCCACCTCAAAATTAATATTTTACAAGTTGTTTAAAAATGTAAATTGTAAGTTGTGTGGGACCTTGTTTTACAATATAAGTACACAATAATCTTGAATACAAATGTTAGTGTTTAAATTCCCTCCTTTCCTGCTCACCGGCATCCTCAACTCCCTTATTCAGATTCATCCATTGAACATAAAGCCTATTTTAGCTCAAGCTAACAACAAACAAATAAGACTGCTTTCATCAGGAAGGGCTCCTGAACTTGGGAAGCTCACACAGAAATCCCATCGTGAAGGCAAGGGACTATACCGCACCTGAAGTGCGTGGTGTGGAGGTTTTCTGTACAAAGTTCCCCTTTTAGGCACTAGACACAAAGAGAGATAAGGTCTTTGGCTTATTGAAGAAAAAAAAAAAGATTCTAAACGGCATTTCTGGTGCCACCCAGTCCTCTTTCAAGGAAAAGCTGCTTCTCCTCAAAAGTTGCTGAGCTTTGGGTGGCTTAGCTGAGGGAAATTCACAGCTGGGTTGTGTAGGTGTTCTGCTCTCAGACCTGAAAGGAAGAGGGATTCTGGAAAAACAGGTAAAATAAGCTGCCTTTCCTGTGCTCAGCCAACAAGCCAGCAGACAAGAAGGAATCTAATCAACGTAAAGAGTTGTACACTTTGAGACAATGACAAAAAGTTTAGTCCAAAAGATTTGCTATTTTTGTCCTTCTCTTTTCATGCCTGATCATTGCCTAAACATTCCAGGTGCAGAGACACAATACACAGAAGGCAGGATCACCGCGTGTCAGTCTTGAGGTGAGTATCAGAAGAGCTGGGAAGCGGCATCATATGGAGAAATGAGGTCAGAATTCACCAAGACTATTCACTCTGAGAAGGAAGGAGAAGGCAGGACGAGTGGCTCGGTGGTCTGGCTTTAAGGAGAGATGGGTCAGGGGAGGACTTCTTGGAGAAACCTGGGTCGGCGCGATAGAGCGCGGCAGAAGATGGAATTCAGAAAGATGTGGGGACAACAACGAGGATAGCAATGACCCTGCTTGAAGTGACGCCAGGCGGGGGCTATCTGCTGTGGGAGTGAGGGTAGCAGATGGAGGGCAGGAGGCTGGCAAAGGGACTAAGATCCATAAAAAACAGCTGTCTGGAAGAGAAAAGGTTCAGGTTCCAGGCTAGTGGAGTTGAAGCCAAACGTCCCCGGGGACCTGCGGAAGACCCTGTGCCAGAAGGACACCCAGCAGGTGGTCCGGGTGCCTCTCTAGTCTAAGGATGTTCCGTGGGCGCTCAGCCCTGTGTCTGACCCCCTGGACTCTCCGGTACTCACCGATCCAAGAGAGGGAAAGCGCCATCCAAGGCGCGTGAGGGCAGCGCGGGCGACGCGGGCGGGACGAAAGCCGCCGGCGGTGGCGGCGCTGTCCTAGAAGCAGCGCTGGAGTCTGGAGAAAGCCAGGCGACAAGAGCGGCGGCGGGGGCTCCAAGCACCGGGGGCGGGGAGAGCAGTGGCTCCAGAGCTGCAGCTCCCTGCTCGCTCTCTGCCCATCTCCCGGGCTGCCGAGGTTGCTGCTGCCCAGAGCAGTCAGGCGAGGGGGAGGGGAGCAGGCACGCGGCAGGGAGGGAGAGCAAAGAAAGCAGGGAGGGGGGAAGGGATGCGCGAGGGGAGACGGAGATGATCACCGTGAGTTGGGAAGAGAAGGGAGGAGCAAAGCAGCCTGGTACAGGTTCCCACTAGAGGAGCTCCGAGATGAGGCTGTGGGTCTTGCCCCAATCCCCTACCACTCCATGCTTCCCTCTTCGCGCCCTTTCCTTTGGCTCTTCCTCTGGTGGCTGTAGCTGGGAGTACCCAAGCTCCGCAGCGGATGCGGTTTCAGCAAGCCGCCGCTTGCGCTGAGCCGGGAAGCTGCAGAGAGACTGCTCTGAGCGCCAGGCCTGTGGCACCTGTGCGTTCACACATAGGGACTGGTTCCATTGCCATGGTTCCCAGATGCAGACTCTAAAATTTGTCAGCCACTCTCCTTTTCGGTCAAACTGAGGTCCTATACGTGCAGCAACCGCGTCTGTCGAGTTCCCTATTGCTGTTTGTTTCCAAGAGCGCTTTTTGGCACAGGCTGTCCAGCCAGAAGGCGCCAGCAGGGAGCTCAATGCAGGCAACCTTCTCCTGTCCCTTGCCTCTGCTGCCTGGTCATGGATGGAAGTGTTTGTTTTCCGCTGGGGTTGACCAGATAAAAATGGATTAAAATGGGGTGGAGAATTGGAACCACAATCTCAGTGATGTAGGAAGGTTGTAAATGTTAAGGACAGTGCTGCTCTCCTCTTTAGCCAACATTATAATATAATTATGTAGGTAGATAGATGATAGATAGATGACAGACAGATAGCAAGGCAGGGATTATCACACACTACCTGCTCAGATTCTGTTTTCCTGGGGGCAAGCTTCACTTGGCAGAGCTTTTTGTTTTTTGTTTTTTTAGGTTCATATTTTTTTATTGGACTACAGATCAATCATCGGTATTTATTCTTGAACTACAATGATTTAAATACATATAGAAATCATATTTAGTTCCTCCTCCTATACCTCCAAGAATTAGGAAATGAATTCACACAGTTAGTAAATATAAAGACAACCAGAATATTGTTGAGAGATTCCTAGGGGCCTCGATTTTGTTTAATAATTTTCACGTGCTAATTGGAGCTGGCCTCAGGCAGAAAGCAAGTAGACAGTGTGTGTATGATACAGGTGGAAAAAGAAGTCTAGTAAAACTCTTTTCAAATAATAGAATAAGTGCTCCTATACTCCTTACCAGAGCACTGGGGAGAGGGGTGTGTGTGTGTGTGTTGTCCATCTGTCTGTCTGTACCAAGCATGTGCACATGTTGCTTTTTTAAATGTAGTAATCTTCATCTGCTAAAGGAGCTTAGTCGCTAAAATAATTTAGACATTTTATTTTACATAATTATGTCTTATATAACAAATGTACTCATATTAAAATAAATGCTCTCTCAGTTATAAATGCAGAGTGAAAAACATCTTAATGCCTCAAGCCAGCATTAAATATTATTGAAAACTTTCTATCTCTTTCTGCATTTTTTACATGAACAAAAATAAAAGTTACATATTAGTGATAACTTGATATGTGATAGTGTTTCTGACCTGTCAGACTCTTTCCTTTGATCATGCATGTCAATGAAAATATTTGATTTTCCTTCCACATGAGGATTGGAACAAGAGAAGAATCTATTCACTAAGGGCCAACGGACCATACACCCCAGCTTCAAAACGCTTATGCTGCTGTGTCCAGATTTGCAGCAGTGCACCAGATAAACCCACCTCATGTTAATCATTTAAAGAACATAGAAAGACAATAACTATTGAAGGAAGGTCTGGTGCACTGTTTTCACATGTTGATTTCAATGCCCTGATATCTGGTTACAATCCCTGCCACGGGCATTATTGAACCATCTCTTATATCCATGTGGTGTGAGGAATGCAGGCTAGTTAACCCTGACTGGTTAAGAAAGTTGCTGATAGGTTGGCCTGGACAGAAGAAAGGTAGGCAGAGTGAAGCTCAGAAGGACCACAAGCAGAAGAGAGAGGAGACAGGAGGTCGCCATGGGGTACCCAGGAGCTGATGGTATTGCTAGCACGTACGACATGGGTGTTTGCCCAGTTTTGAGATTCTTTTCTGGTTCTTAACAGATGGTAAAGAGTAAGCACATGAAGTGTTATTTTCTACTATACAGCATTGTTAAACAGATTTACAAAATATCATCACAAGATGAGGTTTCTTTCCTTTCCTACTGTGATCCCTGTTTAAACTCATGAACTGAATCTAAAGGTCCTTTATTTTCCATAATTACAGATGAAAATGGGATCTGAGTATTTAAATCCAACATACACAACACCTTCCCTTCCTGAGATCCATGAACAAAGTTACACATGTACATATTCATTTTAAAGATGCAATTTTTATTTTATATCCTTTCCTGTGCAAAATGAGGTATATGAGGATGTGTGTGTGTGTGTGTGTGTGTGTATGTGTGTGTGTGTGTGTATGCATATGTGTATGTGTGTGCACTCACATCACATACATACCAGTGATTTTAGAGGATGGAAGAAGTCAGAACCCCTGGACATTAAAGAGGGACATGGGCTGCTATGCAGAAATGGAGAACCATACCCAAGTCCCATGTTTCTGAATTTGCATGGATGTGGTATGTAATGCTTCATGCTGATGAAGCCTGGACTTATCTGGTAGTCAATTTCTTTGTGGAACTCTCTTTAATCTGTGGCATTGGCTGCTCCATTGTGTAGAAAATATAATAAATTTCACCAGAATCAGTGGTAGAGAGTTATCATATCTATGTAGTACTAGTGACCCCAGTAATTTAGATTTCTTTCATCATTCTGATTTCCCAGTGCATCAGCTTCATCTGAATTCCACCTCAAGTAGACAAAGACAGAGCCCAAATACTAGTACATGTGTACATGTGTCATGCATCAATTATTTCAACAAGCTTTCTCATTGCTTGTTTTTTTTTAATTTCAAAAAAATTAAGTCATATAACATGTGCTTATATAAAATAGTTTCAAGTCTTCTGAATGGCATTTCTTTCCAATTTTCTATATTTTATGAGTCTATGTTCATTCACTTACATATATTTTTAGTCAACTAAACTTTTTTTAACAAATGCATTTATATTATTACATGTACAAACAATAAACTACCTGTATCAAGAAGAACCATGACACAATCAGGAATCATATAAATGTTACATTCTTAGTGGTTTTGCAATTTGTATTTGACAGCCATGAAGAAAACATTTTTCCTATCTTGGTGCATCTAAAATTCTATTTCTTTACTAAGAAAATCTCCCTGAGTAAATAAAGTTACTGATATTGGACAAAGTCACTAAAGATACAGAAATACACATAGCCAACACACACAGCAAACACACACACACCCATGTGAGCACACATGCGCACACAGAAATAAAACAAATAAAACAACTTATGAGAACCTGTTTTTCATTTAGAAAAAGCTTCATGGTTGCCATGATAGAATAAGCTTAGGTGCAATTTTGGAATAGAACAATATATTACTTACCATTTTATCTTGGCAAATATATTTCACAGTAATGTATTCCATGGGTCTTCACATGGGAAGTAAACAAAGTTCTAATGATTGACGTGTTAAAGTCCCCCTTTAACCTGGATATATGTGTTAATTTTTCTAATTATTCTCAGAAAGCCTCAGAACCTTAAGCCTACCAAGGACAATTCTTAATGCTAATATTTATAGGGATGCACATGTGTGGCTTCTCCTTCTATTGAGGAAGTTGTGGTTCTATTAACAGAAGGATTAGAGGTAACTGGGATGACATTCTGGCTTCTACATTTTACCTATTTTTTATTAATTATAGTGAAATGACTTCCTTGATTCCTTATCAACAACAGGGAAACAGTTTAGAAGAATTATTTGTGTTCATTGTGCGTTTGTTACTGACTCTTGTAGACTTCCTTAAATCCCAAGAAAAGCTCAGCAAGGACTGTACCTATCCTGCTGCAGAAAGTACATGAGTGATGTCACTATCAGCATTTTATCTTTATTACCAACATTGTCAACAACAGAAGTCTGATATTTTTCTCTTCTTGAACCTTAGCACAAGAGCCTGCCATAGTTTCGTAGATGTTCACAAATGATTTTTAGATTTTTAGGTTAGAGAAAAAAAAAAGGTTTGTTATTCACAGAAGTAGGAGAGTATCAACATTTTTGTACTGGTTTCTTGGGCTCATACAGTACAAGAAAGGCACAACAGAAAAATTGGAATTCCTTTTTAATAGGCAGTGAATGTGCCTCCCTTTGTTCTAAAAGGGAATTTAAATTATACTTTCCTAGAATGTTTGATTTACAAACATCTTAAAACTTTGAAACAATGCTACTCAGTGATTCATACACTGTACAGAAACATAAAAGGCTCATGAGAAATTATATTCAAGTGATAATAAAGGGCTTCAATAAGTGGTTTATTGGGCTCCTTCTTTTTTTTTTAACCACTTACTATATGTGCATACTAATGATAAGATGTTTTTAAGATGGAATACCTTAGATTTGTGAATCACTAATCTTTTAGAACAAATATATTGTATGTAAACTGTAGTATTCAGTTTTAGATTATTTTCTCCTCACTATATATTATAAATAGAAATTATGCTATTGAAAGTTCCTGTACCAATAAGACCAATAAGTGAAAATTTGAGCCCAACTATGAAATATAATAAATGTATATGTTATCTCATTAGATTATAAATAAAACTCACTAAACATTTGATGTTTATATGGTCTCACTTCATTCATGTTTCTTAAATATTTTGTCCTTAAAAATTAGACTCAAGTTTTCCAAGTAATCAAAAGCTTAGTTTTAAATAATTATACTCCTTAGGAATACTTGAGTTCAAATAATGTCTTGGGGTTCATAATGGCCATTTGCTTGATTAGAATCATTTAAATATATAAAGTATTATTTTTCTTTGTGACACACAATGAAATCTTAGTATTGTTCTACCTTCTATACTTTAAAACTGAGATGAGAGCTGGGCTCTGTTGCTTGTAATCACTCCATATTACAAAGGCAGAGGAAGGCAGATCCCTGTGAGTTCAAAGCCAGCCCGGTCTATAAAGTATCCAGGACAGTCAAGGATACAGAGAGAAATCTTGTCTTGAAAAACATAACAAAACAAAATTGAGATTAGAATCACAAATAAATAAGTGATTACAAACCAGTGACTTAGTTATGCACGATTGGTGTCAGTTTCTGAACTTCCAAACTAGAAATTCCAACCTTGCAGTCTTCTGTCTCCATCAGAGGAAATTAAAGGACCATGTGTTTCTGTCATTTGCCCTTTTGCCTTGATGAGTTTCTTTCTTCACTTCCTTCTCACAGTGTTTTACTCTTAAGCTGAGACAGGTGCTGCTCACACCTGGTTTTGTCATTTCTCACCACCACACCTGTATCACAGAGGCACTAAGCCTGATATCTGCAGTACCCTTTTCTTTCTGTTTATTGCAATCTTCCAATTTGTTCTGATTTTATTTATTCATTTACACTCTACAAAACATAAAAAATATACCACCACCAACACCAAAATCAACCTGAGAGTGACACAGCATCTCCTTCTGTGCAGGAAGAATGGAGATCCTGAAGTACTGCTGCTCTCCAGCTCTTGTTCTCTTTTGCTGGCTGCTGAGGGTTGATGGTGCCATCATTTCAACTCACAGTCTAGGTTTACTGTTTGGTCCACAGAATTTTGAAAAGTTAAAATGGCAAGTTCTTGAATTTTAATGAAAACTGTTTTTTCATAATGTGCCCTTGATTTTTTTTTTTTGATTCTACGTTGTCTCACTATTTTTTTTGACAAGATTATCCAAGAGCTACTTAACTATGATGGAATATATGGTATTTAGGTGAATACAAAGGTTAGAGTGAATCAGAAGATGGTATGTTTCTGTGTGAACCATGAATAATGAGGCAGTAAGTCAAGTGATAGAAGACATTTGTGAAATCTTGTAAAAATATGATCAACTGAAAATGCTGAGCAATATGAAATACAACAGCACCATAGAAAGAAAAGATCAAAAAACCATTTATAGCATGATAAATAAAAAAATTATCATATGTGGCTCCATGAAAACGTTACTACATAGAAGAAAAGAGTTCAATCTTATTTTAAGTAAGTATAAATTCTATGGACTCAAAATCTTACAGAATTACTAGTTGAGAGAGCAAAGTCAATTTTCGTAGGACCTATAAACTCTACTCTTTATGTAAAATATTTGTGTTTTAAAAATGTACAATTAGATAACATTTAGAAATTTCTAAAATACTAGCACTAAATTCTCATTCAGTCAATGTAAGATGAGGTAATTGTATTATTGCTTAAACAGAGTGTGATGTTTAGATAAATAAATTATGTAAATAGCAACTGTTGGCCACTTCAAAATTTGGGCTTGAGAGGTATATAGTAACATAGAAAGCAACATGCAGTGAGTAGTTAAAATGTATTTAGAATTGTATTTTTTGTAAAAACAAAATAAAACAAAACAAAACTATGTAAGCCTTTGATGTTGAAATATCAATTTTCTCTTTTAGCTACAATTAACTGTGATACCACATTTTTCACATATATTTAAATCATTAACTGAAGGAGGGCTTCTGTTCATAAGCAGTACCATAAACAGTGTAAGTCCTTCCCAAACAAGATTAGCTACAGGAAAAACAAAAACTAACCTGTTCTTGAATTCAATAGAACACTGAGCCAATTGGGCCAACAAATGTTCAGAAATGGGTCATGAGTTTCTGTTATGTGTGGAAAATCTAAGAGTAGGATCGGACCATGGTAGAGGTTATGATAAAATCACTATGACCTATAAATCTAGCAATACATCAAATTTTTGGCAAATCCTTGAAAATCAAATAATAGATACAAAGAGTTACAATGAAATGTCTGGCATTCCCAATGAAAGGCTATTTGAAGTGATCCACCTTGTTTTTAATTGAACGTACACTGAGTATTTACTTATGAGAAACATCAAAGCAGGCTGAGAGACAGACAGTAATTTCCAGCAGGCATTAGGTGCAGAAGAGGCCTATCTACTAATAAAGGTTCAACATGAATTTCCCTGTCCCCTACCCTAAACTCCATTTTAAGTTCCAAGCCATGCAATGTGGTATTCAGTATCTAAAATATCAACTTCTTTTTAGATTAACTCCCTTCCTGAAATAAAGGGGCTTAGAGTATAAAAAGTGTTAGCCATGTCCAGGCATAAATAACTAGTGTACACTGAGCTTTAACCAGCATTATAAACATAAAGAAACAGGTACAAAGCACAGAGAAATTTAGATAAATAAAACCATTCCCAAGAATCTAAAAGCATGACCTGGACTTGCAGATAACATGGAAGTTGGATTGTGATGTGGATTCCATAAGGTGACTAATAGGAAAATGAGGGGTGGAGAGATGGGCAGAGTGGGGAAGAAGGAGAAGCAAAAGTATTAGAAGAAGAGGATGAGAAGAAAGAAGAGGAAAAGGAAGAAGGAGAGGAGGATACACAAGAGGAAAAAGAAGAGGAAAACAAACATAAACAAAAATTCAAGAAACATCTTCTAAGAGTTTCTGGACAGTGTTAAACTACTACACATGCAACTGATGTTCCAGAGAATTAAAAGAAAGAAATGAGAAAGAAACACTAAAGAGGAAGAAGAAATTCCTTTACAGAAACAGGAAGTGGTCTAGACTTTTAAAGATATGTTCTACAATATAATAATTAAATCATAGTTCTAGAGTCAAGATAACTAATATCAAGATAACCAACAATAATAAATGATTAAAATAAATTTGCCACTCTACATACTTGGGTAAAATGAAATGTGAAAGAAAATTTGAAAAAGAAAAGGTATAATATGTATATTTGAAAGTGCTCTGTCAGATGAAAATAAGATTCAGATAGAAACTTGGTTTTCCCTAAAGACAAGAAGGACTCTAGGAACAATGAGATCAAAGTAAATATAAGGATGTTTTGAAATTGCTCTTCTCCAAATCACAGTTAATATTTTAGAAATAGTAACACAAATTAAAGATAATAGTAACACAAGCTAAAGATATAAAATGTAAACTATATGTAAGTACCTTTGGAATTTTGAAATTTTTGCATTTTACCTAAAGTTGCATAAAGTTCTCTTCTGGTGGTGTATACTGATAATGTCTATAAAGTTTATGGGGCTGAAAGGTATATAGAAAATCTTCTCAATTTATGTTGAGCTTAAAGTTTCTATAAAAATATTTATTAAAAACACAAAATAAAATTAAAGAAAAGTAAAATTGGTTTATGAACCATTTCAAACATGTACTTTACTACACACAATTAGCACGTGAACCACAGATCTTTTATGCACCCAATCTAAACAATTACCTTAGCCAGACTGAGTCTATCTATATGGCTTGCCAGTTTTCAATCTTTTCCTTCATAATCAGATATTTTATTTTGCAATCTGTGTATTGGAACTCCATTGTGTTAACCTCTTCTATCACATTTGAATCACATTGAGCCTTAAAGAACATTGCTGTGTTCAAAATGAAGAGGTTATGAAATTGTGCATTAGAAAAATATGTAGGAGAAACATTTCTTACACTTCTTCCCCAGGGCAGTGATATGTGATTTCTTATGCATGATTTTGAAAGAATAATTTGCTCTATTTAGGAAGAGAGAAATCATGGCTTTCACTTTTTACATGAAGGGCAGTAGGAAGGAAAAGATACATGTAATTCAAAATATTGTGCCCTGTGTAGTAAAAAGTTGAGTAATTTCAGAATATTCTTTAAATAGTACTCTGTTAAAATTTTCAATTAATATATATATACATATATATTAACTTTAATGGTAAAAATAAGTGAAGAAATCATGTATAATTTTCCAATTATGACAATAGAAAAGAAAATTTACACATTCTTTCTAAATTCAAAACTCCCTGTTATTAACTGGCTATCAGCTGGGTGTAACCTCCTTACAGTCTCTGTTCAAGTCATCTCACAATGTACAAGTCCCATTATTCAGCTAGATTGTCGTTGTTCCAGGCTGTAGAAAGATAAGAACAACCCATTGAAATAATATGCTTTTGTACCTAATGGCTACCTGAGAAGTGATGAACAGTAGACATAGTGAGAGCAATTGTAGAAAAACTTCAGACTAACTTTGCATGTTGTTCAACTCAGCATGACAATGTTTGACACCCAAGAAGAAGCTACTGTGTTGCCAATCAGGAAAAGAATCAAGCTTATTAAGAGCAATCACATGTGGTTTTCATCCCTCTAAAATGGCAGATGAAATTTTGTCCAATTAATTAGACGTTATGGGAAAAGAAAGAGCGTTTAAAACAAACTTTTCCGTAGAAAAAAAATCTAAACTTTATACTACCAGCCATTTTCAAAGCACCTTTAAGCTTTGTTCTAAGTTTTTCAATATACTATGTTATATTTCCATGAGGTAAGGTAAGTGCACTAATTTTCAGTGCCAAAAACACTTGGTCAGTAATTATTCTGCTAAGTAGTGAATTTATATCAAATAATAGTTATTGGGCTAATGGGAAGGCTATCTCTGAAATGGTGTGTATCACTATTCAGAGACAGAACAAAACCATGCAAAGGAGTGACCCCTCATTTCACTGAAGTATCCACAAATATACCAATCACAGTTACTTACATAGCCTGGGAATTACCCAATCCAGCACTATTGTACAAAGTCAATTTCCTTTCTTCATAAAGTTATTTTCCTGAAACATAGAAAACATGTATTGAGATAGATGAAGAATAAAAATAGAACAAAGCAGAACGTCTATTTTGATAAGAGCTATCAGCAATATACTTACTCAACTTTGTCTGACATTGCAAAATATAAGTACACATAAATACAGTTAAATATGTGTCATATATATGCATATTTTTAGAGACACAAAAAACTATCCATTGTGTAAAAATATAAATATGCTTACATGCAAATGTACAAGTGTATACATATACATACATAGTTACATATAGTCTTTCACATTTGTTAATATATCCAAAATTATATATAGTTATAACCTTATGCCTAACTTTTAAAATGATCTAAGTTTCAGAAAAATATTTCTAAGTTTGCTGTAAATAAAAATATAAAGATCTTAACTAAGCAATGAAAATCACAGAGAAAAACAATATAAAACTACACCGGCCTAAACAAAGGAGATGGTCTGTGTCTCTGTGGCAATTCTCTGGTATATTTTCATCTTCATCCTTGACTTTATAAAATAACACTATCGTCTTCTCCATCCATACATCATCCACTGCATTAGAAGACATCAGGCAGAGGCAAGTGCTTATGCTGGGGGAAAAAGGTAGTACCACCAAACATGCGAGGGGAAGCACTACATCACTGTGAGCAGTAAAACAGTAACCATCATTCCATCACAAGATGATTATTTGATTAGGCACTATTCAACCCAATATCCACTTATTCCCTGTTAAGAGAGAGGAAGAGATATTCAACATGAAATCAGACATGCACAGCAAAATGGCAGAGAAAATAAATAATAAATCAACACGTAAATTGGCTGTAAAGTACAATTTATGCAAAGAATAGTTCTTATTCTAATATTATTTCCTGAATTACTGCCTTTCTCAACAGATATTAATCTGAATGTGATTTCGGTATAAGATAAATGGTCTTGATTATCAAATAATTCAAGTGACGTGAATAAATTTGAGAAGTAATGGAATAAATATGTTTCCTAGTCACTATTATTATAAGGCAGCTTAGTTCAGAAATTAGCACCTACCACCTATAAATATTTATACCTAGCGTTGTCCCACCAGGACCCTCACACTACATAAGGCTCTTCATATATAGAGAGAGACACAGAGAACTAAAGTCTAGGAACACTGTAAAATAATACCTTCTTTTATTCTATTTCTTTTATTCAACAAGAAACGTCACCAGGCACATTTGCCTGATAATTAATTTTTTTCTCTTCTCTCTATTCCTATTGCCACTCAAAATCATTTTTCTACTCTGTCCCATAGTTTATTTATTCTTTCATATACACATATATGTATATATAAATATTATATTCCTTAATTATATGTAACATGTGTGTGAATAGAGTATCAATGGACTATATTATATACATATATATTATATATTAGTTTAAGTCCACATACATTTAAAACATTTAGTTTCTTCAATTTTTAAGAGATAATTTTAGAAATATAGACATTAATACATTATAGAAACTAATGTGGTATTTATATAGAACTTTAAATTTTACTTTTACTTAGGCAGATCTGACAGAAAGTTTCAGTCTTACATCTGTGAATGAACACTTACAATTTTAGTTTTATTTTACATGTTTGTTTTGAGTCAGATAATTTACACTTCAGAACAGAGATTCTAAGAATTATGGAACTTAATGTGGAAACCTAACTTAATCATTAGATATCCTCTTGAAATAATATTTTCTTTAATTATAAAAAGTTCCAGGAATATTGTTATACTGCTATGCTAATAGAGTATAAAATAGGAATATATCCTGAATTTTGTTACAGTAATTTAACCACATCTAGAGCAGTGCTAATTTGACATGCTGACAAAAATCATGAATGGCATAACCATTATTGTGCTGCATAATTAAATACACACTCCACACAACTGGCTGTCATTAGAATTTCCTGGCTAAAGTAATTTTGTGGTTTCTTTTGTTTTCCTTTCCATTTCACCAATAAGATCATTAATAATGATATCTTCAGCTGATGCTGTTCATAGTTAATCATGATCCTAATTAGATCAAGCAAAGCACATTATAAAGACAAATTGTTTTCTTCTGGACATATTTTTTCATGTATGTATACCAAACCTTGTGGCTATCCACACTTGATCTTTACCTGAATCTCAAGATATTATTAGAACACATATTCCAATTCATTAATCTTGTGTTGAATATGTGATTTCCTTTTAACTGATTTTTCTGGAACTATGCTTCAGGTAGCAAGAATCTACTAGGCTAGAAAGTAACAATCACCTAGCTCATGGGCTCTTATCAGGGCTGTAGTTGCCAATGCATTTAACCAGGGGCTTGAGGATTCAATGATTCACAAGATACTCATGGGTACATAAATGAGTGTACTTTTCTGGAGTACAAATTTTAATTATTAGACTCATATGAGAACCTTATGACTTAAGTTATGAGACTTCTATTCAATTCACTCCATTATAGATGAATGAAGTAACCACCAAGGGGCTGAGATAGCTGCCAGATCCACAACTAGTTATAATGCTTGAACTTGAGTTCACATAATGAGACACCAGATAAAAAATGATGTAGTAGTATTACAGTGCTTTACATTAGAAAGAGGAGAAACTTAAAATGCAGTATGTAAGGGATTAAAAAAAAAACAAAGATGGGAATATCAACACACTTAGTCAATAGAGCCCATTAAGCATTTAATAGCATTTGACATGGACTGTCTGAGAAACCAATAAATATGTCACAATAAATGTGTCATGAATAGAAAATGCCATGAATAAATAATTTGTCAAAAGAGAAGAATGTGGCAAAGCCAAGTCTTGTTGACAATGAATGTAGAGGCAAAGAGTTCAAGGCTAGAGGTAATTGTGAAGTCAAGAAGTGTATTGCTTAGAATGTTCAAAACAGAGTTTAGTCCCAAATGCTGAAGGATGAAGGTGTGATAAAGAGAAAGAACAAAGCTCACAGTTCCATAGATTGACATGTCATTTATTTAGAAAAACTTTAAGATTTATCCTAGTTTATTCAGGTCTTATAGAAAAATGAAGGCTAAAAATCTGGGAACTAATACTTCTTTTGAATTTCTTTCATATGCTTTGTAGCAGAACATTTATTCTTTGGAATAGACATTATATCTAATAACTCAAGTTACTGTTTTCTATCTGAATAAAAACCACACACATGCTCAGTTACTCATTGCGTACAAAATTTTCACTGAATAAAACAGAGAGACATAAATTTTTGTATCTTTACTCCAAAGAAATGTACTTAAAACATAAGATTTTTTATTTTAATCTATTATAACTTATTCAGATTACAGACTGGATGTTATCTCCTCCCTCTTATCCTCCCATTCTCATGCCTGCTCCTCCACCTGATCTCCCTCCCCTAGATATCTGATAGAAGCTGATCTCCTCTCTCACCATATGACCACACCAGATCAGGTCTCATCCAAATAGCCTGCTTCCTGTTCTGTGTGTCACCAGGAATCCCAACCAAGGGGAAGTGATCAAATCACAGACATTAGAGTTCATGTCAGAGGCTGTCCCCACACTTTCCACAAGCGTGAAATATGAGCTATCCATGGGCTAGATCTGAATAAGGAGTGTAGGTTTGCTGCATGCCTTGTCCTTGGTTGGTGCAACAGTTTGAACAGGCCACCCTAGGACCAGATACAACAGCTTTGATGGTCTCCTTATGGGGCTCCTGAGCCTTCTAAATCCTTCCATTTCCCCATTCTTCCATAGCACTCTCAGTGCTCTATGCAGAGTCCAGCAGCTAGTCTCAGCATCTGTCCCCATCTCTTGCTGGGTGGAGTCTCTAAGAGGATATCTACATTGGGCCAATATCCACTTATAACTGAACACATGTCGTGCATGTCTTTATGGGTCTGGCTTACCTCACTCAGGATGATCTTTTCTAGTCCAACCTTATTGCCTGCAATTCTCAAGAATTACTTGTTTTTAATAGCTGAGTAGTATTTTGTTGTGTAAATGGACCACAGTTCTTTTTTAATCCATTCTTTGGTTGAGGAACATCTAGGTTATTTCCAGATTATGGCTATTACAAATAAAACTACTATGAACATAGTTGAGAAAATGTCCTTGATGTATGGTATAGCATCTTTTGGGTCTATGCCCAGGAGTGGTATAGTTGGGTTTTGAGGTAGAATTATTCCCAATTTTGTGAGAAAGTGCCAGACTTATTTCCAAAGTGGCTGTACAAGTTTGCACTCTCATCAACAATGCAGGAGTGTTCCCCTTTCTCCAAATGCTTATCAGCATGTGATGTCACTTGAGATTTTGATCTTAGGCATCCTGATAGGTGTAAGAAGGAATTTTGTTCTGTTGACAATGTCCTTTGCCTCACAGAAGCTTTTCAGTTTGATGAGGTCCCATTTATTAATTGTTTATCTTAGAGACTGAGCTATTATTGTTCAGTTCAGGAAGTTCTCTGTGCCAATGAGTTCAAGGCACTTTGACACTTTTTCGTCTAACAGATTTAGTGCATCCGGTTTTATGTTGAGGTCCTTAATCCATTTGGACTTTAGTTTTGTTCTGGGTGATAGATATGGATCTATTTGCACTTTTCATTAAATGGAAAGACACTTGCCATGCCACTCAAATAGAGTCCGCATGACAATGCTGTTCCATGGACCTGAGGTGACAACTCCAAAAGGGAGAATCTCCCTGATATTGTGATGGTGTTCCTTCCCTTGGAGTGTTGGATAGCAATCTGCTTCCTGGTATTTCTTGTTATTTTTCTATTATTCTTGTCACTCAAACTAAAGGCATCATCAAGGTGACTGGGGATACGGTGCCAGGAGGTGAATTGGACAAAGCACCAGCCTAGAAGCTGCAGAATGAGACACCCCTCCAAATGAAACTAATATATTATTTGTCATCCTGAAAGTTCTTAAGAATAATAAAAATATGTAGAACTTTTTCAATGAATTACAGCAAAAGGAGGCAGTTGAAAAATATCCTTTCAATTAAATGAAGTGTCTTTAGCAAAGACAGAGCCCAATCAAGGAAAATGTACCTTGGACAAGAAGGAAAGTAAAAGCAGAATTTTAATTCCTACAATACAAAACTCCATATAGCCTGGCATATGTATTGAAGGACAGTCTCTAGTGTCCTCCTAGATATAGAGGACCCTAAAGATGATCTACTGCATCTCATTCACCTCTCCCATATACAGGAGTGTGTGAGGGAGGGGATAAATGCGTAAGCATTAACAAGAAAAAGGTGTCAGACACTGACAAACAGCAAAAAGTTAATTTTACTGAGAACTGTGTCTGGCTTCTGGCTCAACCCTGAGAATGCAATATCTGCCTGTGGCAGGTGAATGACTTAGAAACAATGATGTTGTTACTATGTACTTTGTACTGTATATTCTATATTCCTGATTGCTTCACTGACCACCTTGAATCTACTCCATGGAAAATGTAACCACAAAACACTCCATGTTTCAAAATGTGTATAAAAAATCTAGACTGCTTGCTTGCAAAATGCACTCAAATTCAAACTGCCTCTGTGTTTCTCTTTGTCACCACTGAATCCTTGCCTACCAAATCTTCGAGGGAAGCCCCTACCTGACTGGGGTGGTCCATGGCAGAAACTCAATGAAATTCTACTGTAATCAGGCAGTAGACAAGGCTGCCCACTCTCTCCATATCTCTCCAACATAGTACTAGAAGTTCTAGACAGAGTAATAGGACAACGAAAGGATATCAAGGACATCCACACTAGTCAAATTATCACTATTTGCAGATATGATAGTAGATATAAGTGACCCCCAAAATTCTACCAGAGAACCCCTACAGCTGATAAACATCTTCAACAAAGTGGCTGGACACAAGACTAATTTCAAAAAATCAGTAGCCCTCCTGTATATAAATAACAAATGGGCTGAGAAAAAAAATTAGGGAAACTACACCCTTCACAATATTCACAAATAATATAAAGTATTTTGCTGTAACTCTATCAAAGCAACTGAAAACCTTGTACAAAAAAATTCAGGTCTCTGAAGAAATAAATTGAATAAGATATCAGAAGATGGAAAGATCTCCCATGGCCATGGAGTGGGAGGTTCAACATAGTAAAAATGGCCATCTTGCCAAAAGCAATCCACAGATTCAATTCATTCCCTATCAAAATACCTGCACAATTCTTTACAGATCTAGAAAGATCAATTCTCAACTTCATATGGAAAAACAAACAAGAAACAAGTAAACAAACAAGAAACAGAGTTACTAAAACAATACTGTACAACACAACATATCCTGGAGGAATCTCCATCCCTGATCGCAAACTGTACTATAGACCAGCAGTAATAAAAATGATGTCTTACTGGTATAGAAATAGGTTGGTTGGCCAATGGAATTGAGTTGAAGACACAGCAACACACACACGCACATATGGACCCTTGAGTTTTGAGAAAGAAGCCAAAACCATATAATGGAAAAAAGATAGCATTTTCAAAAACATGAGTTTTAAAAGAAAACATAAATACAGGATGAAATTTCTGAAATAAACTTTTTTAATGTATAACGGATGAGATTATATATGAAAATTTATTAATAGCTAAATGTACACTTATTACTCTCTTGTTTTCTTCCCTTTGCCTCAAGTCTCCCTCTCTTTCCCCATTTACTTTACTGTCTTTTAATATTTTTTGTTGATTATTCAGATCAGCAAAAATATGTGATTTTTTTCTTGCTAAGTATACTTAATTATATGGTCATGTCAGATCCATTCTTTTATAAGCAAATTGATTTTCTTAACTTTCCTTTAGGCTTAATAACAACCTGACTTTTTGTGTGTATATGCTAGCATAATTTGATAGCAAGTTATTGGAATTGCCAGAATTATGCACCACTTGTTCTTCTGTATCTTTTTAGCAGTGTGTATGATCTTAGAAGAAGTCTCGCAGTGTTGAGGGAGGTAAGTGGTATAGTATTTGTTTTGTTAGATTCCTGAGGCAGACATGTAGAAAATTCAAACTGCACTATTATTCCAAACACTGTTAGAAGGTTCTAGGTGCTGAATCTCACTAGAGATCACAGGGAGACCAGAGACACAATCTAAAAAATGAGTCCTAAAATAACTGCTGCCCAGAAGAGAGAAGAAAACATTTTAAACAGTACCAAATGTCAGTAGTCCACAGGGAAAATATGTTAAGTGCAGCCAGATACCAAATGTAAATGAAATACCAAACTGAGATCTAAAATTTTAAAGTTATTGTTTTCTGTTTAATTTCAAATTATTGAATAAAGTACAAACACAAAAGGTTTTCAGAAAGGAAATGCTAAAAAGTTGTAAATATTTATCACAGTTGATCCTTGTTATATTTAGGTCACATGAATTCAACTTATATTGGAATCTATAATGTGAGTGATATCAGGGAGTCTCTGTCATGATTAAAGGGAATTTAGAAAACTCAGAAGCGATTTGACATTGCTAAAATAAGTCTCTCCTTGAATGGAAGTGGGAGAGAAAAAGTCCAGCGTGTTTCCACCAGCTTACTGTAGCCTCTTTAAAAATCAATTCCTACTGGGTTCTATCAACTCTCCATATCTACCAGTGCAACTAAAATGATGTCAGGACAGCATTAAAACATCTAGTCTTGGTTTTACTAACTTTCTTGTCTCTTGTGTATTTTCCACTGGTCCCTTGTTCATAGTCAAAGCTCAATTAAACTGACCCAAAATACTTTTCATCATTTATATGAAATGAGTTTTTTTTTCTCCTTCTCCTCTTCTTCCTCTCCCTTTGCTTCTCCTTCCCTTCTTCAAGAAGCAGTTTTGGTTCTGGATAATTAAATCAGAACTGAAGTGTTTTATCTTCTAGAAAACTACTCAAATGCCTAGTGTAGGATAATCAGTATTCACTGTCATTTTACAGTATAGTGCTTTACCATGTCTTGTTTCAGAGTTACACCAGGTATATTGGCTTTCTGCCTACACTCAATCATCTCCTTGACATATGCTTCATACATAAATCACTGTAATCCTACAGTAGCTGCTCAGGAAATGTTTCTTTAATTGAAATAGTCACCATTCTCATGTATGCGTCATTAGTGGAGAACAAGGAAGAAGTCATACTAATACTGAGTCTTAGTTAAGGTTTTATTGCTGTGAAGGGACTCCATGGCCTTGGAAACTATTTTTTTAAAATAATTTTTAAATTTTTTTACATATACATTCATATTATTACACATAGATAAAGTAAACTACATACACCAAGTAGAGCCAAGAAACAACCAGTAATTATGTTAAGATATATTCATAGTGTTTTGGCTCTTTGTATTCGGCAACCTTAATGAAAACATTTTCCTATCTTGGTAAGGCTAAAATTCTGAATGTAGATCAATATCTATCATATCTCATCTCTATCAATTTACAACATATATCTAGATCTGAAAACATCTTAACCCATAAACAATTAAGCTTCATTGTAAAACTAAACTATTTGGTCTTCAACTCCCTCAGAGACTTGAGAAGGAATAAATTTAATTACCTGAGGAAAAAGGAAGTGCAGGTTATCGGCTTCCTAAGTGAAAAAAAATGACAAAGATGGTTTGTTGCCTAAACAGGCACCCATAATTCTTTATAAAGTTGGAGCATCATCTTCTGCCTTCTGGCCCAATATATCTGACAGACATATTTGTGAGGCAGAACTATTAAGGACTTGACAGAGTTTCACCATTAATTCTGCCTGCATCCAAGCTTGACTTTTTTTTTTATAGGCAGAATTCTGTGTGTGGTAGAAATGAGGACCTTTTCTCCAGTGGCTTGTTTGACACATTGGAAGCTGTCTCCATTTTGAGGTTCTTTGATGCTCATCATCCTCTTTGAGGTAGGCTGGGTGTTGCCTGGAGTTAACCTGTTTCATTGTCAATGAGTCTTTAAAGTAATAAAACATTTTTAAATGCCATATTCTACATGTCTCTTGGGTTTTTGAAGACTTTGTCTTTCTATAAAGTCATATCGATCTGATGTACCTAAGATGGATATTTTTTGTGAGAAAAGTAGACTAGCATTTTTAAGTGTTTCTCAGCCATTCAATATTCCTCTGTTGAAAATTCTCTGTTCAGTTCTGAGCCCCATTTCTCAAATGGGTTATTTAGTTTGGTGATGTTTCATTTCTTGAATTCTTTATATATTTTGGATATTAGACCTTTGTCAGATATAGGATTGGTGAAAATCTTTTCCCAGTCTTTAGGCTGTCACTTTGTTCTGTTGAAAGTATCTCCTGTCTTACAGAAGCTTCTCAGTCTCATGAAGTCGCATTTATTAATTGTTGGCATTAAGGTCTTGATTGTTGGTGTTCTGTTCAGGAAGTTGTTTACTGTGCCAATGTGTTCCAGGCTCTTCCCCACTTTTTCTTCTAACCAGTTTAGTGTCTCTGGTTTTATGTTGAGGTCTTTGATCCACTTAGACTTGAGTTTTGTCCAAGGTAAAAAATATGGGTCTAATAACATTTTTTTAATACACCTAGACATCCAGTTAGACCAGTACCATGTGGTGAAGATGCTATCCTTTTGCCATTGAATATATTTGGCTACTTTGTCAAAAACCAAATGACCATGTGGATTCATTTCTGGGTCTTTGATTCGATTCCATTGATAAACCAGCCTATTGCTGTGCCAGTACCATGCAGTTTTAATTACTGTTGCTTTATAATACAGCTTGAGATCAGGTATGGTGATTCCTGCTGAGGATCTTTTATTGTATAGGATTATTTTAGATATTACGAGCTTTTTGTTTTTCCATATGAAGTTGAGAACTCATCTTTCAATGTCTTTAAAATATTTTGTAGGCATTTTGAGAGGAATTGCATTGAATCTGCAAATTGTTTTTGGTAAGATGGACATTTTTACTATGTTAACTCTCCTGATCCAAAAACAAGGGAGATCTTTCCATCTCCTAATATCATGTTCAATCTCTTTCTTCAGAGATTTAAAGTTTTTTTTTTTTTCAAACAAGTCCTATACTTTCTTGGATAGAGTTACTCCTAGACATTATATACTGCGTGTGGCTATTGTGAAGGATGTAGTTTTCCAAATTTCTTCCTCTGCATGATTGCAATTTGTATATAGGAAGGCTACTGATTTTTTGAGTTAATTTTGTATGCCGAGAATTTGTTGAAGGTGGTTATCAGTTGTAGGAATTCTCTGGTAGAATATTGGGGATCACTTATGTACACTATCATATCATCAGCAAATAGGGATAATTTGACTTCCTCCTTTCCCATTTGGATCTCCTTGATCTCTCTCTCTCTCTCTCTCTCTCTCTCTCTCTCTCTCTCTCTCTCTCTCTCTCTCTCTTTTTTGTCTTATTGCCCTGTGTAGAACTTCAAGAACAATGTTGAAGAGATATGGAGAGAGTGGGCAGCCTAGTTTGGTCCCCGAATTTAGAAGAATTTCCTTTGAGTATCTCTCTACTTAATCTGATGTTGGCTATTGACTTGCTGTGTATAGCCTTTATTATGTTTACATATGTGCCTTGTATTCCCAATTACTTCAAAACTTTCAATATAAATGGGTGTTGGATTTTGTCAAATGCATTTTCTCCATCTATGGAGATGATCATGTGGTTTTTCCCTTTCAGTTTGTTTATATGGTGGATTACATCGATGGATTTCCATACAATAAACCAGCCCTGCATGCCTAGAATGAAGCCTACCTGGTCATGGTGAATGATATCTTCGATATGTTCTTGTATTCATTCTGTGAGTATTTTATTGAGTATGTTTGCATCAATGTTCATAAGAGAAATTGGTCTGAAGTCCTCTTTTTTTGTTGGGTCTTTGTGGGGCTTAGGTATCAATGTGACTATGGCCTCATAGAATGAATTTGGTAAATTTCTATCCATTTCTATCTTTTGGAGTAGCTTGAAGAGTATTGGTATTAGCTCTTCTTTGAAGGTCTGGTAGAATTCTGCACTGAAACCATCTGGCCCTGGGCTTTTTTTTTTTTTTTTGGATGGGAGACTATCAATGAGTACTTCTATTTCTATAGGAAAAATAGGACTATTTAATTTGTTTATCTGATCTTGATGCAATTTTGACAAGTGGAAGTGATCAAGAAAATTGTCCATTTCCCTTAGATTTTCAAATTTTGTGGCACATATGCCTTTAAAATGGGATCTTATAGTTCTTTGTGTTTCTTCAGTGTCTGTTTTTATGTCTCCCTTTTCATTTCTGATTTTGTTGATTTGAATAGTGTCTCTCTGCCTTTTTGTTAGTTTGGCTAACGGTTTGTCTATCTTGTTGATTTTCACAAAGAACCAGCTCCTGGCTTTGTTGATTCTTTGAATTGTTCTCTTTGCTTCTAATTTATTGATTTCAGCCTTGAGTTTGATTATTTCCAGACATCTACTCCTCTTGGGTGCTTCTGCTTCTTTTTTTCCCTAGGTCTTCCAGTTGTGTCATCAAGTTGCTTATGTGGGATGACTGCACTTTCTTTTTAAAGGCACTTAGTGCTATGAACTTTTCTCTTAGCACTGCCGTCAATGTGTCTCACAAATTTGGATATGTTGTTCCTTCAGTTTTATTAAATTTCAGGAAGTCCTTAATTTCTTTTTTTATTTCTTCCCTGACCCAGGTGTCATTAAGTAGAGAGTTGTTTAGTGTCCATGTGTGTGTAGGCTTTTTGTTATTTCTGTTGTTGTTGAATTGCAGCCTAAGACCATGGTAATCTGATAGGATACAAGGTATTATTTCAATCCTCTTGTATCTGTTGAGGCTTGCTTTGTGACCTACTAGGTGATCAATTTTGGAGAAGGTTCCATGAGATGCTGAGAAGAAGGTATAATCCTTTGTGTTTGGGTGAAAAGTTCTGTAGGTATCTGTTAGATCCATTTGATTCATGACATTGTTTAATGTTGTTATTTCTTGGCTTAGTTTCTGTTTCAGTGACTTTCCTTCAGTGAAAGTGGGATGTTGAAGTCTCCCACTATTATTGTATGGAGATCGATGTGTGGTTTAGGCCTTTTTAGTAGATCTTTTACAAATGTGGGTGCTCTTGTATTGGGAGCATAGATGTTCAGAATTGTGATGTTATCTTGGTTGACTTTACCATTGATGAGTATAAAGTGTCCTTCCTCATCTCTTTTGATTAGTTTTGGTGTAAAGTCTATTTTGTTCGATATTAAAATGGCTACACCAGCTTGCTTCTTGTGTCCATTTGCTTGGAATATTTTACCCAGCCTTTTACCCTAAGGTAATATCTATTCTTGTGGGTGAAATTTGTTTCGTGGATGCAGAAGAATGTTGATTCTTGTTTATGCATTCATTCAGTTACTCTGTGTCTTTTTATTGGAGAATTGAGACCATTAATGTTGAAAGATATTAGTATCCAGTGACTGTTAAGTCCCCTGAGTTTGATGTTATTTGCAGTAGAATGCTTGTGTGGTTATGTTTTTGTGAGGGTATAGTTATCTATTTACCATGTAGTTTCCATTGTAGTTTGTCACTTTGGGTTGGAGTTTTCTTTTTTATTAACTTCTATAAGACTGGATTAGTTACTGTTTGAATTTGTTTTTATCATGGAATATCTCTTTTTCTCCATCAATGGTTATTGAAAGTTTTTTTCCAAACTTTTACCCTTAGGTAATGCCTATTGTTATGGGTGAGATGTGTTTCTTGAATGCAGAAGAATGTTGGATCATGTTTATGCACCCATTCAGTTAGTCTGTGTCTTTTTATTGGAGAATTGAGACCATTGATGTTGAGAGATATTAATGACCAGTTACTATTAAGAGTCTTAATTTTGATGTTGGTTCCAGTCGATCGTTTGTGTAGTTGTGGTTTTGCCATGGTATAGTTATCTATTTCCTGAGTAGTTTTGGTTGTAGCTTGACCCTTTGGGATGGAGTTTTCCTTCTAGTACCTTCTATAAAGCTGGATTTGTGGATAGGTACTGTTTGAATTTGGTTTTGTCATGGAATATTTTGTTTTTTCCATCAATGGTTATTGATAGTTTTGTTGGGTAAAGTAGTCTGGCCTGGCATCTGTTGTCTCTTAGGGTTTGCAGGATCTCTGTCCAGGCCCTTCTGGCTTTGATGGTCTCTGCTGAGAAGTTGGGTGTAATTCTGATAGGTTTGCCATTAAATGTTATTTGGCCCTTTTCCCTTGCAGCTTTTAATATTTTTTCTTTGTTCTGTATGTTTTGTGTTTTGATTATTATGTGACGGGCAGTTTTTCTTTTCTGGTCAATTCTATTTGGTGTTCTGTATGCCTCTTGTATGTCTATAGGCATCTCTTTCTTTAGATTGGGGAAATTTTCTTCTATGATTTTGTTGAGAAGAGTTTCTGGGCCTTGGAGTCTGATATCTTCTCTTTCTTCAATGCCTATTATCCTCAGATTTCTTCTTTTCATGGTGTCCTTAATTTCTTGGATGTTTTGTGTCAGGAGTTTTCCAGATTTGGCATTTTCATTAATGGTTGCTTCAAGATCTGTGATTATATCTTCTAGACCTGAGATTTGTTCTTCCATCTCTTGGATTCTGTTAGAAAAGCTCACCTCTGTGTTGCTTTCCTTCTTCTCTAAGATCTCACCTTCTCGTTTTTCTACTGTCTGCGTGTTTATCATTGAAACCATTTTCATCTTCATATCTTGAACCGATTTTTTTATTTCTTTCATCTGATTTTTTGTATATTCCTGAGTCTCTTCCATTGTCGCTTTATAGGTCTTCAGAACTTGAACCGTTTTATTTATTTATTTCATCTGGTTGTTTGCATTTTCCTGAAAATTTTCCAGTTCCACTCTATGTGCTTCTTTTATGTCTCTCACCTGTTTGGCTGTGTCTTCCTGCATTGATTATGAATTTTATTTTTTTCCTCCATTATCATCCTCATTACCAAGGATTTGAGGCCATTTTCTTGTATTTGAGTTCTCTGAGTTGTTTTCTTTGGGATAGCTGGAAACTGGAGATGCCATATTGTTTTGTTTTGTTTTTTGTGTGTATACTTTTACGCTGTCCTTTAGACATCTTGCCATCTTTGTTTTTGTTGGGTAGCTTCCAGATTTGGATGGAGGGAGTCTGATGATAGATTCACTTGTTTTCTCACAATTTCTGTAGGCTGGAAGCTCTGATGGTTCACTGGTGTGGATGGCAGGAGGTTAGCCCTGTCGTTTTGGGCTCTCACAGCCAGTAATCCTAAGCTCCACTGTGCTGTGGGTCCTGCAATTGTTCTGGGTCTCTGAATGAGTGTTGGGGCAGGCCAAAGTAACCCCAGCCTTCTGGGTTCCCTGCCAAGTCCAGCCAGGGATACTGGGCCCTAACCAAGCATCGAGCTCAGCTAGATTCTCAGGGCCTGAACCGTCTGCATAGCTCAGCCAGGGATTCTGGGCCCCAAATGCACACAGGGTCCAGCCAGAATATTTGGGCTGCGACTGCACACCAAGCTCAGCTAGGGGCTTTTGACCTAAAATGTGTGCTGTGGTCAGTTATTGACTCAGGGCCCGAACCATCTGCCAAGTTCAGCCAGGAATTCTGGATTCAAATTGCACATTGTGTCCAACCAGTCTTAGAGCCAAAAGCTCAACTAGAGTTTCTGCGCCCAATCTGTCTGCCAAGCACAGTTAGGGACTCTGGCCCCAAACTGCACGCCGAGCTCCACCCAAGTCTCCGGGGCAGAGTTGTGCACTGAGCTCAGCCAGGGACTCTGACCTCACACTGTGCACTGTGTTCAGCCTGGGACTCTGGGCCTAAACTGCGTGGATAGTCCAGCCAGAGTCTTAGGGCCACCTTGTCTGTGTGCACAGCTCAGTTAGAGTCTCTGGGCCCAACTGCCCGGCAAGTCCAGCTAGGGCCTCTGGGCTGAATCTGCTTGCTGACCTCAACCTGCATCAGTGCCCCAGAACTGCCTGCTGAGCTGAACTAGTGTCTAGGGCAGAACTGCTCGCTGAGCTGAGCTAGTGCCTTGGGTGGAACTGAGCGCTCTGCCCAGCCTGTGTCACAGCAAGAGAACTGCAGCTACGCTGAGCAAGTGCCTCCTGTGGAACTGAGTGCTCTGCTCAGCCTGCGTCACAGCAGGAGAACTGCCGCTGCGCTGAGTAGCACCTCCAGTGGAATTGAGTGCTCTGCCCAGCCTGCATCATAGCAGGGGAGCTGCCGCTGAGCTGAGCTAGTGCCTCAGGCAGAATTGCTTGCTGATCTGAGCCAGTGTCTCCATGGCACTGCACACTGAGCTGAACCCGGGACTCTGGGGCCGAACTGTCTCCCGAGTCCAGTTTGGGTCTCAAGGCACCACGCGACCCAAATCCTGAGCAGAGTCACCTCTCCCACAGCAAATCCCACCAGCTACCACACCAATCACATCCATAGGAAGGCTCTGATCTGCAAACCTCAGCCACCACTGCTGGTGCCACTGGTGCCGCTGGTGTCGCCACTGCTTCTTTCTCTGCCGCTCTGATCTGAGAAAATCCACACTCCTCCTATGTTCAGGGGCATGCAGGTCCTCTGCACCCTGATCCCTCCAAACCGTGGAGCACTCCTGCTGCCGTGGTGTGGGGACCTTGGTGTTCCTGGCTCAGAAATCTGTGCAATTCCCTGAATGTTCACTGGAACTTCCAAACACGGTCCACACTGCTTGCTGCCATCTTGGATCTCCCTGCCACCATCTTGGAACTTTTTTTATTGATTTCCTTCATCTGATTATTTGTCTTTCCTAGATTTTTACCAGTGGCTCTCTATAGGCCTCTTCAATGTCTTTAATCTGTTTGGCTGCATCTTCCTGCATTTGTTTTTGGATCTTATTCATTTCCTCCACTATCATATTCATTACTATGGATTGGAGGTCATTTTCTTGTGTTTCAATTGTGTTTAAGTTCTCAGGGTTGGTTTCATTGGGATAGTTGGGATCTGGAGATGCCATTTTTTGTTCTGTTTTGTTTTTGTTGTTTATGGTTTTGTGCTGACCTCTAGTCATCTTGCTCTCTCTGACATTGGGACCCTGATCCATGCTCTTTGTTCCACCTGGGTCAACGGGCCCATAGAGATGCCAGAGAGGAAGACAGAGGGTGGGCAGGTGTGGAATGGTCACAGGCACACATGCTTGGTGGTGGGAAGCTTTAGAGCTGTGGCTGGATGTGTGTCTGCAACTGCCTGAGACCTTGTGTGAGCCCTGGTTCTCTCCAAGGACTGGCAGGCCTGATATATGCTCTCTATTCCCTCTGGACCAGTGGGCCCACAGTGGTCAGGGAGCAAGACAGGGGGCACAGTTGATGCAAACACCCTTGGCTCTAGGTTTTGGATTCCTGCACATTCTCCTGTGGTTTCCAGCCCCTGAAGCTTTCTCAGAACTTGCAGGTCATTCCGAGGTCAGAATCACCTGTTTTCCTGTGTTTTTCCTGGGCTAGAAGCCCCAGTCTGGAGTTACACTGCCCACAGTTCAGTCTCAGATACCAAGCTCCTGGTTATCACTGATAGGAACCTATCCAGCTGTTGGAAAGTGTGCACCCTTCCTCCATGTTCTCAGATTATACCACCTGGGTGTGCTGCTTTAGCACTGTGTCTGGGGGTGGTGTCCACAGCTGCCTGGTCCCCTGTGAGGGCCCTGTGTTTTTCTGTGGACTGGTAGGGCCAGATCCATGCTCTCTGTTTCCCCTAGGCCAACGAGCCCACAAATGGTCTTAGAGGAAGACAGGGTCCGCAGGTGAGGCCAACCTGGTTTTTGTTTTTGCACTCAAGCTCACCTGGACACTGGCCTCTGGGGCTTTCTTGAGACTAGCAAGTTGGTCTCAGGTCAGGGCCACCCACTGTCCTGTGTTTTTCCTGGGCCAGTAGCTCCAGCCTGGAGATACACCACCCACAGTTCAGTCTCAGATACAAAGCTCCTCCTTAACAATGGTGTCCACCTGCCCCACTGCTGGGAATAGTGCACCCTTCCTCTAACTTTTTAGAATAGAACAGACAAGATGAGAGCACAACTTTAGAGCTGCAACTGGATGGTGTATCCATAGCTGCCAGATACCCTGAGCAGGCTCTCAGTCTCTCTGTGAACCAGTGGGCCCAGAAACATGTTCTCTGTTGCCCCATGACCTAGTATTGCCCAGATCTTCTGGACACCACTCCAGTCACTTCTGCTGGCCGGACCCTGCCTGCATTCCCAGCTACCTGCTTCAGCAGCTGCTGCTGTGGCTGCTCTCCAGCAGGTCTGTACTTTCCATGAGTTCAGGAATTTGCACATTTTTTGTAGTTTATTTCTGTCCAACAGTGGAGTTCTCCTGCTGTGGTGAAGCAGGAAGCTTGGTGTTCCTGATTAAGAAAATAGTCCAATTCCCTGACTTGATTACTCTGGATTCTAAATAAGGTCCACCCTGCTTGCTGCCATCTTGAACTCCTATTCACAAGATATTCTTTCTACAATATCCCCTGTCTCCACTCCTCTTAGTCTTCATCCTCACACCTTCCTACTCTCCCAGATCAATTCCTGTTTCCCTTTAAAAAAAAAAGCAACCCCACTTCCAGGGATATTAACTGAATAAGGCATAACAAAATGCAAAAAGAGTAGGCACAAACCCTCATATCAAGACTGGGTGAGCCAACCCAGTAAGAGGAAAAGTGTCCAAACAGCAGGTGAGAGTCAGAGACACCAGAGACATTCCTAATCTCACTGTTAGCAGTCCCATAAAAGTGGAATCTAACAACCATAAGACATGGAAAGAGGACCTAGTAAAGATCCTTGTAGGCTCTGTGATTGCTGCTTCAGTCTCTTTGAGACCCTATGGCTTCTACTTACTTGATTCTGTGGTCCATGTTATCCTGGTGTCCTCAACCCCTCTGGCTCCTCCAGTTCTTCCTCTCCCTCTTCCACATGGTTCCTGGAACTCCAAGAGAATGGATTTGATGAAGATCTCCAGTTTGGGCTTTCTCTCTCTGCCTAGTGTTTGGCTATGGGTCTCTGCATATGCTCACATCGGCTTCTGGTAGAAGGTTTCTCTGACAATAGCTGGACTAGGCTCTGATCATCTTTGTCTTTCTGTCTCTGGATTACCTCACTCAGATTGTTTTTGTTTTTCCTATTTTCATCTATTTTCCTGACAGTTTCATAATGTTATTTTTTTTTTAAAAGACTGAGTAAGATTCTGTTGTGGAAATGTACAAGAACTCCTTAATCCATTCTTCTGTTGACACATATCTACGTTGCTTCCAGTTTTGAGCTACTGTCAATAAAGCTTCTATGAACATAGTTAGCAGGTATCTTTGTAGTCACTTGGTTATACTCCCAAGAGTGGCATAACTACGTCTTGAGGTAGATTGATTCCTAATTTTCTCAGGAATCACCATAGATTCCATAGTGGTTGTACAAGTTTACACTCCCACCAACAATGGAGTAGTGTTCCCCCTGCTGCACATCTTCATCAGCATGAGCTGTCACTTGTGTTGTTGATCTTAGCTGTTGTGATATGTCTATGACAGATTCTCAAAGTAGCTTTGATTTTCATTTTAATGAAAACTATTAATATTATTCTCAAAATCCTTTTCTGCAACTTTCACTAGTGAACTACAATCACTCAATGACAGTGGACAAAGCCTGCAGCAGGACTAAGAAAAGAGTGCCAGCTGTAGTTTTCTTTTATTCTTTTTAGCTAAATTACCTTGAAGTATAATAAATACAAAAAGTTTTGAATTACTGTTCTCAGGAATACATCTTTTAAAAAATTACTAAACTAGAAAACAGAATTCAGCTTCTTAGGATAGATGAAAGAAATATGCTGGATCAGAAACTGACTTTTCAAGTTAATGAATTAAAAGCAATTATCAATTGGTCTAAATTGTTAAAAAAATAAGCAATAAAAGAATAAAATAGAATATAAGCTTCATTTATCCACACATCATAAAGTGATACATCTAAGCAAACTTTGAAGAAAAAATGAAAGATATAGAGTATACAAATGATGATCGCTTGATAGTTAGAAATTAAAGAAAATCACTTCAGTGAACAAAAAAAGCAGTCAAAATAAATAGCAAAAGAATATATCGAAGGAGGAAGTCAAAGAAAAATGATAAACATTCTGTGTGTATAAATGTACCTGTTCCTATATAATAGTGTGTGTGTGTGTCTGTGTGCATGGATGTGTGTATGTTTGTGTGTGTACATGCACACACTCATTCATACATTTGTGTGTGAAGTGAGGGGCATAGGTCAATGTTATATATCGCTTTTAATCACTCTACACCTTATTTTTGAGACAGGCTTTCCCACGGAGCCTGAGGCTCAGATGCTCAGCTAGAATGGATGTCAATTATGTCCCTGGAATCCTCAGAGGTCCTCACCTCAGCATGCTAGGATCACAGGTATGTGCTGCACAGTATGTTATGTAGATTATATGGATCTGAACTGTTGTTCTCACATGAGTGACAAGTAATCTATTGACTGAGCTATCTCCCCAGATCTAAACACTTAAAACTTATCATTTTTGTTTTAGTAAACTAACCTGTGCATTCTATGAAAGTTTAGGATCATACTCAATTTATAAAGAGATAAATTATATAATAACACTGTTGAGTGGAGAAGAAGATCTAACTCTCACACAAACTCTGGTGCCCCATATTTGATCATGTCCCTTGGATGGAGATGCCTGGTGGCACTCAGAGGAAAGATAATAGGTCACCAAGGAGAGACTTGATACCGTATGAGCATATTCAGGGGGAGGAGATCCCCCTCAGACACAGACATAGGGGAGGGGAGTAGGGGGGGGAAGTGGGAGGAAGGGAGGGATGGGAGGATACATGGGATGGGCTAACAACTGAGATGTAATATGTATAAATTAATAAAAATGTATTAAAAAATTATATAATAAAAAAGTATAAAATATAAAGTTCACAAAATATACATACAAAAATAATAATAGAAAATGAACTATATTTTGAGGGAAAATTCATAGCTAAAGGGAATCAAAGCAACATAAAAGAATAAGGCATAATCAGGAGTAATTATTCTCCCTATATCAACTTAAATAGATGTGTTTCTATGTTTATATTTATACATGATGTGAAAATAAATATTGCTAGATTTGATTATAAAAATATTCTGTTTACTTCTCCATTTAGTAAATTAAAACAGATGGACAATGAAAAGAATTGGCATGAACACAAGAAGTAAGCAAAATGAAGGCTCAGTGGCATACACCTTTCTTGCCAGCACTCAGGAGGTAGAGGCAGAAGGATCTCTTTGAGTTTGAGGCCAGCCTGGTCTACAAAGGATAGCTAGGGCTCTATTATATGGAGAAACCCTGTCTCAAAAAAAAAAAAAAAAACCAAGAGAGAGCTAGGTAAATCAGAACTATAAGCAACGACAAAATTGCACCAAGGCCAAATTGTATTCAGCAAAAAGAAAAATGTTTCAAGATAATAAAATAAGCAGTATTTTATTATAGATAAAACTAATAAATTATGAATATTTATGTGTTCCAGATAATATAGCACTGACATTACTACATAAGAAATTATAGTCTTCAGAGATACAATGGAGCTATTATTAAGAGAGGTCTTAAAGCTTTAATCTGTGTTTATATTAAGAAGTTAAGAAAGGCTTTTAAGAAGAAATATTATATATACTTTTAAGTCCAACCTTGAAGCATAAGATCAAATATCCTCGTTAAAATGTAATAGATGAATCACAGAAGTATATGAATATGCCATCACTATGCATCCGCAACTTTATCAAGTATGTAACGATGGTTATATATCAAAATATATAATAACATGCTTCATCATTCATCTTATCTATAAAACATAAATAAAATATTTGCACTCAGCTTACATGATTTTTAAAGTAATGCTTGGTGCAGTCATCAGACATCAAATCTTTTGCAAGGAAGCTGGCACAGAGTAAAAATCTCTATTAGATATTACATACTGTGTTTATTAGCATTCATATGATATTAAGCCACTGTACTGTGGTAGCAGAATCAATCCTTCCTTCTTTTTTTGAATAATGAACTCTTTGTGCTGGTTTATTAATGTTCTGTCCTCATGTTTTGTCCTCTCTTTGGTTTTCATTACTGAGCTCTCAGTTCTTTTGTTCTTTCCTGTGTTATTATCAAGGTCCTGCTAAGAATAAAAATAAATTTGAACATGCCCAGTTCTTAAGACTACTTATCTTAAAATAATATTAACCCATAGTAATAATACATGAATTTATGAAGTATTCTTTTTCAGAACAGACTTCATTTTTGGAGTGGCTATTGAGTTGCAGCAACACTGACATGAAGTTCACTAAGCACCTGCTCAATCTCCTTCATGTGTTCTAACATCTCCCATATTTGTTGTGGGACCCTATAATGACACATCAATGTCACTGCATGTAAACTGTCTGATCTCAGACTAACTGTTGAAATCATTTTGCAATTTTGTAATGATATGTGTCCATGACAGTAGTATCGTGTGCAATGGCTTCATCATTCCTCGAACTTCTCTGGGATGCATTTGTTTATCTCCCCTTCATTCCCAAACCTTGACAGCCTACTGTCTATTTACTTATATGCCAAGAAGCCTTGCCTTCTCTGCTCTAGTTTATATAAGAAATCATACAGTATGTGGTTTTTTTTTACACTGGCTTCTTTCTTTATTCATACATATTCAAATTTTATAGTAGTGGCCAGGATTTCCTCTAGCTCCCATTCTTTTTCTGTATGCACCAAAGCTTGTTTAAACTATTAATTGAAATTATGGTTACTTTCAAAATATGAAATTATAAATGGATCTGCTATAAGCAACCATATACAATTTCTGTATGGGCATTGTTTTCAAACCCATTTTTTTCTACTCAGTGTTATTGATGATTATATGGTAATGGTATGTTTAGAGTTGTAAGAAACTAAAATGTTTTCTAAATTGGCTTGGCCATGGCACTTTCCAGATGTCTCTTGAAAACAAGAGGATGTTTGCAGAGTTTTGGCAGAAAATGTCTTCACACTGTAACAAGTATTTCCTTGGCCAGTTGTCATGTTCCTCACATTTATCTTGTGGGGAATCATTCAACTAGTAGCATATAAAAGACTACTTTTGTCCACTATAAAAAGAAGGCAATCATTAGGAGATTGTTGTCTTATACAGTATGTATTTTGCCATCAGAGCTACCACAGTATAGTAGGGCTAACAATAAAGAGACTGCATTCTGCTTCACAAACACACTGAGCTCTTTGCTGCTCTTTATTTCAGTGTCCACAGCAGCAGTGAATGCAAGTTCTACATCCACATCTTGTTCTGCATCCACATCAAAATTTTCTGTTTCCAATTCTGAATTTGGGATATTACAACTCAAGACTAGCTAGAATATATCTTTTAAGTAAAAGAATTGATTTTTTTTCTAATGAAAAAGTCAAAAATTTCAAGAGATATAGATATTTAATACTGTGTCATTTACTCTTTTATACTATTCTTGCTGATACAGTGATTTGATCAGAGAATAAAGTCACTTTACCTATATTCATATTTTCATGTTTATAATTAGTAGTGTAGTATATGTTTATCAATATTTGGGCTTCCTCATGTTTCAAGTTATAGTCTCCCTTTTTTTGTTCCTCTTATAAAAAATAGATTTTCCTCAAATTTTATTCCTCTCACCATTTTCCCAAGCTCCACCCCAACACTAAACTGAAAGCCATAATATATACAGAAAGGACCAATACGGTGAAAATAGAGAATAAAATCTTTAAATAAAATGAAATATCTTTGAGTTCATTTTCTGTTAGCTATACACTTAAGAATGCCCTTAACAATAGTGTGTTTCGGCCGGCATAGTGGCACACACCTTTAATCCCAAAACTCAGGAGGCAGAAGCAGGTGGGTCACTGTGAGTTCGAGGCCAGCCTGGTCTACAAAGCTAAAAGAATGGTGGGTTTCCCTAGTGAAACTTCCTTGGAAGAAACTAAATTTTCAGTTGAAAGTGACTATCAGAGATTGCTTTGGGATTCAGGATAAGTGAAAGCATCCAATACTTATTTCAGCTCCAGGAACCCATCTGTGCAGGCCCATGCAGGCCCTGTGCATGCTTAGTCAATCTCTGCAAGTTCTTATGAGCTTCACTTGTGTTGATTTAGAGACCCTTATTTTCTCCATGTCTTGCATCTGCTCTGGCTCTTATTTTTATGTTTCTTCTTTTTAAGGGTTCCCTGAGCTCTAAAAGGAAGGCTTTGATGAGACATTTTACTTAGATCTATGTGTTCCAAGGTGTCTAACTCTCTGCATAATGTCAGGCTGTGGGTCTCAATATTTGTTTCTATTTACTGTAGGAGGAAGCTTCACTAATGATGGCTGAACAAGACACTAATCTATGAGTCTACTGTAATATCACTAGGGGCCATTTTTTCTTCTTCTTTTGGAACAGTATTATTTGTTTTTACCCCAGGCCCATGAGCTATCTATTCCACATTATTGTTCACCTAAGCAATGTGGAGAATGTCTTTTATCTTAGGGAGTGGGCCTTAAATCAAATCCGATATTGGTTAGTTATTCCTACAAGCTTCGTGACACCATTGCAATAGAATATATGTAGAAAGAAAATCACTGTAGAAAAAAGAAAATGTGGATGACTGGGTATATATATTTCTCTTTTGGCAGAATGCAAAATATCTTCCTGTCCGAGTCTTCCTGTATCAAAAACATTAGACCATAAGGATTTAAGGCTCTGTGTGGGCACCAACTCTAGTTCTCAATTTTCAATGAGTTGTATTGTCTTTAGCAAAAGGTCCTTGCTGTCCATTTATAGAAAGCAACCTATTGTTTTGACAATAATCTGGGGTGTTTTGGGATCAGAATGGGACACCTTTACCCCAAACTCAATTAGATGTAGCTCAGTTCCAGTATGAAATGCTTCATTTGGTAAGAATAAATAGTTAGTTGGGACCCTGTCTCCCCCATTATTTGATATTTTGTTTAGATTGCTTTATATATGTATACATACATATATATATGTATATATATATAAATATATGTGTATGGAAGATTACATATACATATATATGGAAGATATATATGGAAGATATATGTAAGAAATATATATATGATAGGTAGATAGATGATATATATTTATATATATCAATTGATAGATTAGATATAGATATAGATAGAAGATTCTACTGTCTGTTTTCATACTACCCCTAAAATGGCCTTTAATTTTAGCTCTTTTCCTGTATTCTTTCTTTCACCCCATTCTCCCTCTACTTCCCCAGCTGATCCTATTGAAGGTCGCCCACCACTTCCATCCCCAATTACATATTCTATTTTTGTTTCATAAGAATATCTATCTGGCCCCTAGGCCCCTGTTCTTTACCTTATTCTGTGGCTCTAGAGGGATTGTAGTTGGTTATCATTGACTTAAAAGCAAACATCCACATATAATCAATTCATTTTGGTTGGTGTTTTATTGCTGTGAAGCAACACCATGAGCAAGGCAACTATTATGAAGGAAAACGTTTAACTGGGGCTGGCTTACAGTTTCAGAGGTTTATTCCATTATCATCATGATGGGAATCCTGACATCATGGAGGCATACCTGGTGCTGAAGCAGCTGAGAGTTCTACATCTTGGTCTGCAGGCAGTAAGCCCATAGCTTGAGCATAGGACACCTCCAAGCCCCACCCCTACAGTGACAAACTTCCTCCAACATGGCCACAGCTACTCCAATGAGACCACAACTTTTAATAGTGCCACTTTCTATGGGTCACACATTCAAACACATAAGTCTATGGGGGCCATTCCTATTCACACCACCATGCAAATACATTCCATATTTGTCTTTTTGGATCTGGAGTAACTAACTCACAATGGTGTTTTTCTAGTTCCCTCCATTTACCTTCTGTATTTGTCATTTCATTGTTTTTAACATGAGACTTACAGGACCTTACATACATGTATCAAATTTTCTGTATCTAATTTTCTGTTGAGGGACATACAGCTTTTTTCCCAACTTCTGGCTATTATGAATTCAGCAGCAAAGAACATGGTTGAACAAGTGTCTCTGTGGCAGGATGAAGCAACCTTTGAGTATACGCTCAAGACTGGCATAGCTGGCATTGAAGAGGACCAATTCTCAATTTCCTGAGGAACCACCACACTGATTTCTATAATAGTTGTACAAATCAACTCTCCACCAGCATTGGACACATCAGCATCAGCTGTCACTCGTTTGGTTGAACTTAGCCATTATCATGTTTCTAAGATGAAATTTCAAAGTCTTTATGATTTGCATTGTCCTGAATCCTAAGGTTAATAATGAATATTTAAGTGATTCTTGGCCATTTGAGTGGCTTTTGAGAACTCTGCTTATATCTGTACTCCATTTTTCACTGGGTTACTTGGGGGTGGGGTGGGGGCAGAGAATGAGTGGAGTTCACAATAGGCAGCCTGCCAAAGAGTTAGACATGAGGCTGGGGGATTGGACTTGGAGGAGAGGAAGGAAAGTAAAGATTTGAAGCTTGCCTCTCTACTTAGCTGGTCTACTTGCTGCTCTGTTATGCTTGGCTGGGGTTTCCCAGAAATTGCCTAGCTAAGCTGGGTCCTGAGATAAGAGGATGAGTAGGGCTGGAGGTTGTAGAGGATCCATGTGATAAGCTGGAGATGGGGACAGATGTTGCAGTGAGTGGTCTGATAATTGAACACTGTATTTGAAGGAGAAGGAAGATCTACAGTTGGCTTCCCTGTTTTCCTGGTCCTTGTGACATATTTGCTCTACCAGGGAATGCCTGCAGGTGTTGGAGGCTGCTTCACTGGCTGAAGTGTCCTGTGGATTCCTAGGGAATGCCTTCTGGGTTTGGAGGCTGGGATAAGGCAATGGGTCATTTTGGACACAGCATTTTGTAATCCACTGGATTTGGAGACGGACCAGGAAGGGTTTCAAGAAATCTGCAGCAAAGTTCTGCTACAAAGACCAGGATAAAACTAGGGGACTGGATTTGGAGGAGTGGTGAGAGGGGTAAAGTTCTGCAGTTAGCCTACCTACTTCTCTGGCTCGGGTCTCAAGTTATATTTTTAGCTCAAGTTTCTCATTTGTCTGTTCTTGTTTTAAATGTCAGGTTTTTGGGGTGTGTGTGTGTGTGTTTACTTGTTGGAGAAAGGTTCTCTGTTAACTGACTCAGAGTCACTGAAATCATCCAACATCAGAAATTGCAGGCTAAAGTATTTATGAATCAACACTCTGGACCAGTTTGCATCCTTTCTGGAATTTATTAGATAAGTTTTGAGAGATTCTTTTATTTGAGTGTAGTCTATTCTTTATGAACAGGAGCTTTCAATGTTTTTCACTGATGTGTGACTAAAATTGATAGAATTCCGTTCAGAAAATTTTAGTTTGCTGTGCTTAAAAAATAAATCTCTGAAATTCTTTCATTTTTATTTATTCAAAAAGTCATATACATACTTTATAATTTTAATATTATTTAATCTAAATATTATTTTCATTTTATAATGATTATCTCTATAATTTTTCACATTGATTTCAAATAAACAAAATTCTTCCAAGTTTTATATAAAGTCAGTTTCTGTTATTATAGATACACAGTGAATTGTCCACATGGCTTCTAGTTAATGGTAACCAGAACCCATTTATCACTGAGCAGTCTGTCCAATGTTTGAAGATATGAAATTCAACTCAGATACACCAAAAACCAATAATAATGTACCACTAATTCTAGGCTCTTTGACTACATCATATTCATATTAATGACAGATAATACTGTCATAATTTTATCAGATTTAAGGTACAAATATATATATATACATGGGGAAAATTTCAAGTTGTATTTCCTAAGTAACCTTAAATATCTTTCCATAAGTTTGAATCAATATTAATACTATAATTAATTTCCTTGAAATGAATGTTTTAAAATAACCTTGCTATGGTTGTATTGAATGCACTGATTATTTGAGGAGAAATGAGGTATTTTTAGCATTACATTTTCTGATCCATGAATGACTTATTTTAATATCTCAAATTCTTTCTGGTAGTATTCATACTTCTATTTAGAATTTACATTATTGGTAGATGTTTTTGCTTATATTTATTATGAAGTATGGAATTTTCTATTGGTTTTCTAATAGTAAGAGTGTGTAAATAATTTATCTACACATTGATATTATAAGCTATGTATACTTTTATGTCCATAAAGACTCATTGGGTGGTTTTAATGGATTCTTTCAAGTAGCTCACTTTATCTCAAGTGAATAGCCATTGTTCATTTTTAATCTTTCAACAGCAACATAGCTATTTTTCCTTTTTATTTTCCCTCTTTTTTAAGTCTAAGGTTAAATTAATGGCAATACTTTGAAAAGCAGACATATTATTAATATGATTTTGTTCTTGTGTTTTATTTTGCTAGAAGTTGTAACAGAAGTCTCCCAGCAGTCTTTAGTTAGAGAATTTCCTTATGAGTCTACTTTTTTTATGACAAGCTATTAGTCTGTTCAATAACTTATAATGTAGAGTTCTGAAATCACCTGTCTTTACATTAATTTCTAGTATAAATTAAACTGATTTTATTGATGAGTCTGCTTGATGATGATTCATTAATTAATGTGTGCTGGATTTAATGTCATTTGGTAATATGTCATTTAATATATTTTCTTCTCCTTTTGGTAGAAGATTTATTTATTTATTTATTTATTTATTTATTTATTTATTTATTTATTAGTTTGAGTTTTAGAATTTGCTACAGATAAATTGGGTAGAGTTTCTACTCTTTTTATATTCTGGCAGAAAATGAATGGCTTCTATATCTATTTTTTAATATCAAGGATATATCTCAAAAAGCCAATATTGGGTATAAATATGATGTTCTGTTCAAATTTTATTTCTTTAGCTAAAGGACATTCTTCATAAGCTTTTTAAATACTGCTGTTTATTTATTATTTGATTTTCTAATATTGAGAATTATTTAATTAAAAAATTCATACAACATATTCTAATGCCACTTTTCTTTGCCCCAGCTCCTCCCAGATCTTCCTCTCCTCCCTAGTGACCAAACTCAACATTGCCATAAATCCATAAAAACACAAAGCAAATTACAGAAGCAAAAGATCAATAAGATAAAAAAAATTTAAAGTCTACAAAAATACCATTGAGTTTGTTTTATATCAGCTAACTTTCCTGGCTGTGTGGCCTACCCTGAAGTATAGGACCAGGTGGGACTCTATTGGAGAAAACTAAGCTTTCCTTTGCAAGTGGTCTCAACTTGGAAGGTACTCTGCACATTACCAGAGGAGAAATGTAATTATCAACCCAGCTGCAAACCCTGTGACCTATAAAGCTTACCTGCATCCAATAGTGACAGAAATATTTGGGGAATAACCAACTACTTTCTGAATAGGTTTATGGCCTATACCATGAGGTTTATCTTATTATAATTTTTTTGCTGGCTTTGTTTTAAATTTCTGGCTGACATACTTAATGTATAAAATATTTAAAGTTGCTTCTGTTTTTCCTTCATGGCTGATATATACTATATTTCATAGAATACCATAAACAATCTTTTTGAAATCTAATTAACTTTAATTTCTTGAAATGTATTATATTTTAACCATCATATTTTGTTAGTCAAGATCACTGTAACTGACTCCTTTATACTATTCTTTGTTAAATTTCATGCATTTTACAATTTGTATCATTTGCTAATGATATAGCTTACAAATAGCTGACTTTTTGATAACTATATTCAAAATTTTGACATCAATAGCATAAGTTTGTACCACTGCCTTAAAGGGAAAAAATAATGGTATTTATTGTATGTTGCCTCTGGAAATACAAAGGTACACCAAGGAGAATATTTCAAATTGGAGGCACCAGAGTTCCTGTCCGAGGTAGTCCCTGCTATTCCCACAGCTGTGGAGAATGAGCTGTCCATTGGCTAGATATGAACAGGAAGTCTAGGTTTACTGTATGTATTGTCCTTGGTTGGTACAACAGTTTGTGCAGGCCCTTGTGAGTCCAGACCTGTCAGCCTTGATTGTCTTCTTGTAGGGCTCCTGGACTTGTTGGGTCTTTCTATCCCCACATTCTTCCATACCACCCTCACCTGGAGTCCAATAGTGAGTCCCAGTATCTGTCCTGATCCCCCGCTGAATGGAGACTCTCAGAGGACACTTACATTAGGCTAATGTCCACTTATAAGTGAGTATATACCATGTGTGTTTTTCTGGGAGTGGGTTATCTCACTCGGGATGATCAGTTCTAGTTCCACCCATTTGCCTGCAATTTATAAAATTTCATTGTTTTTCTTAGCTGAGTGTAAATGTGTAAATATACCAAAGTTTCTTTATTCATTCTTTGGTTGGGTGACATCTAGGCTGTTTCCAGATTCTCACTATTATGAGTAAGACTGTTATGTACAGAGTGGAGCAAATGTCCTTGTTGTGTGGTAGAGCATCTTTTGGGTATATGCCCCAGAGTGGTATAGCTCGGTCTTGAGGTAGCACTAGTCTCAATTTTCTGAGGAGCACCAGATTGATTTCCAAAGTGGTTGTACAAGTTTGTATACTCCCACCAACAATGGATGAGTGTTCCCCTTTCTCTACAAACCTGGCAAACATGTACTGTCACTTGAATTTTTTATCTTAGCCATTCTGACAGGTATAAGACTAAACTGCACAATGATTTTGATTTGTGTTTCCCTGGTGATTAAGGACATTGAACATTTCTTTAAGCGTTTTTGAGCCATTCCACATTCCTCTGTTGAGAGTTCTTTGTTTAGTTCTGAACCCCCTTTTTTAATTGGGTTATTTGGTTTTATGGTGTTTACTTTTTTTGAGTTTTTATGTATTCTGGATATTAGAACTTTGTCAGATGTAGGGTTTGGTGAAGATCTTCTCCCAGTCTGTATGCTGTAGTTTTTCTTTCTTCTGTTGACAGTGTCCTTTACCTTATGGAAGCTTTTCAGTTTCATAAGGTCTGATTTATTAATTGTTGATCTTAGAAGCTGAGCTATTGCTGTTCAGTTCAGGAAGTTGTGCCCTGTGCCAATGAGTTCAAGGCTCTTCCACACTTTTTTAAAAAACAGATTTAGTGTGTCTGGTTTTATGTTGTGGTCTTTAATCCACATGGACTTTTGTTTTGTGCACAGTGACTAATATGGACCTAAGTGCATTTTTCTACATCAAGTAGGATCCGTAGCGTTTGTTGAAGATGCTGTCTTTTTTCCGTTGTATGGATTAGGCTAATTTGTCAAAAATCAATTGTCCATGGGTATGTGGGTTTATTTCTTGGTCTTTGATTGGATTCCACTGATCAACCAGCCTATTTCTATGCCAGTATCATGCCAATTTAATTAACTTTGCTCAATAGTACTGCTTGAGATCCAGGATGAAAATTACTCCAGAATATCTTTTAGTGCACAGGTTTGTTTTAGCTATTCTTGGTTTTTTGTTTTTCCATATGAAGGTGAGAATTAATCTTTCAAAGTCTTAAAAAAATGGGTAGGTATTTTGATAAGGATTGCACTGAATCTGTAAATTGCTTTGGTAAGATGGCCATTTTTACTATGTTGCTTCTCCCGATCTATGAACATGGGAGAACTTTCCATCTTCTGATATCCTCTTCAATTTCCTTCTTCAGAGACTTGAAGGTTTATTTCATAGAAGTTTTTCATCTCTTGGTTATAGTTATACCCATATACTTGATAGTACTTGTGGATATTGTGAAGGTTATAGTTTCCCTAATTTCTTTCTCAGCCTGTTTGTCATTTGTATACAGGTGGGGTACTGACTTTTTTGAGTTGGTTTTGTATCCATCCGCTTTGCTAAATGTGTTTTTCAGCTGTAGAATTTCTCTAGTGGAATTTTGGGGGTCACATGTACACTACCATGTCATCTGCTAATAGTGATACTTTGACTTCCTCCCTTCTGATATGAATTCTCTTGATCTCCTTTTGTTGTCTTGTTGCTCTAGCTAGAACTTCAAATACTATATTGAAGAGATATGAAGAGAGTGGGCAGCTATGTCTAGTGCCTTATTTTAGTGGAATTTATTTAAGTTTCTCTCCTTAAATTTGTTGTTGGTTATTAGCTTGCAGTATAAGCCTTTATTATGTTTAGGTCTGTGTCTTGTATCCTTGATCTCTCCAGGACGTTAAACATGAATGGGTGTTGTATTTTTCAGCTTCTAAGGAGATGATCATGTGGGTTTTTTTTCTGCCAGTTTGTTTACATGGTGGATTACATTGATAGATGACTGAGATGAAGCCTACTTGGTCATGGTGAATGATATCTTTGATGTGTTCTTGAATTCAGTTTGTGAGTATTTTATTGAGTATTTTTATATTAATATCCATAAGAGAAATTGGTCTGACCTTCTCTTTCTTTGTTGGGTCTCTGTTAAGTTTAGGTACCAGGGTAATTGTAGCCTCATAGAATGAATTTGGTAATGTTCCTTTTGATTATATTTTGTGGAGTAGTTTGAAGAGTATCAGTATTAGCTCTTCTTTGAAGGTCTGGTAGAATTCTGCTCTGAAACCATTTGGCCCTGTGCTTTTTGTTGTTGCTACTGTTAGGAGACTTTTAATGACTCCTTTTACTTCTGTAGGAGAATTAGGATTATTTCGTTTGTTTACCTGACTTTTTTTCAACTTTGGCAAGTGGAATCTATCAAGAAAATTGTCCATTTTATTTAGAGTTTCAAATTTTGTGGCATATAGGCTTTTGCAGTAAGACCTATGAAGTCTTTGAATTTCTTCAGTGTCTGTTGTTATGCCTCCTTTTCATTTCTGATTTTGGTGATTTGGACGGTGTCTCTCTGCCTTTTAGCTAGGTTAGGTATGGCTTTGTCTATCTTGTTTATTTTCTCCAAGACCCAGGTCTTCATTTTGTTGATTCTTTGAATTGTTCTCTTTGTTTCTGATTTATTGATCTCAGTCCTGGGCTTTATTATTTCTAGCCATTTAATCTTCTTAATTGTTTCTGCTTCTTTCTTTTCTGCAACTTCCAGATGGCTCATTAACTTGCCTGTATGAGATATTTTGAATTTCTTTATGAAAGCATGTAGTGCTATGAACTTTTCTAGTAGTACTGCTTTCAATGTGTCCCATAAATTTGGGTATGTTTTACCTTATTTTTTCATTGAATTTTAGGAAGTCCCTAATTTCTTCTCTGATGCAGTTATCATTGAGTAGAGAAGTTTTCAATTTTCCAAGTGTGTATAGTTTTTTTTTAAATTATTATTTCTGTTCTTTAGGTCCAACTTCAGCCCATGGTGGTCTGATAGGATACAAAGTATTATTTCTATATTCTTGTATATGTTGAGGCTTGCTTTGTGACTTGCTATTCTGTAGATATCTGTTAAGTCCATTTGATTCATGATCTCAATTAGTATCAATATTTCTTGGTTTAGCTTCTGTTTTATTGACCTATTCTTTGGGGAAAGGGAGGAGGTGTTGAAGTCGCTCACTATTTAAGGTCATTTCCTTGTGCTTCAATTGTGTGTGAGTTTCTAGGGCTGATTTCTTTGGGTTCTAGAGATGACATATTATTTTGGTTTTTGTTCTTTGTGTTTTATGCTGGCTTTTAGTCATCTTGCTATTTCTGGCATTGGGAGTTAACCTGTCTCATTGCCAATGAATCTTTAAAATAATAAAAACATTTAAAATGGCATATTGTGTATGTCTTTGAGGTTGAGGACCTTATCTATTTTACCTTTCTTACTATGGAATCTTATCTATCTGTTGTACATAAGATATATATTCTTGTGATAAAAAAATAGAGTAGTAATTTATATGTCCATGAGTTGATCAACTAACAATTAACTTGTATAACTTATTTATCCTTACAGCCTGCAATATCATTTTCAACGAATTGGAAGTAAACCTTGCATTATAATTGAGTTATATGGGTACAATACCTCATATTAGAAGAGAAATATATAATATGTGTGAAGAATAATCTTACATTTGAATTTTATACCACTGTGTCTAAAATTAAACTTATTTTGCATCTATTTACAAAATTCTATACCAGTGAATTAAAAAAAACTTTGTGAGTGACAATTGAAGCATTAAGTTGAGGAGTAGATTCACTAATTTACTTTTTGTTCTATCTTCCATATATATTTCTATATTCCCCCTCTTTCTTTTCAACCCCTATCTCCAAACAAAAGAATGGAAGATAAAGGAAAAGAGAGACGTCTCTGAGTCCAACCATGTTTTCTCTCTAAATAAGACCAATAATAACTTATAAGTAACTCCCACTGAAAATAACCCTCTATAGCCTAAGAAAGCAACCAAAAACCTACCATACCCCCATTAATGTAAATAGCACACTGTTCTCTTACGGTTTCTTCTGGTTGATTTGGGATGAATAATACCTTTTTGGGGGACAAATAAAATTGGAGATATGGTTAAACAAGCTAGGAATAGCATCTGTCATCCAGTTTCTAAATGTTGAGAAATTGTAGGCTTAATTATAGTCCCAGGTATGACAGTCTGAGGTGCTGGACCAATTGGGATTGGACGCTTTCTTTGAAGATGTGCTGGGACATGTCTTGTTCTGATTGGTAACAGCAACTGAAGCACTTGGTGCTGCAATATGAAGCATGCAGAATGTTAGTTTCCAGCATGCTGAGAGGAATGAATCCTGTCAGGTCTGGTCTAATGTCAGTGCCCAGTTCTTTTGTTCAGAAAACATTTAATTTCTCAAGCATTATACAGTCCTAAAATTATAGTTGTATAAGGTCTTTGTATGAGCAGAAAAAAGACATCTGTAAATCTTCATTCATGCCATAGAAAGAATGACATCTAATAATAATTCATAGGGATTACGTAGCCAACAGAAGCCAACAAGAAGCATTGTCTATTACTAGATATTCATGTCTCAGCCAGTCTCAGAGCTATTCACATATAGTAGGATTAACAATATAAGTTACCTGCCTCCTCTGCAGTTTAAATTCTTCACATCCCAGTGTGTCCCCTTCCGTCATCAACTCCTGATCCCCCCTCCCTCCCTAATCCCCTCTCACTCCCTGCCCTAGTCCTCAGAAAGGGGAGCTCCCCTCCCCTAACATCTGACCTCCACCTATCAAGTCTCACCTGTACTACCTGTAACCTCTTCCTCTGTAGCCTGGCTTGGATGCCCTGCCAGGGGGAAGTGCTAAAAAGTTCAGTGGCCAGAGTCCATTTCCAAAGTAGTATTCTACACATTGTGGGACCCACAAGGAGACTGCTACCACATCTTAGCAGAGGGTCTAGGTCCTCATCATACATGGTCTTTGGTTGATGTATCAGGCTCCATATTATAGCATAGCTAAGCTGTATTATGTGGCTAATATCTGTTTATGAGTGAATATGTACCACGTGTGTCTTTCTGGGTCTGGGTTACCTCACTCAGAGTGATCTTTTCTAGTTCCATCCATTTGCCTGCAAACTTCAAGATTTCCCCGTTTTTAATAGCTTAATGGTATTACATTGTCTAAATGTACCACAGTTTTTAAAATCTATTTTTCAGTTCAGGACATCTAGGATGTTTCCCAATTCTGGCTATTATGAATAAAGCTGGGATGAACAGCAATGTCCTTGCTTATGGTGAAACATCATTAAGGTATATTCCCAGGAGATTCCAAGATGGTGCCGACCAATAAGCCACATATCTGATCTACTCTGAGGAGACCAATGACATAAGTGGAGAAACAGATTGCTGGACATTGAGAACTGTAGGTGAGTGGGGCCCCAAAGGCCACAGACTAAACAGGGGGCCTACCCTCCTGGGACAAGCAACATCCTGGAGGTGCTAAACACACTCCCCAAACTCTGGAACAGAATCCACATGCAAACTGCAGCCTGCATATAAAGCACAGACTCCCTGTTTGGGGAGGGGATTTTCTGGAGTCCCCAGCCAGAGGAGTCTCAGTGAAGAGGGTGAATCTGCCCTAGGATTCCTCTTTCCACACCACCCCAAACTGCGGAGGTCACCAGCCTAGGCTGAGTGGAAACACAGGCGGTGGGACCCAACAGAGACAGCTAAAGTGGGACTGCAGCTCGCTGGCCATCCAGGGCCCAACCCAACACTGATCACAGCCGACTGAGCCTGCAAACAGTGGCAGTGAGAAATCAGCTTGAACTGCTTCCACAGACCTATTGGGAGATGTGGGTCTTGCCTAGAGTGATAGCTGAGCATCATAGCCCTTCGGGAAGACCTGGTTCCACTGGCAACCGCCAGAGCTCTGCAACCCTATTGTTCCTAGCCTCTCAGCCACAAGGCACTGGCCCTGCACTCCCTGAACAAGAGAGCCTAGCTGGGACTCCTGGCCCAAGCAAGGCAGGCACTCTCACATTATCGGGAGACAAGACGTGGGTGGGTCGTGTTTGCAGTGTCTAATTGTTGACCTAGGGCGTTAGTGGAGTATGATAGCCTGGTGGGAAGACCTGGTTCTGCGGGCGACCCCCAGAGCTCTGCAACACTATTGGTCTCAGCCACTCAGCTGCAAGGCACTGGCCCTGCACTCCCAGAACAAGAGTGTCCTTTGCCACCTCTTTTGATTAGTTTTGGTTGAAAGTCTATTTTATTAGATACTAGGATGGCTACTCCACTTCCTTCTTTGGTCCACTTGCTTGGAGTACCTTTTTTTTTAGCCCTTTATCCTAAGGTAATGTTTCTCTTTATTGCTGAGATGTGTTCTTGTATGCAGCAGATTGACGGGTCCTGTTTTTGTATCCATTCTGTTATACTGTGTCTCTTCATTGGGGATTTGAGGCCATTGATGTTGATTGATATTAATGTCCAGTGGTTAATGGTTCCTATTATTTTGATGTTGGTAGTGGGAGAGAGAGAGAGAGAGAGAGAGAGAGAGAGAGAGAGAGAGAGAGAGAGAGAGAGAGAGAGAGAGAGAGGAGGGAGTGTGTGTGTGTGTGTGTGTCCGAGCTTCCTTTTTTGTTTGTGTGGATGTTGAGTTATTCATTTCTTTGGTTTTCCTGTGTAAAATTACCCTCTTTTGGTTGGAGTTTTGTTTTAGTATCTTCTGTAGAGCTGGACTTGTGGTTAGGTACTGCTTCATTTGCTTTTGTCATGGAGTATCTTGTTTTCTCCATCTATGGTGATTGAAAGCTTTGTTTTGTATAGTAGTCTGGGTTGGTATCTGTGGTCTCTTAGTGTCTGCATGACTTCTGTCCCAGTCCTTCTGGCTTTCTTAGTCTCTATTGAGAAGTCATGTGTAATTCTGATAGGTTTGCCTTTATATGTGACTTGGCTTTTTAATATACTTTCTTTGTTCTGTACTTTTAGTGCTTTGATTATTATGTGGCAGGAGGATTTTCTCTTCTGGCCCATTCTATTTGGAGTTCTGTAGGATTCTTGTATATTTATGTACATTTATTTCTTCAGGTTAGGAAAGTTTTCTTCCATGATTTTGTTTAAAATATTTTCTGAGGCTTGCAGTTGGGAGTCTTCTTTTTTCTTCTATCTCTATGATTCTTAGGTTTGGTCTTTTCATAGTGTTCCAGAATTTTTGAATATTCTGTGCCAGGATCTTTGTAGATTTAACATTTTCTTTGACTGCTGTATCTATTTCTTCAGTCATATCTCTATCTCTAATATTTCTTGTTCCATCTCTTGAATTCTATTGCTAATATTTGTGTCTGTAGATCCTGTCCTCTTCTCTTGGGTTTTCATTTCCTGGATTATCTCATATTGTGTTCTCTTGCTTTTCTGAGAGACCTGAGATCATGACCATTTGTAATTCTGACTGTTGGGTCTGCTTAGTACTAGAACCCACATACACTGATGATTTTGTAGTCTCAAACTAGTTCTGTGCCCTAGAGAGTTCAAGACCTGTCCCTCAACCAGGCATGTGGCACTAGCCATTGGAGGCTGTGTACTAATTTTTGTGAAGACAGGGGAGTTTGTGGTTTTGCCAGGTGGCCAGAGGTCAGACTCAACTGTGTTTAACAAAATTTGAACCCCTCTTGCCTGTTGGTCACCAATGTTGGTGTTTTGTGGTTCTGCAATCTGTCTTTAGGTTGTTGGATAGTCACTGTTGTCCTGCTAACCAAACAAGGTTTGTGTTAGCCACTGCCATCTGTGATATTCCCCCATGGTTTTTATTTTTATCTCTTTAATTTCAGGATTGAATTTTTTCCCATATATTCTTTTTTTGGTATGGTATTTAAAACATTTCCATACGCTTCACTAAGTTAATAACATGAAATTTCTCCAGTTACTGAAGTAAGTGTTTAATTCTGTGAACTTCCAGTATTTCCCATAAGTTTTGTTATGTTTTCATCTTCATTCAATCTTATAATGTATTTAGTTTCTTCTTGATTTATTTATTGATCCAATTTTCATTCAGGAGTATGTTACTTATTATTCATGTATTTGTTTATTTTTCACTTTTTTATTGATGTTTATATTCACTTTCTTTCTTTGTGATTACAGAGCATGCAGGATGTTATTTTAATTTTCCAGTATTTGTTGAGACTTCTTTTATGTGCTAACTTGTGGCCATTTTTGAAGAAAGTTACCTGAACTGCTGAACAGAAACTGTATTATTTAGTCTTTGGATACAGGAGATGCCCATTTGATTTATTTTATTAGTTAACTCCAGAGTTTCTCTAGTTTTTTGTGTGTCTAGTAGTGACAGTAGGGTATTAAACCACTCACTATCATTGTGTTAGGATTTTTTGTATAACAGTGTCTCTTTTATAAAATTGAGTGCCCACATTTGGCACATAAATATTTAATATTGATGTATAGTCTAGTTAAATTTTCCTTTAATGAGTATGTGATATCTATTGCTTTTATGTCTGGCTAGTTTTCCATTTCACCGGATATTATAATGGCTAAAGCAGGCTGTGTGTTTTGGGGCACACATGTAATTGCAACACTTGGAAGTCAGATCTCTGTGAGTTCCAGTTTAACCTGGTTTACAAGGTGAGTTCTAGGACAGCCATGGCTATGCAGATAACCCTATCTCTCCTTTTTAAAAAGGGTTAAATCATAATAGCTAATCAGGTTTATTCCTAAGTAGTATTTACCTAGAATATCATTTCCATCTCATTTCCCTAAATTGTTGTCTATCTGTGATGGTTAGCTTTCTTTGAGGCAGCAAAAAGGTAGACCCTGTTTTCTAATCCAGTATGTTAGATTGGAAAATTGAGACCATTAAGTTTGAGTTATTATTGAACAGTGTTTATGAATTCCTATTATTTTGTTGTGATATTGCTACTTTCTTAGAGCTCCATTGGTTATTTTTTTCCATATTGTTCATTCCCTCTGATCCTTTGGGTGTGGTTTTCCTACTCTTTAGAAGGAAGTTTTTCTTTCAGTGTGTTGCTTAGACCTGGTTTGCTGGATCATGAAACACTTTTCTCTGCCCTTTGATTATGACTAGAGGGTATAGCACTTTGAGTTCACTGTGGTATTTAACCTTCTAGAATAACAATCCAGGCCCTTCTGGACTTCAAAGACTCCACAAAAAGGACAGATGCTATTCTTATGGATTCTCATTTTTATGTATTTTTTTCTTGTAGTTCTAAAAATATTTTCCTTGTGCTGTACATTTTATGCTTTGATTAGTATGTGTCTCTGGAAATTTCTTCTTTGCTATTGTCTATTTGGTGTCCTGGATGCTTCCTGCACCTTAATAAGCATTTCTTACTTTATATTTGCTAAATTTTCTTCTTTGATTTTGTTGAAAATAATTTCTCTTCCTTGAAATTTTTTCTTCTTTGTACATTTGATATTTGTAAGTTTGGCCTTTTCATAGTGTTCTAGGGAGGTTTCCTGAATATTTTGTGTTTATACATGTGCATGCACACACACACACACATACACACACACACACACACACACACACACACACACACACACACACACAATTTTGAGCCCCAAGGCCACATGAACTATCCATCAAATGTATATACATATATATTTAAAGTTTAAAATTTTCTTTGGCTGAGTTGTTCATTTTTTTCTACCTTGTCCTCAAGACCTGATAATTTTGGACTGCCTTGCTCAAACCCATTGGTTGTGCTTTGCTCTGAGCTTTCTCTAATTCCACACTTTTTCCTGAGTTTTTCATTGTGTCTTTTAATCTCACTTTTGGTTTTATTCAGAGACTTCATCTCTTACATCTCTTTTTAAATATTGAGTTGTTTTCTTTGTTTTCATTTTGAACTGTATGAATTTTTGTGTCTTTACTATGGAATTTCTGCATATCTCCTTTGAGCTTCTTGAATATAATAATTGCTATTTTGATGTCTTGATCCTATGCATTGTCTAAGTTGCTTTTCTCAAGGGGGTATTACAATGGGCTGGTGGTTCCTGGAGGGAGCATATTGTCCATGTTTGTGTTTTTGTGGTGTGAGACATTGGCATCTTGTTAGAACAGTAGTGGTGTTTCTCAGTGTGTGTGTGTGTGTGTGTGTGTGTGTGTGTGTGTGTGTGTGTGTGTGATTCTCTCTCTCTCTCTCTTTATCTCTCAGGTTCTGGTTGAGTATCCAGATTTGGATGCCAAGTAGTTCCAGATGCATGAGACAGTGCATAAGGTGCTTGATGAGTAAGCAAATGTTGGGGAAGATGACTGAATAATGAGGTCTTCTAAGCAGAATTTAAGGTTTAGCTCCACAGGATCCCTGCCCCTGAAGTGGTTAGGGTATCTAACAATTTAAGCAGGTGGACAGGCTATGTGAACTCTTATCTGATGTTCTTTCTCAAACTCTAGGTTTAGACTCCATGAAGTCTCACACTGGTGTGCTAGGTGACAAGGCTAATGGGGTAGCATGTCAGTGTAGGGTAGAGGAAGAAGATTGCCTCTGAAGGTGCTTGAGTACAGTTTGTAGGACAGTTCATGTATCCTTAAGGCCCAGAAGTGGAAGAAATGGCTGACAGCCATTAGAGGTGAGTCACAAATATGCTTTTTAATATATAAATATTGTTTGAAGTATTTCACTCAATTTTTAAAATGTATCTACATCTTAGACTGCTTATTTGCATTATAGAGTGGCGAATGCCTTTAATTCCTGTATGAGGGGGCGTAGTCAGAGACAGGCAGATTCCTGTCAGTTGAAGGCAAGGCAAGTTTACATAGTAAGTTCCAAGCCAATTAGGCTAAATTGTGAGGTCTTGTCAAAGAAGAGGATGAAGAAGATGGAGGAAAAGGAAAAGTAGTAGTAGTAGTAGTAGTAGTAGTAGTAGTAGTAGTAGTAGAAGAAGAAGAAGAAGAAGAAGAAGAAGAAGAAGAAGAAGAAGAAGAAGAAGAAGAAGCTACTCTTTACTAATTTTGACTCTAAAGTTTGTATTTTATTTTTTATTCTTTTGTCTTTTTTTTTTTTAGGAAGAGGGGGTTCTTAAATAATATCATGGTTAAAATGTTAAATAAAAATTCATGTTAAGCAAAACAAATCAGACTCATAAAGACAAGTATTAGTTATTTCATTGACTAGATGGAATGTCAAAACATGTAAAGCTACCAGAGGGACAATTAAGAAAGCAAAAGAGGTAAAAGAGAATAAGAGGGTCAATATTATCAATGTATGTTATATGCACATTAGAAATTTTATAATAAAACTCATTACTTAACTAACATATATTTTTCAAATAATTTCACAATGGAGCTAGGAATAAACATTTCTTATTTAGTAGTATTTGCTGTATAAGCATGAAAAACTGGGTTTAATCTCCAGAATTCACTTAAGGAAGAAGGCATGGATGAGTGTGTACTTGTTACCCAGTTCTGGAGAAAAGAAGCCAGGCAGGTACCTGGAGCTCACTTTTGGTCAGGCTATCCTACTTTATGAGCCCTAGGCTTATGAGAGATCCTATCTCATAAACAAAGATGGGTTGCTCTTCAGGCTGAATTCTGGCTTTTATGTGTATAAATACCCCACCACCACCACTGCCGACACACACACACACACACACAGACACACTTCTCCACCGACACACAAATTTGCCTAATATAGTATTTATTGAATCTAATTTTCGAAATTTTCTTACAGTGGAACATATACACATGTACCTGATATCAGATTTCATTAGTTTTTAATCTTTATTCCTTAATATTGACTAAAACTTTCTATCACTATTATAAAATTGTGCATTCCAGAGTCTTTATTTTCATTAATTTCTTAGCTTAAGTTTCAATACAAAATATCTTTGTTTTTTTACAGTGACTTCACATCATTGAGGCCAAATTTTCTTTTAAAAGCTGTTTCTGTTATACAAACTGAGTAACTATTCTTGTTGTAGATGAATTTAATAATTTCCCCACATTTGATTTGAGCAACTTCACTCTGACTGATTGCTTGGGACATATTCAGCTTTTGTATACTTCATTTACCACTTTAAATAATTTTTCTGCTACATTTACCCTATTTTTTTCTCTGTATTTGAGATCTCCCTTTACATTTTTCCTTCCTGTCATTGTCTGCCTCATTGTCTTAACCTCTTTGTTTCTTTCCAGGCTATTTATTTAAATATATTTTTCTCTGTAAAGTATGAATGACACACAAATGCGTTTTCTATTGTTGTCTGTCTTTTCTTTCCTTACTCTCCTCTGCTCTAAAGAAGTATCCTTATTTGTGAATCTTAATTCTCTGGCCTTTGAATTGAAGAAAATCTGTACTTATCAATAAGTTAGAGGTGTGTGTTTTATTTCTTTTTATACTGCATTCATTTGATCGTTACTGTAGTGTCTTTTACTAAAAGCTTTTACACAATCTTTTGCTAAGTGCTGTGGATAAAACCCAGCACTCTCTTACTGAATTATTCCTTTATCCACTAAATTTTATTTCCAAGTGTATAATTTTTCTATCTGTTTCTCCAAATATTTTATTTTTGAATTTTCTTTGATTTAAAAAAAAGATACAATTAGCATCAGCCATTCTATTACCAGCTATCTGAAATAACAATTGTTAAATATTCCTTAATTCTGAATCTGAATGACAGTATCCAATGAAGATCTAATTTCCATTAATGAGAATTCATTTAATATAGATACTCAAATGACTTATTTGTTGACAAGGAGGGAGGTTTTTTTTTCTCTTGTTTTGCTGAAGTTAGATTTTTCATACAGTGTATTTTAATTATGGCTTTCTCCCCCTAAATTCCACCCATGTCTTCCTCACCTCACTACCCACCCAAATTTATACTCTTTCTATCTGTCATTAGAAAACAAATAGTCATCTAACATAATAATAAGATACAATAATATAAAAAACAAACAGAATAAGGCAAAAACAAACATTAAAAATTCCAAGAAAAAAAAGAAACACATTTAAAGGCAAAAAAGAAAAGACAGTCAGTATATAATCCAGCAATTATATTCTTCATTATTTACGTAATTTGTTTAAATATTTCCACATACATAAAACCTTATGTATAGATGTGGGTAGAAATTTTATTTGTAAAAACTTTATTCATAAATGCTAAAGAAAGAAGGCCAATAGCATGTCACTCAGTTAGGAAAAAGTTGCAAACAATATTATCTTCATAGAAAATATACTATTAAATTACAAGACAATTCAGATTTTTCAAGCTATTAAAATACACAGAGAATATAGCATATTTTTGCTGGAAAAAGATGATAATTTTGGGGTGAGACTGTGACTATATAATTCATTTAAAAGAGCAAAAGTTTCAAGAGTGAAAAGATGAAGTGTTTGTCTTTGGTTTGGTGCTGAATATTCAAGCACTAAATTTTTAAGGATATGAAATTATATTGTTTGGTATTGCTAGAACATACATAACTTTATTGGAAAGTAGAAACCTCAATTTATGCAAACTAAAAGATTATTGGGAGCAGACAAGATGGCTTCCTTAGTAAGCATATATGCAAACAAGCTGATGACCTGAGTAGAACTCACATGGTGGAAAGAAAGAACCTCCTTCCCCAAGTCATTCTTCCTCTCCCTCTCCCTCTCCGTCCCTCCCTCCCTCCCTCCCTCCCTCCCTCCCTCCCCCCTCTCTCTCTGTGGGGTTTCTGTCTCAAATAAATACACATATCAACGAAGTAACTTTAAAAGTGAGAGGACTGTAAGATTAAAGGCACAAGACACTGTTCCCACTGGGCTCTGCCTGTTAAGGGTTTTCAATGGGAAGCAACACTGTCTTTCATAGTCTATGAATTTAATACTGCCTGTTGGACAAAGGCTCCAATTTTATCTTCTTTAGATTTTTTTTAAATAAACAACTTCTGTGTTTTTCATCTTTAGTCCTCATTTTGTTTTTATCTTAATTATTCAAAGGAATTCCCATTAACTCAGATGTAAGAGATTCTGGCACCAAATGAAGAAAATATAAATGAAGAGATGAAGGATACTGAAGGTATTTAAGTGTGCTCAATCAAGATGTTTCTGATCAAAAGATGTGAACAAAAGTAAGTTTACTGTGAAGAAGTCCTACTAATTACTTGTTTAGTTATATGACTTTCTAATGGAAAGTTACATAGTTTATAACTCAAAGTAAAAATTTTATTCTGTTTATAAATGAATGACCTAATGGAATATGTATATAGAATAAGATTGTCTTTCTTTCATGTATAATTGCAGAATCTTTCAAACAATTTCAAAGATTTCCTCTGAAAAAAATAAATAAATAAAGTAAAAGATTATTGCAGAGACAAAAGAAGAATGAAAAGAATGGGGGGAACAGGAATCCAAGGAGGGTGGAGGAACCAAGAAGAAAAAGGAAGGAAGATGTGACAGCTAGACTCAGGAACACTTAACCAGGTGACTGTGCAGATTTTATTGTTAGAACATATTGTGAAAAGTTTTGAAAATGTGAATTTATGACATGATAAGAAGGAAATTTCTTATCTATAAAAGAAATACACAAAAAAATGATTTGGACATGATGGTACGCAATTTTATTCCCAGAAACTGGGAGGTAGAAGTAGGAAGATCTTTGTGAGTTCAAAAGTTCCTTGGTCTATATATAGTTTCAAGCCATCCAGAGACACACAAAGAAGTTTTGTGTCAAAAACAAAATCATAAAAATGAGTCATATGATAGTTTAAAGTCATTTTAAAAGGCAATGTGATGAGGAAGATGAAGAGGAAGAGGATAAAGGAGAAGAAGAAGAGGAAGAAAAAGAAGAAGAAGAAGAAGAAGAAGAAGAAGAAGAAGAAGAAGAAGAAGAAGAAGAAGAAGAAGAAGTAGAAGACCACATGGCTTGTGGAGATTTGAAAGATTGTTTTCTAACTTAATATATATATTTCCAAAGTATCTTGCAAAAGAGTAAAAACATTATCTTTCTATATATGTATATAATTTTCTTAAAATTTTTGTTTAAAAAGGCATCAAGGCTGAAGAGATGTCTTAGATGTTAGGAGCACTGGATGATTTCAAGTAGCGAGACAGTAGCTTACAACTATCTTTCTGTTATTCTAGTTAAAGAGGATCCTATACCCTCTTACTCTTCCACAGGCACTAGGCATGCATGTAGACATACACCTGAGCAAACCTAAAGTAAAAATAAAATGCGTAGAACCTAAGCATATACTTTATCAAAATATTGCCTGACCTAATGCTGTAGACCTGCTGAAGAATCAGACAGATAAAGAAACAATTAAACTCATATTCTGTATTTTAGGAGCTGTTGGTAGTCTAGAGGATCACATTTCATCTACTGCTCTTGTCTTTTATTTCAGTTAATCTTGTATCCACTCACCTCAATAAAGGTGTTTGTCAGCTGTTGAAGTTCCCCATTAAAATTTCTGGGGTCACTTACTTATAATATAATATCATCTGCAAATAACCATGCTTTATCTTTTTCCTTTCTAATTTCTATCCCCTGATCTTCTTTGTTTGTTTTGTTGTTGCTGTTGTTGTTGTTGTTGTTGTTGTCTCATTACTCTAGCTAGAACTTCAAGTATTAAATTTAACAGATATGGAGAGAGTGAGCAGTTTTGTCTTGTTCTTGATTTTAATGGAATTGCTTTGAATTTCTCTCCATTTAATTTGATCTTGGCTTTAGGCTTGCTGTAAATTGTCTTTATTATGTTTGGGTATGTCCTCTGTATCCCTGGTCTCTCTAAGTCTCATATATTTCTTGTTCCTTGGGAATCTATATTCTTGTTTAGACAGTTTTATGTAGAAACATCAATTTGACCAAATATCTAACACAATATCCAGAAAAAGGTAGCAAACTACATGTATATAACCAGATGAAAGGGTAATAAAAATATAGGTATCTGATATATATTTTAGATATGAAATTATATATTATTCAATAGAAGGGAAAAGAGAAATGATACAATTTCAAGGAAATGAATGAAATAAATGAACCTCCAGTACAGAAAAAAAGGAGTTCTCTCTGTCTGCATATTTTAGCCTACAATGTATACATATACATAGGTTAACAGGTGAGTACCATATACATTTAGAAAGGAAGCCAAAAGACAGTATTAGTAGATGATGAGGAAGAATAAGATGTAGTCAAAAGGACACATGAAAATTAATAGTGAAAGTGTAAAACCTATAGCTTCAGAGTGGTCATTTTAACTGTATAGAAGCTCACTAAAATGTATAGAATTTGAGATTTGGAGGTATTTGAGTGCTTTTTACACTGGCTGTGTGATATTTCTACTAATAAGTTGATAAAGTGATTTTATTTAAAAATAAAAGAAAACAAATACATCCTTTACCTATACAGGTTAAGGAATAACTACAGTGCCACCGTCTATGAAATCTATACTATCATTCATTATAGCACACTATAATCCTTAGGAGTCCATAAGAATTCTACTAATATGATTCAGAAACACTAATTAATTCTTTTAGTGTTCAACTTATTTATTATACAGAAATATGTTTAGAATTTTTTTAAAAATTTCATAGCCTGTGTTTTTATGATAGAGAAGCAAAGCTTTTCAAAAATTGAAGATTCAGCTACACATTAAAAAATTGTTAGTTTAGTTTAGTTCAGTTTGAATCTGGACAACAGGCATTGAAGATTTCCAGCAGAAATCATAAAAGGAAGATTGCATCTGCAAAATACTTAAAGAATGAAACCTGAATCATTTAGATAACACAGAGAACTGTTGTTATTTCTGAGAACAGGACTAAAGGATTCCCTAATTCAAACCCATCTTGTTTACTTTTTCTGGTTTATTTAAAAAAAAAAAGAAATGTAAGGTTGGAGATGTAGCTCAATGATACAACGCTTGCTTAGCATGTGTGAGGTCCTGGGTTAGACCACAAGCACTGTGAAAATTAGCTGTCAAATTATAATGGAGTGAGTGAGGTACATTTTTGATTTTTCTTGCTTTATATGTGATAATTGGGCTTACTACTCTATAAAAAGACCTTAACTCGTGATTTATTCTGTGATTTCTCTCAATTGTTATTTGTTCAAGTTTATTTATCTTTATTAACAAATTATTCACTCCAGCTACATCAAGAATTTGTGGTTTCTTACATCCCTTCCTACTTTTCACACACAGCTTCTTTTAAGTCTTCTATAACACTGGGGCTTTCAAGAACCAGCTCATTGTGTTAAGACATTTGAATAAGAAATCTAGTTAAAGTTTTTATGTGTTATATATTAAAACCCGTGTTATTCATTACATATAAATGAGAAATAAAATAATTACTTCAACTTCATTTTAGTTCAGAAATTGAGGAGATAGACACATAAAAATGGTCACACATTTTAGTTAGTATTGCAGAAAACAGAAAAGTAAGATAAAAATAATGATAATGATTTAAGGATATTGCATTTTTGAGATTATAATATAATGCAATAATTTTTCTCTTCCCTTTCTTCTATCCAACCCCTTCCATATGCTATATACCTCTATTTGTTCTCTTTTAACTTCATGGCCTCATTTTTATTAAATATATATATATATATATATAAATATATATATATATGTCCTGAAATATAGACTGCTCAGTCTATGTTACTTGTATGTGTTTTAAAGGTTGATAATTTTGTATTGGATTTTGTTTTGTAATTTTGTATTGTATTTTGTTCCTCCTTGATGAAGATCATCCCTCCTGTTCCAGCTTTCCTCACTTGCCTCCAGTTATTTGTAGGGTTACAGTCCCATGGAATTTCCTTACCCACTTTGGCTATTGTTGCTGGACTTACTCACCTCATGTCAAGTTTTGTTATTATTTATTAAAGTAATGAGTACTGAATTTAATATAAAATAGGTGTTGCGTGACCCATATATAAAATGACTGATCTAGCAATGACAATGTGTATTGGAGCCTATCAATAATGAATAATACAGATTTATTCTTTTCTTCTCAAATGGTTCAAAGTACCTACCATCCTTCAGCACAATATCTTTTTGTTGAAAGTCAACTTTTTTTTTCTGTGACATTAGATGTTTGGAAGACATGATGGATCCAGATACGCACCATCAGGATTCTTCCTAAAACAACATTCCCATCTGTTGTGTATTTCATTATCACACACTGTGTAACACCCAATAACTGCTTAACTAGACAGTCTCTGAAAGGTGTTCATCCATAGTTTCTATAACTCACACACAGATGGGAACAATGCTATTATATCATTGGGGTCTGCTTTTTGCACTATGTTCTGGAGAAGGATTACACTTGTTGGGATATAGAGAGCCAATCAGTGTATGCTATGCAACACTGTTTGTTGCTGTTATTGTTTGTTTTTCCACAGGATTTCCCTGTATAGATTTGGCTGTCCTGCACTCATTTTGTAGACCAGGCTGGCCTTGAATTGACAGTGATCCACTTGCCTCTGCCTCTCAAAGTTCTGGGATTACAGACACGCACCACCACATGCAGCTCTATACCAGTTGTTTAAACTCCCAAACCGGCCTTTGTTTTGGCATGCAGTGTACAATAACTTACATTGCAGATGCAAGTTTATACTTTCACATGGTTGAGGAAAATGTAACAAAACAAACAAACACAGCCTATTACTATAATATATTGTACTTGGCAAACTGTGTTTATGACAATAACTACTGAACTGCTTCTTCATTGTTGACGGTGGTGAATTATTTTTTGCTTGCTTGTTTGTTTGTTGAGGTAGGGTTTCCCTGTGTAACCTTGACTGACCTAGACCTAGTTTGTTGACCAGGCCTTAAACTCACAGAGAACCATTTGCTGCCTCTGACTTGAGTGCTGGGATTAACGGCAAGCACCACCACTCCCATCTTTTGAACTATATTTTTAACTAAAGCAAAATGATGGCAAATATAGAAGTACAAAAGAATGACTGAATTACTTATAGTTTTCAAAGTTCTTTGTATCAAGTCAAGGAAACTTCCAATAATAGTATATTAATTTCCTATAGCTATCTTATGGTGGGGCCTTATAAGACTATTTCCATTATGATTTTTTATGTCCATTGGTGTTATTGTGCAAATTTTGTTCAGGCAGCCATAGTTACAATTTAATGAGTGCATCTCCTTGGCATATACTATAAGGTAAAAATCTCACAGAAAAGCCGGGTGTGGTGGCACACGTCTCTAATCATAGCACTTGGGAGGCAGAGGCAGGTTGAGGCAAGCCTGGTCTTCAAAGAGTCTAGGACAGCCAAGATAGCACAGAGAAACCCTGTTTCAAAAAACAAAAAGTAAAAAACCAACCAACCAAACAAACAAACAAAAAATCAACAACAAACAAACAAACAAACAAACAAACAAAACATCGTAGAAGATACCCTCCTGTTTTAACTGGTAAAGTCATTCAAACCCTCTTCCTTGACTCTTTCTGGAGCATAGAGGCTGTGTAGTAGACGCATTAACTGTAGATGAAGGTCCTACAGTCAGTTAACAAGTTGCGGATTTCTGTGACGGTCTCTAGGGCATTATAAAATGAACTTTTTTGAGGAGCCGTGAGAGCTGCACATATTTGTAATGATGAATATGAAATTGAGTATTAAACAGGTGTAAGGCCATGGTAGTAGTAAGTTCTCCACTAGGCTCTGGGGTCTCACTAGCCATGGGTGGTTGGCTTGGCTTATGGTACCAGGCATGAATTTCCTCTTATTTAGGGGTCATAAGTTCAATTACATGACTTCTGGTTATATTTTATGCTGTCCGTAGGCTTACAGCTGAGTGAGACTAATTACTTTTCTTTCCTGGACACTTGTACAATACAATCAGACACTCTGAAAAGTTTAAATCTCTGGAGACATCGAGGAGGAAGACACTAGGAGTTGGAAATACCACCCATGCTGATGGATTGGTAGAGTTAATACTGTGAAAATAATTGCCCATTCAAAACCAATTTACAAAATCAAGAAAATCCCAATCAAAATCCTCACAACATTCTTTATATGAGTAAAAAAAATTCCACAATGCATATGTAATCACAAAAAATTCTGAAAATCAAAGTAATCCTGAGCAAAAAGAGCAATATAGGAAAGATTACTGTACCATAATTTTAGAGTTTACTAAAGAATTGTAGTAATAAAAGAAGCATAGTACTGTAGCCACTGGTAAGTTGCCCAGGATGCAGAAAATAATCCCACTCTCATTCATACGTAAACAAATTTAATTCATATAAATTGCGATTGGGTATATATTCTGTTGCTAAATAATATTCAAAAACACAAAGCAAAACTTAATCAAATGAATATAATTAACTTATTATCTACTATTCAAATTGAGATTGAAGAATACATATGAGAATTGGCAAACAGTAATAAACATTAAGTTAAATAAATAGTGCAAAATGATAAAATCAAAGACAATGGCTTAGTCATGCTGTTGCCTGGACCTTACCCAGGGTAGGGCACATAGGCACTAAGAAGTTACACATAATGGAAGTGGTAGGACTGGTCCAAGAGTGAACCATGGAACCCAGGATTATGTTCACAGACAAAGAGTATAAAGGTTTAATTTGAAGGAAGTACCCACCAAGCTGCCATTTTTCCTCCCTATCTGAGCAAACTACCATGAAGGTCATGCCTGGGAGTGAGAAGAAGCTGAAGTGCCACAACTGCCCACCCAGACTATTGTGCCTAGTCATATTATCTGCCGTAATTGAAGAAGAAAAAAATCTGTCTGCAATTAAAAAAGGCTAAAAGAATTGATGACCTTCAGGTAACAGGACACGGGAGAGAATACTTGGGAATAAAAAGAAGGATATCCAAGAAGCCAGAAGGGTGGGTGTGTGTATGTATGTGTGTGTGTGTGTGTGTGTGTGTGTGTGTGTGTGTGTGTGTGTGTGTGATCAATAACAGTACTAGGAGAGTTAAGCAAACTAAACAGTAAGAAAAATTTCAATAAAATGACAGGAATAAATACACAGCCTTTAATAATAACTCCGAATTACCAATAGTCTCATAACTTTGCCAAAAAAATGCACAGAATTGTAAATTGAATTAGAAGGTAGGATCTATATTTTTGATAATTGTAAGGCATACATTTCATCATTAATATTAGACATCACTTTCAGGTAAAATATGGAAAAGGATACTCCATGCAAATAAAGCCAAGAAGCAAGCAAACATTTCTGTTCTGGTATTTCAAAGCAAAACTAATGAGAAGGAATAGAGAAGACCAGTTTATATTGATTAAGGAAACAGCCCATCTAGAACAAATTACTATTCTAAACATGCCAAATGTAGGTGCACGTAATTTTGTAAAACAAACACTAATGGATACTTCCAACAGATTACTTCCAACACAGTAATGGTTGGGTAATTTCAGTACTTGACTTTCACTGGAAGCCAGGTCACCTGAACAAAAAATTAAGAGAAACATCAGCATTAATTGACATCATTGATCAAATGGGCCTAATAGACATCTATAAAGCATAACACCCAAACACTATTGAGTGTACATTCTTTTCAAAAGCCCGTGGATCTTTCTCTAAAATAGTGATGTATTAGGTTACAAAATATATTTTATCATATAGAGAAAAGTTGTAGTAACTTTCTGTATTCAATTTGGCTACAATTAAATAAAGCTAAAAATAGTAAGTAAAAATATGAGGTTAAATTAGCATTTATTGTGTAGTTAATACAGGATGGCTATCAATAAAAAGGGTAATTTATTTACTCTAATATAAGAAATACCTTCATGTTTATGTAAATGTTATCATTATCAAGGTTCCTTTATCCCAATATCCTCAACAGCACATGTTGTATTTGTTTTGTGATAATAGTCATTTTAATAAAGTGAGGTGATATTTCACTGTGGGTTTCATTTAATTCTCCTTGATTATTGGTGATACTAAGGTGTGTTCTTACATCTGTTGTCCGTTTATCTTATTTCAAGTAATCTCTATTTTCTGTTTGACCATTCATAAATATGGCTGATTTTTTCTGTTGAATATTTGGAGCTATATTTTGTGGATATAAACTTCATCTCAGATTCATAACTCATAACTATTTCCCCTTTTATGCAGGTTATAGCTTGATTATGATGACTGTTTCCTTTACTGACAAAATTTAAATTGCTGTAATTTTACTTGCCTTTTTTTTTACCAGTACAGTATTTTGCCTTTTTTATCAGCAATGAAGAAGAAACATTACTTATTTCAACATGTATAGATCATATGCTGTCTCCTAGAACATTTATAGCATTATACCAGACATCTAAGACTTTAGCCACTTTTAGTTGGTTTCTATAACTAGTAATAGACATTCAATTTCAACTTCTGCATATGTATATCCAATTCTGTGAGTACAACTTATAAAATAGTCTGCCTTTGCTTTAAGGCATGCTTTAATGCAAGTTCTTAGCACTTTTCTCAGAAGTCAGTAAGAACTCTACAGTCAGTGATCCTAGGGTTGTTTAATTTTAGTATTGGACCATAATAAACATTTACAAAAACAGTAAGACTGATTTATTCTTAAATTGTTTCCAAAAATAGAAGATTATGAAAATTTTCATGGCACATTCTGTAAGTTTCACTTTACCATGATACTACAACTATTTAAAACATGATGAAATGTAATATTACTCACAAATACCATACACTTATATAGAACATCAATATTAGAAAAAACAACTTCATCTGATCCACATGAAGATTTGTTTCCTTTTATTGAAAATAGACTCATACATTTTCTCAGTGTTTCTTGTCCATTTTATTTTTTTTTAAATTTTACCGATGCTTTATGAATTTCAAGTTATGTACGCCAATCTCACTCATCTCATCTCTCCCACTAAAGCAAAACAGACAAAACAAACAAATAAATGAAATCTCAGATAAGCTGTGGCGTGTCACTCTTTGTCACACAGTATGCTCTGTTCCCCCGCCCCCTCCCCCCCCCCCCTGCCGCCCCATCGAACAGCTTCAGCTTTATTTGCAAGTGTTCACTGCAATCAGTCATTGTTCTGGTTCAAGGACTCTGGCTTCTCCTACACTTTCAATACTGGATTCATGTTCTCTTTTTAAAAGCGCTTACATCTAGGAATATTCATGGTTTTTTTTTCTTGTTGCTGTTGTTTTGTTTTAAGATTTATTTATTTATTCAATATATAGTGCGTTGCCTGTATATGTGCCAGGATGCCAGAAGACGGCACCAGATCTCATTATTGGTGGTTGCAAGCCACCATGTGTTTGCTGGGAATTAAACTCAGGACCTTTGGAAGAGCAATCAGTTCTCACTGGGGCTTCTCTCAGATATTCTATTGTTTCCCTGTTTCATGGAAGTTCAGGGCACAGGACCAACTTGTCTGCACTCATGCCATCATGGCTAGCTTTTCAACAATGCCCCAGTGAAGGACAGAGATAGTTCACTAGTGAAAGATAGGGCCATCTCTGTGTAGCTCTCAGAGATCAGCATGGCCCCAGGTGGCAACCCAGACCAGGATTGTCTGCACGTCCTTGGGTGGTAATATAGGCCACAGACAGACACAGACCCCTCTTGCTATAGTCCATGAATGAAGGCATATCCCTCAGTGGCAGCATGGCCATGACGTCAGCATGGCCATGACGTTAGCATGGCCTGTCATGGCACTGAAGGCTACTCACATCAGGCTGTTCCTCACCACCCTTGCATCTTGAGTTCCACCTCTTTTCATAGTGTACAAAGTTTTGCACCACCTATTTGCTTATTGTGGTCGCACCTGCCAGCTGTCCCACATTGCATTAGCATTGCCTTTTTTTTTTTAAAGGTAAGATGATTGACTGTTTGTTCAACCCTAAAGACTTCAAAAGAAGTAAACCACTGGCCTAAGTCAAACACATCGCTGAAAAACTCTAATTCAACACAGAATTATCCAGTCTCATGACTGAACCACCACAACAAACAACTAAGGAGGTTAACAAATATGGCAATGATAAGAAAACACAGCAACTGAATCAGATGTGGTTTCCACTCTGCAAGTACTACTTATCTTACCGAGTTTGGATGTAGCTCTGGGAGTCACAGCAACAGCATCGGTTCTCTCTGAGATAGAGGTTATAAACCCATTTACACTTGCATTTGTTACAGGCTCTCTTGATGGACAGTGTAATTCATTTCCCAAAGAGCGAGAACAGCAACAACCCTAACATCTCCAGTTCTGCCTCACTTCATAGCACACAAACTGGCTTCTCTTCCTCTCCCTTCTTTCTATCACTTACTTGCTCACTTCTGAACTTATCCTGAAAGTGTTGGGCACAATCTGGGGTCTCAGTGCTTCTACTCCATCTGCTGAATTTGCTCTTTTGTGAAGTCTCTGTTTAGATCTGTACACCAATTTTAATTGCATTATTTGATATCTTAATATTTTGTTTTTTTAGTTCTTTATATATTTTTGTATTTAGGTCTCTGCTGTATATGCAGTTGGTAAAAAATATTTTCCTATTCTGTAGGCTGCCAATTTGTTTGAATGACAGTGTTCTTTGTTGTGCAGAAGCTTTTCAGTTTCTTGAGGTCCCATTTATTAATTCTTGTTCTTAGACCCTGTGCTCTTGGTGTTCTGTTCACAAAGTCTTTTCCTGTGCCGATGAGTTTAAGGCTATTCCCCATTTTCCTTCTATCACATTCAGTGGGTCTAGCTTCACGTTTTTTATTTACTTGGAGTTTGGTTTTGTTTTATGCAGGGTCATAAGTATGGATTCATTTGGATCTTTCTACATGCAGCTATCCAATTTAGCAAGCACCATCTGTTAAAGGTGTTATCTTTTTCTGGTGTTTCTGAGAGAGAGAGAGAGAGAGAGAGAGAGAGAGAGAGAGAGAGAGAGAGAGAGAGAGAGAGAGAGAGAGAGAGAGAGAGAGAAGGAAGGAGGGAGGGAGGGAGGGGGAGAGGGAGAGGGAGAGGGAGAGGGAGAGGGAGAGGGAGAGGGAGAGGGAGAGGGAGAGGGAGAGGGAGAACTTATTTCTCAAATTTTCATTTAATTCCATAGGTCAATGTGCCCATTTTTGTGTGAAGGTCATGATGTTTTTATTATTATAGCACTGTAACACAACTTGAAATCTGAGATGGTGATTCCTCCTGCAGTTCTTTTATTGCTCAAGATTGTTTCAGCTATGCTGGTTTATTTGTGTTTCCATATGAAGGTAAATTTTTTTCCCTTTTAAGATCTGTGAAGAAATATGTTGAGTTCTGGAGAGATGGCTTAGCTGTTAAAGAGCACTGGCTGCTCTTCTAAAGGATGTGAATTCAATTCCCTGAAACCACATGGTGGCTCATAACCATCTATAATGAGATCTGGTGCCCTCTGGTGTGCAGGCATATACGAAGGCAGAACACTATATATGTAATAAATCTTTTAAAACTTTGTTAAAATTTTTATACAGATTACATTTAACCCATAAATTGCTTTTAGAAGAGTGGCCATTTTTACTATTAATCCTACTGATCTATGACCATGAGAGATCTTTTATCTTCTATTACTTCCTTCAATATCTTTCTTTAATGACTGGAAGGTTTTATCCTACAAGTCTTTCATTTGTTTGGTTAGAGATATCCCAAGATATTTTATATTATTTAAGGTGATTGTGAAGTATGCTACTCTCCTGATTTCATTCTCAGTCCATTTGTGATTTTTATATAGGAGGACCACTTATTTTTCATGAGTTAATTTTGTATCCAGCTTCTGTGCTGAAAGGATTTATTAGCTGTAGGAGTTTCCTGTTGGAATATTTTGGGTCACTTATATATACTATCATATCACCTGCAAATAAAGACACTGACATCTTTCTTTCCAAATTGTACTCCCTTGATCTCTTTTAGTTGTATTTTAGCTATGATTTCAAGAACTATACTGAATAGGCATAGAGAGGGCAGACCACTTTGTCTTCCTTCTGATTTTTGTGGAATTCCTTTGATGTTCTCTCTATGGGCTTGCTGTAAACTGCCTCTATTATGTTGAAGTGTGTTCTTTGTGTCCATAAATTTCCCAGTATTTTCATCAAAACAGGATGTTAGGTTTTGTCAAAGGCTTCTCTGTATTCATTGAGATGATCATGTGTTTTTTGCCTTTCAGTTTGTTTTTGTGTTGAATTATGTTTATCAGTTTTACTTATGTTGAACCATCCTAGCATCTAAAGTGAAACCTACTGGATTATGGTAGATGATCTTTTTGATGTATCCTTGGATGTGGTTTGTAAATATTTTGTTGAGAATCTTTGCTTTTTTGTTTATAAAAGAAATTGATTTGTAATTCTTTTTTTTTGTGTGTGTGTGTGTGTGCCTTTATGTCTTTTGTTAACAGGGTAACTGCTTCACAAAGATTAATCACTGTGATCAAATGGACTGTGACTCAGAGATGGAACTAGGCTTTACTGTGAGCAAATCAATAAGCTACAATATAAATAGAGTATGTAAAATCTTCATGGTGACTTCACCACATGCATAAAACCAAAAAAGGACTTGATGAAATCCAAAATAGCTTTGTGAAAACATTGCTGAGAGTGAGATTATGAAAAAGTAAATCTCAGCAAAATAAAGATCATTTTTTGTTAGTTCACATCTCAAATCGCAATTAAAAGGAAAAAATGGAAAGGTTACTTTCTCAGATATAGAAAAAGACAAGGACATTGACTTTAAAGTTTTTTTATCCAACATAGTAATAAAAGTCTTAGTTTTAGCCACCAGGCAAAAGAAATAAATGAGGAACATTAGAGTTGGGATGTAGGAAATCAAAGTATGATTGCAGACTACATGATGATCCTTGAAGTCATCCTCAAATATAGACAAAAACTACTAAAAGTGGTTAACAAATTCAGCAAAAGTATATGATATAAAAATCCATACATGAAAGACAATAATAGTCTATCATTTCATAAGAAAATAATAAAGTGACAAAGTAAAACTTCTCACTTAGTACTTCATTTACACATTCATCTGGTTACCTATCCTTTACCAAAAGGAAAATAGGTAAGAATTTTTTGTTAAGAAAGAATTTACTAAACAAAATCAGTATATTTTACTATTCAATATAACTTTAACAAATATTTCTATATTATCATTAGTGTCAAGTATATATTGTCATGAATGCATTTTAAGTATAAAGATTCTGGATAAATTTAATTTGTACGTATGTTTTATTAATTGAAATAACATTGTTCCTTCATTAAGAAGGTTTCATAGAATAGAAGATAAAGAATTTTCTTAGTCAAATTAAATTTTGAGATAAATATTTAAGCAGCTACTGCGTAAAGCATTGATTATGCATGAAGTTAAATAAAATTATATACAACAAAATTACAATGTACCCTCTTCTTCCAATCAAATGAATAATTGGATTCAATAGAAATTCAACAATGTTTAAGAAATTCTACATTCATAGTTGGCACTACAGGTCATTTTGATTAAATTTTTTTCTATCTTTGTGGCAATCTCAAAAGTTACATATTTTATTTCCATTTTACAGATGAGAAAGTTAATCTTAGAAAAACTAATCATATGGCCCATGTGTAATAAAATATAAACCAATATTGTAACTGTAGCTGTCTGTATGCAAATGCCCTTCTCATACATGTTCTAATTTGTTGACAGTTTCTTGGGTAATGATATGTATATGTTTATTGGCTTTGTACCCAAGGAAAGCACACATATACATTATACAAAGGCACTGGTTTCAATAGAGGTCATGTGACATGACTCTTGATACTTTCTCTGCCTAAGTCAATACAAATCCCTACTTAGCAATAAATGTGCCTTTTAGTATGCCTTTTTGTTCAATCACAGGTGCATACTTCAAAAAATATGTCTAATGCCCCTAAAGGAATAAAAGTACTCAGAATCTGCAGATATAGCCACCAAGTAAGCTCGTAACGACTGATCCTTGTTCTTGGTAACTATATTTGATTGTATACACATACAAATCAAACTTTATGTTTTACATATCTAGCTAACCATGATTAAATATAGAGTGTTTAAGAGAAAAAAATGAATGATGGTTTGTGTTGATGCATCATTTTTTGATAAAATATTATCATAAAAAGGTAATTAGATTTAAGTCTCTACAAATTCAGCTGTCCATTATACTTCATTTTTCCTACATAAAATTCCAGGAAATGTATTCATCTATCAACTTCGTTTTATTATTTTAACTTGGTCATAGTTAAATTCACAAATTTGATATTGTAGTAAAATATAGAAAAATAGTATTATGTAGTTTTAATATTTTCAACTACTAGTCCTCATGGGTATCAACCATAAGACAGCAGGTTACCGAGAAGAGACTTGATACCCTGTGAGCATATACAGGGGGAAGTAATCCCCCTCAGGAACAGTCATAGGGGAGGGAAATAAGGGGAAAATGGGAGGGAGGGAAGAATGGGAGGATACAAGGGATGGGATAACCATTGAGATGTAACAAGAATAAATTGATAATAAAAAAATAAAAAAAAGATGTTTCCCTAGCATAAAGGAAATTATTGGTCCTTCCCCACATTTCTAGAGACAGAACCAAAAATATTGCTTGATACTATTAAATACAATCATCATGAATTTTTAGTATAAAACCATATGATTTTCTAAAACCTAGGAACCCCTTTACAGCAGAATAAGAAATTATATAAACTGCCAACAAAGTCGAACAATTATTGGCCTACCTAGGAGAAATGCCTATAAATCACAACTACCAGTATGGCAAGATATATGTAAAGGTGCAATAAATGGCACACATGTGTTGGTGGTTACAAGAACTACTGAGTTGTACTTGAGGCCCATTCAATGGGACAGAAACGTATCAAACTTATGAATCTTAAGAGAGAATCTAATACTGCTTTTTTTTTTTTCAGAATCAGGGTAATTGTTAACTACATTGCAATCTTATCTTCAAACCCACAGGTCAGTGTAACTAACATCTCTCTCACCAAAGAACCTTCTGCTTATATCAAGTGGAGACAATGACAAGGAACCTCCACTGGGCACAATACAGAGATCAAAGATTCATGTGGATCCCTGACCCAATATGGCATTTATGTCACAGCTCCTAAATCTATAACTGAGGGAACATCATTATAAAACAGTCAGAACAATTGTAAAATCTAAAATACTAGAAATCCATTTGTGAAGTACAGCTTCATAAATAAGACCTCTCATAGAAACAGCTTCATAAATGAGACCTGAATTATGACAAAATCAACAGTGAAAGGGGGAAAACACAAGAAAGAAAAAAAGAAATGTTCTCAGGTAACATCCATCTAGAATTCGTAAACCTGGATAATATGGTAGAATGAGTGGAGGTGTGAATGCAGATGGCTATGATTAATTATTAAACATGATCACATACTTGGACAAGGAGTTACAAGCAAAACTGAACTGACTGCTGAGAGGAGCATTAGCATCTCTTACAGGTGAGCCTCTTAATTGGTTGCCTAGTATGATGTGGTCATCTCTGAAGCCATATATTCACAAATAAGACAAAAGGATGCAGAAGGATCCATTTATTTATTTTGCCTGCACACACACGTGTGTGTGTGTGTGTGTGTGTGTGTGTGTGTGTGTGTGTGTGTGTATGTGTAACAATGATATTCAGAGGAGAAGAAGCTGTCAACTTGAGGATGTTGTGGAAGGAGTTAGGGGAAGCCTGGAGGGATGAAAGGGAAGAGGGAAGTGATATACTTATGAGGAATATTCAGAGTGGGATAAACAGTCTTCCCTTGGGAAGAGTAGACCTAAGGTGAGCCCTAAAAAAAAAAAAAATATATATATATATATATATATATATATATATATATATATATATATATATATATATATATACAGGTAACATTATATGGACTGATCATGTTATCTTTAGGAATATGTGTGTATATACCTATGTGTGTATTTGTGTGTGTGTGTGTGATTGTGTGTGTGTGTGTGTGTGTGTGTGTGTGTAACAACAATGAAAGAAGTTATGAATTTGAAAGGTCATGAAGTTGAGCGAGAAGGCCTATATGGAAGGATTGGGAGAAGGAGAAAAGACGTAGTTATAGTATAATCTCAAAAAGAGAAAGAAAATATTTAAATATAAAATATTTTTTGTTTTCTTTTTTTGTAATTTATTTTAAAAATATATATTCACTTTACATGCCTATCACAGCCCTGCTTTCTGTTCCCTCCCTCCTACCCTCTTCTCCTATTCCACAGCTCCTTCTCCTCAGAAAAGGGGAGACCCCGCACCTCACCCCAGCACATCAAGTCACACCAGGACTGAGCTTATTCTCATCCACTGAGGCCAGGCAGGTCAGCCCCAGTAGAGGGAAGAGATCAAAGCATGCATAAGAGAAAGAAACTATTTGTGTGTGCTTTTTGTTTGTTTGTTTGTTTTGTTTTCTTTTGTTTTGTTTTTGCCTATTTTTCTCCTGGTATTTTGTTTGCTTTGTACTATTCTTGATTGTTTGCTTTTATTTTATATTGTTTTCCAGATGTCTGTTCATATTTAATGAGAGACAGAAAATAAGGTGTAGATTTGGGGCAGCCATAGATTCCTGGGGGGTCTGAGAAAAGTTGATGGAGGGGTAACTATAATCACAATATATTTTATGAAAAATCTATTTTCAATATAACAAATAAATAAAAATACATTGAACATAAAACCACAGGAAAAGAAACTATACAGAGCATGTATAGTCACAGTTTTATATAAACTCATGTTCACATATTACAATTTTCTATGTATTTGTAACCATTAAGATTTCCTCCTTTACTTTGCTCTTTTTGAGACAGGGTCTCATATGAAACCTGCCTCAGCCTCCCAAGTTCTTGATGTTTCAATTGTGAGCCACTATTCTTACTTTTTGTAGTTTTATTAATATCTGATTAAAAATTATTAAATTTGTTTTCTTTTGATAGTTGAGTTTGGAAGAATTATGTTTGCCCTGGGTTCCTGATTTATTAAACCATAAGCCTAAAAATGAATTAATGTTTGACTTTTTATAGTTTGAGATATACCAAAATAAAAATGAATTTGTCTAAAAGCAATTCAAATTTCTTTTGTGCACTTACTTTGTTCAATTAATTAATTAACTACATCATGTCATTATGTTCTTAAGCAAAATTACTCGGAATTATTTTTTATTATTTTCTCTACATTACACAGCAACTCCAGAAAATGTCTTACTTTCTGTAATACTGTGACTGACTACATCTCACAATATTGGTGATTGCACCACTGAATACAGAAAAATTATTTGTCAGTGGGACACAGGAGACAACATCTAGTTTGTCTTCCTGCCTCAATATTGTCTTTCTGCAGCCTAAAGTTTGCAAAGTTGCATTTAATATTTTTTAACATAAATCATCATGTCTCTCCTCTGCCTAAAAGAAAACTTTAGTAGAGGATATGCATGCCCTAGTTTGCTTAAAGAGAGTTCTAGTTTCTTTCTATTGTTCTGGGATAACTATTATTAGATCCTCTTTCTCTTTCAAAAGTGTCCTGGTTAGGGTGACTGTTGGATACTTACTCTACTTCTGTAGCTTCTCTGCAATCCACATAAAATAAAATCCACCCTCATCGCCTTTGTCCAAATGGTATTGGTCCATCTCTGCCTACTTTGGGGCTTCAACATAATGTCTTTTTTTGAGAATTTCTAGGAACATTGATCTTTGTGTATTTCAATTAAGGTCAAACTTTTTTCTCAGTTAGTTATTTGCACTTGACTTCTTCAATCTATATGCTGTTCTTTCAGATTGACAGACTCCTTCTTAGAGAACTTATTCTCTTTTAATCATTTTCTTTCTATATTTTCCATCAGCAGATTTCCCACAGCTTTGGCCTGTACTGTTTGTTGAACACATAATATTTATTTTTATAGAAAGTCACTATTTTTAACTCAATTTACTTATTGTTTTTACTCAGTATTTTACTACTAGAGTATACTCATTTTCTCTGTACACTTTAGCTGTCAGAGCATAAATTCTGTCCAAAGCATCACTTTAAGTACTCAGTATGCATTAGCTCCCTTATACATTTTTGAGAATTGCTGGGTGGTGGTGGCGCACGCCTTTAATCTCAGCACTCGGAAGGCAGAGGCAGGTGGATCCCTGTGAGTTCGAGGCCAGCCTGGTCTACAATGCGAGTCCAGAACAGCCAAGGTTATGAAGAGAAACCCTGTCTCAAAAACAAAAACAAAAACAAAAACAAACAAGCAAAAGACTTGAAAACTAAATGAATTAAGTGAAGAGATCAGAAAACATAACTACGATCTCTTTTGTACAGAAAGTGGCTGCAGAGAAAAATTGTTACTATGAATGAAGAAATTATTTCATAAATGAGCCTATACATTTAGATGATTAAGAGACTACATGCATAATTAAAGGAGAAAATATGATTAAAATATTTACAAATAGATCTATTTTCATGATTATAGAAATTCAACCTGCAGGCTATTCTGATTTTCTTTTTCAAGTTTTTATTTAATTTTTATACAATTTTGATTGTAATATTTCCCCTCCCATGACTTCTCCCAGTTTCTCCTCATCTCCCTGTTTATCTAATTCCATGTTGTTATCTCTATTTTTCAAGAAAGAAAATTAGGAAATATACAACAATAACAAAAAGCAAAAAGTAAAACTGAAACTAAAACAAACTAAAAAATTCAGTAAGATTAAAACAAACAAACAAACATGAGACAGGATTTGCTTGAGTAAATAGCCTTGGCTGTCCTGGAGGTCACTCTGTAGACCAGGCTGGTCTCAAACTCAGGGATTTGCCTGCTTCTGCCTCCCAAGTGCTGAGATTAAAGGCAGGAGTCACCACTGCCCTGGTTCCATTTCCCATTTAATTATTTCCTACTTTTTGTACCAGCCACTTCCAGATTTTTCAAATTATATTTATATTACTTCACATGTAAAAGAAAGGTAGAATACATGCATTTTTTAAAGAGTATGAAATGGTTACTGAAGGGAATGTTTACAAATCTAAAAAGAACTGAAAAGCAGGAAGAAATACCAATTATTTTTACAAGGAATAATATCGCAACATATGTAAATGCATCAGAAATGAAACTGTACCTTTCTTTATAACAGCCTCTTGGTACATAATTTTTTAGCTTCTGCAATTAGGAATGAAAAATTATCATGGCTTTCTCCTCAAATTTAGTTCTTTACTTGCTGAGAAAACTTCAAAAAGCATCGAATAAATTAATGTATTAAGCATACATTTTATTATTAATATATTGAAATTGGAAAAGTATGTTTGTTCCTAGACAAAATTGGGTTTTCATAATTTTTAAATAACTGGATAAAAGACTTAGAGACTATAGCCAAAGAATAAAACCAAAGAAAGCATGATCTCTGCAAATGTGTTGTGTCACACAGATGAGGCACAAAGAAGGCTTATGATAAGGAACTATTGTTTATCCCAATTATTCTTATAGTCTGTTTGTAAAGTAGATTTGGGTTTTAAAAATTAAAAATTTAAAAACCTTTGTGGTTTTCTGTTGAAAATAAGAGTCTTCATTACATTTACACAGGAGTTCTAATACACTGCTGCCGAGCTCATTTCCCTCCAATTGTTTCTACTTTCAGTAGAGTCAGCATCAAAGAGCAGCACTGATCCTGGTGTTTTAGACCAATTGTTGAATGACAGGTTTTTTTTTTAACACAAATGACTTTGATATAATGTGGATAAATGTATTAATCAAATAACTCCTACTTTACTTCAGTGTAAAAATCCACCCACATTCTCATTTCCTCTTCTAATCATACCTGGGCACATTATCAATAAATTCTCTAGGCCCCATGTAAAGACCTGAGCAGAACAAATGACATCAAGTTAGACATTAGAAACACATAATGGTTTGTAAAAATGTTCTATCACACACACCAAAACAAACCAAACCAAAACAATAAAAACAAACAAACAAACAAACAAACAAACAAAAATCCCAAATATCCCTTGTGATCAAACACGCTGCAAATAAAAACCCAAAATATAATGTGTTTACTCTTTTCCACATCCAAGTTATCGAATGCTAAAATATAACAGAACTTTTAGCCAATTTGTGTCTATCTAATTTCCCTTTCTTGATCTTGGTTGTGTGCTGCATTCAGAATGCTTTGTAGAACCATACGGCAACAGCGTCTGGTAATCACTGACACCGTGGGGTTCTTAACACACTCAAATAAATAAAGAATTTCAAGGAGTGCTGTGTGTGCCATGCCATAACACACACGACACTTTTTCTTAGCTGATCTTGCAACTAGTAAAATTAGAAAACCAAGTTGAGCTTGGTGCTTAGAGAAGCTCTAACAGAAAAGTCATTGCTCCCAGACTCAAGGGGAGACAAACGCAGGAAAGACTATGGGCAGAGGAAAGTGTTCTGTCTCATTGCTTTGCTGTTCAATAGGTCCTAGGTTTGTAATGTCTAGTTTGTGACAGAGTGTTAGTAAATGTTTTCATTAATTTCTTGTTATTTATATAAAAATTGCAAGAAATTCATAGTTTGAGGTAACATGCTGTATTCCTGTGAAATATCACAGTGAACCACATTGGCATACTGTTTATTAACATTTTTTGTGGATTTTTCTACTTAATGCAGTATATATGTGTTCTATATCTACAATAGATATACTTGAATTTACATTTATATGCTTGTAGTGAGAATCTAAACCTTGGCCTTGTGTTCCTCACAGATTCTTATTTTTAAATTTACTCACTACCTTTAGTATTTCCAAGTCTCACATCATCTTTATTATTTCAAATGTAGAGAAGTATGCCTGCCTCTCTCTATTGTGCTCTCACTTGTGAAGTCAGTCATGATACATTCATTTCTGAGTTTAGTCCTCAACTCATCTCAAGATGATTCAAATTCAATTAAATCAGATTGTTGACTTTTCTGCAAAGCCAGGAATATTTGATGGGTTTAAATAATTTTTTGTTGTTATTTTTACTTTTTTTGTCTAAAATTTATCTTCTTCATTGGTTTAGAATTTTCTCCCTCAAAAATATATCAATATGTTTATGTTAAAATGAAAATCAAAAATAGATATGAAGGTAATAAATGTCAAGTTCACTGAAATAAATTGTGCTCACCTTTATCGCCTTACACTGAATAATGCCACATGGAAGGCACGTTTTAATTATATTAGTATTTCAAGTGATCAATAAATATTAAGGAGATTATATTGAAATGATATTTCAGTAGCAAATTAAAACTATTCTGCTCTTTGAACTTTCATGTTCATTTCCATTGTTAACTCATGTTACTGCATCATTTTATAATTTATCAGATTAAATTATTTACTGCCATTGCTTAATCATATTTCTCTGTGACAATGTGATTAATGAATAGCTCTTTCATCAAAATCATTGTTTTAGCCTCATATATTTTAATCATATGTGAATAATGCAAAAGTAGTAATTATTATATATAATGGGTCTTTGAAAAGTGAAATGCCCGATCAATTACTTCATTAATATAAAAATCTACAACTGAAATGTTATTTTATTTTGCATTTACTATGTTTTGTCAATATTAGTTTTGAAAAGCAAATAAAACATACAATTAATTAATCAATGTTACCCAGCTATAATTCTATATAAAGAATGCAAAATTGCTGAATAATAAATAGAGGTATATAAATCTTTATGAATAACATTTAATTTACTATACACTACTTTTACACATACTTGAAATCATCATTATTTTAAATTATTACAATTGGGGGTTAGAGAGATGGCTCAATGGTTATGAGTACTTGCTGCTGTTGTCTAAGGCTCAGTATTCTGTTCCACATGGTAACTCAAAAACTTCTGCAACTCCAGTGTCAGGGCATATGCTCAGTATTCTGTCCCACGTGGTGACTTAAAAACAGCTGTAACTCCAGTTTCTGGGTGTATAATGCCCTTTTCTGACATCTGTAGACAGCAGGCACATACATAGTGCATTCACATGCTGGCAAGACCTAATGCTCATAAAACAAAATCATAAATCTAAAATCCTACATCCAGTAGAGGGCTAATGTACAAAATATATAAGGAACTCAAGAAACTCAACACCAACAAACAAAATAACCCAAATAACAAATCAGGTACAGAGCTAAATCAAGAATTCTCCACAGAGGAATCTCTAATAGCCAAGAAGCACTTAAAGAAATGCTCAACATCTGTAGTCATCAGGGAAATGCAAATCAAAACAATGCTGAGATTCCATCTTACACCTGTCAGAATGACTAAGATCAACAACTTAAGTAACAGCACATGTGGAGGGAAGGATACACTCCTCCATGGTGGTTGAAATGCAAAGTTGTACAACCTCTTTAGAAATCAATATGGTGCTTTCACAGAAAACTGGGTCTACCTCATGACCCAGTAATACCACTCTTGGGCATATACCCAAAAGATGCTCTACCATATCACAAGAACACTTGCTCAACTATTTTCATAGCATCTTTATTCATAAAAGCCAGAAACTGGAAATAATCCAGACTTTACTCAATGGAAGAATGGATAAAGAAACTGTGCTACATTTACATAATGGAATAGTAACCAGGTATTAAAACATCATCCTGTGTGACATAACCCAGACCCAGAAAGACATTCATATTATGAACTCACTCATAAGTGGATATTAGCCACATAGAACAGGATAACTATGTTAACCCACAGACCCAAAGAAGCCAAGGAACAAGGAGGCCCCAAGGGAGATGCTTGCATCTCATTAAGAAGGGGAAATAAAATACATATCAGAGACATTGGAAATGGAGGGAGAGATGGAACTGTGCTAGAAAGCGGGTAGAGAGGAGAACGGTGGGGAAGTTTTGGGGAATAATGTGTGGGAAAAGCAGGGATTGGGGTGAGGGGACTGGGAAAGAGAAGGGAAATTGGTGTTGGGGCATCTCTGGGACAAGCTGGAAATCAAGGACGGTGGAAGTTCTGGAAAGAAATGGGGGTGACCCTAGCTGAGACTCCTAGTATCGAGGGATACTGAGACTGAAGTGGCCACATCTCATAGCCAGGCAGGACTTCCAGTGGAGACACAAACTCACCCATGAGATCCTTGGCCCAGAATTTGTCCTGCCTATAAGATGTGCTGTAATAAATGATGGAACGGAGATTAAGGGATTTGCCAACCAATGACTCACACAACTTGAGACCTACCCAATGTGAGAGACCCAACTGATGACACTTAATGATGCTCTCTTCTCCTTGCAGACAGCAACCTACCATAACTGTCATGTGAGAGGCTTCATCGAGCAGATAATGGAAACAGATGCAGTCCCACAGTCTAACATTGGGTAGAATTCAGTGAGTTTTGTGGAAGAGTTAGGGGATAGATAGAGGGTGTTGGAGGACATCAAATACACCAGAAGTAGACCAAAATAGCCAACTAACCTGAGCCCATGGGGTATCATAGAGTGAACCACCAACCAAAGAACATGCACGGGCTGGTTCTAGGTCCTCTACACATATGAAGCTGATGGGCCACTTTGTCCTCAAGTGGGTTCCTTAACCATTAGAGCAGGGGCTGTGTCTGACTTGTACTCTGTTGTTTCCCCCTGGATCCCATTTCTCTGGTAGGGCTACCTTGTCATGCCTCAGTGAAAGAAGAAGCATTTAGTCATGACTTGACTCTATGTGACAAGAGTGGGTACATACCCAGGGTGGGGGTTAGGGGAATATGGGCGTATGAAGGAAGTGGGTGGGAGGGTGAGGCTGGGAGCCGAGGAGGGAGTGGGGTTGCAATTGGGATGTAAAGTGAACACATAAATTAATGAGGAAAAATAGTGAATTCAGGGTTACGAAACTAGTCATGCCAAGTTGGTGGGAATAAATGGATTTAAAATATCACACACATGCAAAATGTTTGAATCTTGTATAATAATTTTTTGTTGAAGATGTTTTTATAAAGCTGTGTTTGTTTCTCTAAACTTATTTCTTAACCCGGTTATCAAACATAGAATTGAGATTCACAACAAGAATGGTGAGCAGATTAAGTCTGTTCTTAATGCTCTATGCTATCCTTTCTTACTCCCAGCAAACATCCCAATGATACTTGCACTTTGTAGCTTTCCTCAGCTCCAAGTTCTTCTTCCTTGAACCTCTCCCAGGGGCTCCTCCTCTGCTTCCTCTCCTAACTCCTTCCCCCCTCCCAGAACATGAAGTCCAGCCCTATTCTCTCCCATGCTCATTGAGTGGCAGAAAGCTGCTTTATTGGCATAACAGGGGGACAATTCAGGAGCATAGTTTGTACAACATTTAGACAGTAAATCAGAATTTAAACTACACAATAACCTTACCCCTTAGCTCTTTAGGATAAAAAGTAATGTAACATTAAATGTAATCTAAAATGTAGTTAATATCATTATATGCCCTTAACCATAGGACTAAAAAGAAGTAAAAACAACAAAAAAAGATGTGTATATATGTAAGGAACATATGAGTAAAATCACTGCTCCCAAAGGCATATGTTATACCAAATAAAATCCTAAGCACTTAAGGAGACAAATTCTCTTAGGGAACACAGAAAGTGGAGCAACATTTAGGACAGTGAAACATTTTGGATATGAATCCAAAAGGGCTTAAAGGGGGAATCCAATGCCACTGTTAGCATTTCATTGCTAAAACTGAGAAGTAGGCTCATATGTTTTGGTTGTTGTTGATAACTCTCTAGATTGAGTGAGTGTTAATAACATGTGCATGAGTGTGGATTCATCCCTGGAGCCTGGCAAATCTAACACACACAACTACCATCAACTCTTCAGCTAGTGGTGGTGGTACCTCAGGGGCTATTCCTCCAGCAAGGCTACAATTTTCAGCGACTTGATGTTGTGAGGAATATGCACATTTCTTATTCAGAATCAAATGTGTCTAATAAATCATTCAACAAACATAGCTAAACAGTACTAAGAACTACTTGTTTCTTGCTTACAATATTAAATTTTCATTATTTTGATATATTTATTAAAATACATATAAATAACTTGAAAACTACTTGATGTACTATGGAAACATTCAGCTTAAAAAGGTAGAATAAAATCTGAGAGAAAAATAACACAAGAAGCAAACTAAGAGATTTCTAAAAGATTCATTTTAAACAAACTTGAAGACAGACTACAATAAGAAAGCTCACAAATTTCTTAAAAATCTGAAAATAAGTGGATTGATAGTAAAAGCAGAAGCAAATGCTATCAAAAGATAATATATTAGAAATATTAATATTAGTAAAATCACAGTCAGTGCTATTGGTTATGGGCTGGTACTAAATGGTAATTACCTAGGGTGAAATACCATAAGCTTTGGTCTCAGAAAATAAAGAACTTCATCTATGACTGAACTGGAAGCGGTGTTGATGGCAGAGAATTTTATGATACAAGAAAGTGCTATCCACAAGCACTATGACAAAAGAAAGTGTGGGAACATTGCCACAGAAAGTCCTGTTCAATTTTAAGCTCTGTGTGATACAGTACCAATACGACAGGCAAAATATGAATACTGTGCTTAATTGTAAATGTAAATTTTATTGACCTGATTTGTTGTCAGTGAGTCTTACTGCCTCCATATGCTAACCTAGGCCTAGTCCTGGAAGCTTCTAGCCTCCATTCAATCTAATCTAGGCCTAGCATGTTTTCAGCCTCTGATACGTACTGCTGAATAAGCTCACCCTTTCTAGTTCTTTCTGAATTCTAACTGGCTGGTTCAACTCAGCTGTCTGTCTCAAAACACCTCTCCAAGCTGACTGATTCAAACTGGTTTCTCTCAGCTTCTGATTGAATTTCTCTGCTTGGTTTCATACTAACTTTGGCAATCTGTTCTGATCTTCTGGCTCCTTCCTTTTCTCTGGGTCATTCTGTCTTCACCTGTGTCTTGCTTATTTTTTTTCTCTCTGCAACCTGCTTTTGTACACCTGTCCAGGTAAAAGTACCTCTTTCCTTTCTCCCTCTGAACTGCTCTCCTAACTCTTCTTTTTCCTGTCTCTTCTGGTGAGAATTGGGCATCTATTTCTGTCTCATTCTGTCAAATTTTTCTCTGATGCATCACTTTGTATGCCCCTCAATTAGACATCACTTTCAAGCACCGGACTTCCTTCTACCAACTAACTTTACTTTCATTGTTTCTAATTAAAAGTCTGTAATAAGGATGTGTCTGTATTCCAGCCAGAAAGATTAAAGGTCTTCAGATGTGATCACTTGCCACAGCAGCCATGTGTCTGGATTAAAGTCCCTCTGTATTCCATAGTGGCACAATGATTTGGGGTTCAAATAACTGCTTTCTAATTAGGGTTAAGAGTTGTTCTAAAGGAGTGAAGTCATGGTTGGTTTTGTAAACTAAAGTCTTATAATTGATATCCTTGGTAGGAAGGGCACTACTTGTGTTTCGTTTAAGGGGTGTGATGTTTGTGATGGGAATTTTCATTTTTATATGAGGCAGTAGTGATTACAGAGATACATAACTAGTCAATCTACCAAAAATAAATGAGTGTTGCTGAAGCACTGTGGCCCAATGATCAGCCACAGATGGAAGAAAATAATCAGAAATTTATATTTTATCCAAGGTTCAGCACACATGACCCAAGAGGGAGCAAATAGAAACATTCTCTGTCAGAAGGTGTAAGGAGACTCATATAATTCATAAAACACAATACCAGGAGAGCTTAATGATCAGTGGACGTTAAAAATTTCAGAACCCTCATGAAACTTGTGAGAGACAAAAGTTTGCTCCTTAAGATTATGTATGCAGTGTGTATCTGCTAGGGGAGAGGATACTCTTTGTTGGAACTGCCTAAGTTCTCGTGAGTCATCATCCATGCTGGGTGATCTTTTTGGTGGGACAGTTGCCTAAATGTCACCCATGTGTCTGGAAGTAAAACTCATTCATGATCCTGTATGTCTCCATTAACGTCACAGGTTCAGCATGGTAGGCTTGGTTGAGATGGTTCTTAGGGTCTGCCCTTGGTTCGCCGACTAAAATAAATAGATATTTATTTATCTTGTCTCCCCAGGGAAAGTCATGTAACAAACACGTCCTAACTCCAAAATCAGAATGTTAATCATTAACATTTTAGGAAACTTTCATATCTCTTCTTCTAATCTCCCACCAGTTTTTGTTTTGAGATGGGGTCACATTGTTACCCAAATTAGTATCAAATTTGTGGGCTCCAGTATGCTTCCCAGTCAGACTCCTGAGAACCCTGCCCATAGACATGCACTATCTTACCAACTCAAAACTTAAAGATATGCACAGTTATCCTATACTTGTTGATTGACTAACATATAATTTGCTTCCTTACACTTAGCAAATTCTATATATTTAAAAAATAAAACTACTAGGTGGTTGAATTATAACTTAGATTCAGCCTCAAACCTCCCTTGGCCATTTACCTACCACACTTGTCTTTGGGTTGATATGGTTAAATCAAGTTGTAACTGAATGAAAAATTAAATAAAAAGGAAAGGTATGGTGGAGGAGAAAGTTTATTGTAAATAAAAGGGAAAGCACAGCTAGAGGCAGGGGCATGTGTGAGATTCCATAGTGAGCATGACCATGTGGGGATGGTCTGAGCCATGTGGGGAAAAGAGGAGTGGAAGATAGAGGAACCAGATGCAGGAGCCAGAGGGTAAAGGTACAAAAGAGAGGGTAACAAAGATGCTTGGATTATATAGGGAAGAGTAGCCTGCCCAACTGGTATGGAGAGTTTACGGTAGGGGCTGGGGTGTGCTAGCCATACCTTGTTACAGGTAGGGACTGAGGAAATCTGGGAGAAGCCGGTGGCCAGGTCTACTACTGTTGAATTTGAAACTTAACAGTAACTTTGAAATTCAGTATACTATTTTGACCCAGAAATGTTCCCTATAATACACTGTTTTCTAATTCTTAAAATATATTTTTACATTTTTGTTGGGCAGACATATGGAAGCAATAGCATATGTCTACGGGTCAGAGTACAACTTGTGTGAATCAGGAAATCAGGTCTCTCCTACTTTGTGTGTTCTGGGTATTGAACTCATGTCGTTAGGCTCAGCAGGAAGCACTCACTTAGTCATGTGGCAGTCCTGTCTGTTTCCCTTTCAATTATGCTTTTGGCTGGCTGCCTATAGCCTCCCGTCTAATAACACTAAATTTAAACATATTGTTTCCCTTCATTCTCGCATATATTCATTGTATGGTTCTATGTCACAGAAAACACACACACTCACCTATCTTAATTGGATTCAGTATATATAAATATTTCTTCTCAAGGTGTTTTCTTTAGGCTTAAAATTTAGAATATTACTGTCATTAAAATCATTTCAAAGCCTGAATTTTCCTCAGCTGGAATCCTAAATCATGAGTTCTCTTGTTGATACTTAACAAATGCTAACATTGCTTCCAGGGAAAAATGTCTTTGTTTCCTGTTAAATTTTATTCATTATCTTCAGGAACTATTTCATTTCACTATTGACTGGTTGTTGAAGTGAAACAGAACAACAACAAAAACCCAGAAGTCATAAGCACGGTGGAGCCTAAATGTTTTCAAACCCATGCACAAAGCAAAAGGGCTTCAGAGAAAGTACATCCCCAGCGCAGCTCTGAAGGAGCATCTGGGCTTGGATGACCACCTTTGGTGAATCACACCAAAGAACGCAGCAGCAGCAGCAGCAAGTGCAGTGAGCCGCAGACACCTCCATATGTTACTCAGACTGCAGTTTGCTTATCAGGGCTGCAACTTGAGACATCTGGCAGTTTTTCTGGTACCCAATTTATCCTTTGGATGACAAAAAGCAAGGGAGATGGGAGGAAAATAGCATCCTATCAGCAGCTGGAAGAAGTTTGTGAAGAAATTGCTGTATATTCAAATTTTTCAGATCAGGTTTGTGTGGTCGAGGAACAAGATCTTGGAGGGAAATGCTTCCATATGACAGGAGAGAGCATCTATGACACTGGGCTGGCAGGCTATTATTGCTTTTGTTTCTATTTTTTTGCAATTTCTCAATTAACTTGTAACTAAAAAGATACTCTGTTGTTTTTGGTAAAAGAAACTATCAAAATTGTTCAAGGATGTCAATTTCTTTGTAGTTTCGGTGAATTAAACAGCATAGCTACAGGGTACCTCAAAGGCTTTTGACAGTAGGAGGAGATGCGATAGCTCAGAGGTTAAAGGTGCTTGCTACCAGATAATATGAACACGACAACCTGAGGTCAATGCCCGTCACCTGTATAGGGGGGAGGGATGGAGCCACTCCATAAAGTTCCCTTCTTACTTCTACTCATATATGATGGCATGATGTATACCTTCATTATACCATGATGATGGTGGTGGTGATGGTGATGATGATAATGATAAATTTGAAAATATTAAAGCAGGCAATTATCAAAATATAAGAGACTACCTCTCTGCATTTTACTGAAAGTTGAATCTAATATCTTTTCTTTCTTTCTTTCTTTCTTTCTTTCTTTCTTTCTTTCTTTCTTTCTTTGTTCCAATTTAAAAAAATATATCCTGATTACAGTTTCTCCTCTGTCTACTCCTCCCAGTTCCTTCCCACTTCCCCTCCCACCTGGATCCACTCCCTTTTTGACTCTCATTAGAAAAGAGTAGGCGTCTAAGAAATAACAAAATAAAATATAATAAGATGAAACAAAAACTATCTCTTCAAAGTTGGACAAGAGAAACCAACAGAAGGAAAATAACCCAAGAGAAGATGCAATAATCAGAGACTTACTCATTCACATACTCAAGAATGCCATAAAGATACTAAACAGAAGACCTTGCACAGCCCCGTGTTGGCCCCGTGCTTACTGCTTCAGTCTCTGAGTTCATAGGAGCTTTGCTTAGTTGATTTAGAAAGCCTTGTTTTCTTGGCTTCCTTACTCTTGGTATTCTTACTCTTACACTCCTTTGTAAATTTTTGTTTCTTCTTTTGTGAATTCCACATTATGCACATCAATCCCACTCATCTCATGAGGTGAGGTACCTGCCCTTCTCCCTTGTAGCCTCCCTATCAACAGGCCAAAATATCTTGTAGAAGCTGTAGTGTGTCACAGTGTGTCACTCACAGTATACGCTTTGTTCACAGCTCTTTGCTTGCAAATATTCATTGTAATGACTTGTTGGTCCATTACAAGACCTCTGACTTCTGCTACTCCATGAATATTGGAAACTAATTGAGACTTCTAAAAAATATCCTGTTGTTGCTCTGCTTCCTTGAGATCCTAGTGTTTTTGGATTTGTAAGACCTGCCCCTTCATGCACTCTGTCAGTTCACTGATGTGAGAGATGGAGTGTAGTGAGGAGCTGCCTGCTGTAAGCAGCTGGCAATCACCACTGGGATTCTGGTGGGGTCCTTGCTTGTGTTGTCAGCACCTGACGCCCTGCAGTAGCAAGGATCTGTTACCACCAAAGACCAGGCAGATATCCCTGGTCTGGGTTGTCACCGACAGACATGTTGATATTTGAAGGCTGTAAAGAAATGGCTCCACCCCTCAACTGTGCATCATGAGAGAGTTGGCCCTGGATGCATAAAAATATAGAGGTGACCCCAACCCCTAGAAATACTCAGGACAGCTCTCACACATGGCTAGAGTTGCAGGTGAGACAGCCCCAAGGATACAAGCCTGGGAGAATTGATTGTACCACCATCTCCTATGCAGTGGCATGGATGAGGAAAATATACCTTCCCTCCCATCTTGCTCTTCACCACCTGCTGTAGGTTAGATACTTGACCTTGGGGTCATGAGAGCAGGAGAGCTGTCCCTACCCCTGACCAGGTATAACACTGAGGAGAGCAGGCCCTGCATCTCACCTAGGCAACACAATAGAGTTTACCCTGGTGGTGGGAAAAAAGGTGAGCTGGACCTGAGGACAAGAGATGGCCTATGCCATTTGGTGACATGGGAGAGGGAAAAATGACCCCTTCTGACCCTTGTCACATAAGACAGGCAGGAGAGATAATCCTATCCCTCACCTGCTGCAGCACTTGAGAAAGCAGGCCCTGTGTCTCACCTAAGCAACACAGTAGAGCTGAACCTGATGATGAGGGCACAGATGAGCTGGCCCAGAGGATTTGAGAATAGGAGAGTTTAACTCACACATAACTTATCTGCTGAGCATCAGCATGAGCAAGGGAAAGATGTCTCCCTTCACCCGGGACCCTTACCACCTACTGTAGGTAGAAGAATTGGCCCTGAGGTCATGAGAACAAGAGAGATGTCCCTGCCCCTCATCTGCTGCAGTGCATGGGAGAATGGACCATATGCCTAGGTGGACAGGACAGTAGTGCTGGCTCTGGAAGTGGGGGTTGAAGATAAGCCAGGCTTGAGGGCATGAGCACAGGAGAGAAGAGCCTGACACTTGTCTGCTGGACACTTGCAGTGATGTGGAAGAGACACTCTCTTCCTTCCCTAGTGCCTCGCCATCCATTCCGGGTGGGAGAGCTGGCCCTGGAGTCCTGGAAGTCCTGCAGCACCTGGGAGAGTGGGCTGTGCACTCTGCCTGGGCAGCAGGGTAATGCTGTCACTGTTTGTAAGGGTTGCTAATGAGCTGGTCCCGAGGGCCTAAGAGCAGGTGATTCAGTAGGCAGAGAGGCTCAGATATCTCTCAGGTCCAGATCAGGGCCTGTAAATTGACCCACACTAACATTTGCCACACTGATGGATGGCTCTTACATTCTTAACACATCGTCTTCCACAAGGTTCCCTGAGCTCTGAGGGGTGGGATTTGATGAAAATATCCCATTTAGAGCTTGTGTTGCAAAGTCTCTCTCTCCCTCTGCATAATGTAATGTGTGGCTGAGGTTCTCTGTATTTGTTCCTGTCTGTTGGAGAAGGGAGCTTCTCTGACGATTGAATAAGGCACTGATTTATGAGTATAGCAGAATATCATTAGGGACCATTTTATTCTTCTTTGTTTCTTTCTTTCGATCTTTCCCTTTTCTTTCTTTCATTCTTTCTTTTGTCTTTCTTTTTTTTAAAGAGCCGTATTATTTTTTTTTCCAGTATCTCTGGGATGTGTAGCCTATGGTGCTTGGTCAACTAAGCAATGCTGAGTATGAGTTCCATCTCTTGGAGTGGGCCTTAAGACAAACTATACATTTGTTTGTTACTCCCACTAGCTCTGTGCCACAATTGTTGTAGCATATTTTGCAGGTAAGATAAATTATAGGTCAAAGGGTTTGTGGGTAAGTTGGTCTTTGTGTTTCTCTTTTGGTTGCCTGCAGGGTAGATTCCTATGCCAAAGAAACGAGAACATAAGGTAAAAGTCTATACAGGTACCGATTCAACTTCTCCGTGTTTAATGAGTTGTGTTAGTGTTATCTTCATTAAAGGGGCATTGCTGTCAGTTTTGGGAGAGGAACATATTGTCTTGGCAACAGTCTGAACTGTTTGGGCATTTTCATGGGACTCCTTTGGCAAATAACTCAGTTGGATGTAACCTAGTCCTGATACTAGCAGTGTGACTTGGTGAAAAGATATGCCAAGTTGGAACTCTGTCTCCCTCATTATTTGGTGATTTCCTTAGGATTATCTTAATATATTTTTTAAAGTTTCCACCGCACTAGGTTTTCATACCACTCTTCAAATATCCCTCAATCCTAGATGTCTCTCTTCCCATTCTTTTATTATCTGCACTCCCCTCCCCTACCTGATCTTCCTATTTTCTCTCTATCCCTGGTCCACATATAAAATCTATTCTTTTTCCTCCTTTTAGGGAGATCCATGTATCTCTATGGCCCCTTCTTCTATATTTAATCTTTCTGGTTCTGTGGACTGTAGGTTGGTTGTCATTTACTTAATGGCTAATAGTTACATACAAGTGAATACATATCATCTTTATCTTACTGGATCTGGATTGCTTCACTTAGAATAATTTTTTTCTAGTTCAATCCATTTGTCAGTAAATTCCATAATGTCATTTTTTAAATAGCTGGGTAATACTCCATTGTATAAATGTACCATATTTCCGTTATTCATTCTTCTGTTGAGAAACATCTAGGTTGTTTCAAATTTTGGCTATTATTAATAGAACTTAAATATGTTTGAGCAAGTAAAATGAATTTCATTCATCAGTAATTGAGTACAATACTAGTTTTTTCTGAGTTTTCTTATGTGCCTATGAAGTCTTCTTATTGTATTTCATTCACATTTGTTGGAACAAAACAAAACCAAGCAAACGAAAAACCAAAACCAAACCAAAACAAATGAAGAAAGAAAGAAAGAATAAAAGAAGAATGAAAGAAAGAAAGGAAGGAAGGAAGAAAGAAAGAAAGAGACTAATTATACCCAGGGAATTAACCAGATCTGTTTTTACACCAGAATATTGACTCAGAACAAACTCTCTTCGAACAGCAAAGTGCTCTTTACTGCAGCATTTTTAAGTTGAAAAAGAGGAAGCACATTTAAATCAAATACCTTGGTATTTCTGACAATGTTTAATAAAAAATATTGGCAGATTTATTATTGTTACATTTTTTAAATTTTCGTTATTGTCATTGCTTATTATTAGTAATGCTAACATTAATTCTTGTTATGTTAGTTGACTTCTATTATGTTTCTGGGGTCATGATAAATGCTTTGTTACTAATACAGTATCTTGACTAGATAGGAACATATGACAGATATGTTCTTTCTCACTGTTTTTTACTATCAGAGTTTGTGGGCATCAGCAGACTGTCTATGCATGTTCATTAGAAGAAATTATTATTTGCTAAACTCATCACCCAAATGACTCTCAGATTTGCTATTTCACCAGCTGGCCTCTGTAGCCAGCAACTCAAAACACATCAGACATTGGGCATGACTGAGTCAACCTATGTCATCAGCTCACAATCTTACAAAGTTGCTCCCGATCTGTAGCTCTCTAGCCTGGGATTACGTTCCTTTCTTTCACTGTCCTCAACACTTTTGTGTTTCTTTCCAAACCTTGGATAATAAAAGTTATTGAAGAGATTGGTGCTCAGAGTCTAAAGAAGATAAATAAGTACATGTAAGAAGATAGATAAATTCTACCCTGTCTACAAGAAATCATCTAGCCAAACCCTGGACAAAATGCCTGGCCCAGAAACACGGTGTTTTCAAAAGTATTTGGAACCAGAAATATTACAGAGATGTTAAAATTTTAAATTTTAAGTTTTGAAAGAATTAATGGTTAATTTGCAATTCTTTCTGTCTATTTTGGCATCATCCAACAAGCTGCAATTCAAAAACATATACTTAGAACTCCATGAGAAATATTCTTATCTGAACCACAAAATGACACTATTAAAATATAAAAAGCCTGGAAGAAATCATCTGTATTGTTTGTTTATTTTCATTTGATCCAGCTCCTTTCAGCTTCTACGCAAGGTTAAGGTGGAAGGTTAACAGTGGCACTATGGTCTATGGTCAGTAGTTTCTAGGCATGACGTACAGCTCTGAGGGAGAGGAAAATCTTCCATAGGAGGAAAACTGGGGTCTCAAAAGCATGAAAAAATTATCTGATTTTCTCTTTCTTGTTTGCTCTCCATTAAATTCTGAATGCAAACCCAACTTCAGGAAGTGCTTTGAAGAGTCAATAACTGGCTGTAAGAAATGACAGCATCAGGTAAGAACTGAAAAGGAATAGAGAGAAATCAAGAGAGATCTCATGAATTGTAACTAAATTTCTAGGCTCATCTCCAAAGTTCACATATAGGGTTTACACTGTAAACATCATAACAGAACTATGAGGAACTGACTGAGCTACAAGAGGCCTCCACTCATTCACAAGCTTTCTTCTGGCTACAACAAAGGTGAGGCTTACCTGGACAGCTTCAAGGTTTGAAGTGAAGTTTAATGCAGGGAGGCAGAGGAAGTCAGATTTCTGTGAGTTTGAAGCTAACCTGGTCTACAAAGTGAGTCCAAGACAGACAAGAGAAAGCCTGTCTTGATAACAAAACAAACAAACAAAAAATAAAACAAAACAAAACAAAAAAGCATTGTAAGAAACCATGGAAGTAACTTGGAACATCGATACTAAGGCTAAGTAGGTCAGATTACCTATTAAAAAAAATATAAAAACCGTATTCTCTTCTCAATAGACCAAGGTTTACAGGAAAATATTTTATTTTATTTTATTTTTATTTTTATTTTTTTTGCCTCCTGCCTGTGGCTGCCATAATTGCCTTAAGTGCCTGCTACAGCTTATGTCCTCAGTGACTGTGCCCTTAGACCACATCAAAATTGCTAGTTTATCAGGAAAATATTTTAAAAATCAATCTGGAGTTGTAAAGAATACAAAGAAATATGAAAATTCAAATCACAAAGGAATACCATGACATGATTTCACAGAGCAACCGAACATACCATGCTGAGAAACTTCCAGAATGATCAGAAACAAAAGTGCTGAGATTTTTGTTCTTGGGATGGTCTCTTGATGAATGAAAAACAGTTTATGTAGTTTTATAAAACAATTTTCATTTGCTATTATGCTCTGTAGAAAGGTGGTAGTTTCATATATGGTACCCTTCCTTACTTACCAAGGACTATTTTGTCCCACTACAAAGGGCAGGAGTGATGCATGTGTGTCTTTACTAGAATAAAAAGCACCTTAACTCTAGAAAGTTATTACAATGATCAAATTATTCTCCATCAACACGAGTCATTCTTGAGTCATAATCGTTTTCCTTTGAAATTTAGTAATTTGCCCTTAATATTAATTTAATGGTATAAGAATATGATGACTCAAAATTAAATATTAAAACATGTGAAAAGCAAATTACTAAAGAAATGATTTACTTGCAATGAATCAAATAAAAATGTGTTCAACTCACCAAAAAAATGAAAGGGAGATAAGGCAGTTTGTAATCAACGCTAGTTCATCTTATGAAATTATATGTTCATATATATAAGAGAATACTGATTAGTAATCCCAATTTTATCCATCTAAGCCACTCATGTATATTTCTTGAAGTCATAAAATGTGACTAAAGTATCATAAAATAGTATAAAATCATCCCAGAAAAGGCACTGGTACTGGGAGTCGACAGCTGTTCTTTTGCCTGCCCAGCACTCATCACCACTTTTATTTTACAAGGATCCTAATTTTGTTTTATGAAAAGTCCTGTCCTCTTTCCTCTTTCAGATCAAGCTGGCCAGGTGTTAATGATCCTGTTCCTGTTTTAGAATTGGGAAGTGGCCCAGAACATCGCAGCCTCACATGCCCCTGGCTGCAAGGTTTATTTATTTGTTTATTGGTTTTTAATCCTGGAAGAGGCCAATTGAAGCAGATGTGATTGTAGCGAAACTGCATCTAGCTAGGACAATGAGCAGAGAAAATGCAGAAGACATAAGTAGCTACTATGCATCTGGTCAACAGAATGGAGGTTGACTCAGAACAGTAAAAAACCCAACCAGCTAACCAACTAGCCAACGAACCATGGAACCAACCAATGAAACAAACAAAAACCCAAAATATGCTCAGAGACAAAGGGTGATACCAATTTCACATGATGCTATAATACAGTCCCGGAGTCCAGTTGTGCCTGACATTTAACCTTTTCTCTAATTTACTCTAACAAATCTGACCTGGAAAAGTTAATTGCTTTTCAAGGATAATGAAGCATTTGGCAATGGAGAATTTGCAATCATATCTTCCCTTAATAGTTGCATCTCATTAAACCCTTTAAGAATATAATACAAAAAGTCAGAAATGTTGATGGACCCTGTAATCCCAGTGTTGGGAAGGCAAAAATATGCAGATTGCTTGAGACGCATTGTCCAGGAATTGCAGCCTAGTTGTCAAGTACAAGGCTGGTAAGAGATGTTACCTCAAGAACAAACAACAAATGTGAGGCACCAGAGTATGTGAGAAAGTCATATCCCACTCTCCACTCTACTGTGGGAGTGTTCTGTCCATTGGCTAGATCTGGGTAGGGGTTTAAAGTTTACCGCCTGTATTGTCCTTGGCTGGTGCCTTAGTTTGAGCGGGACCCCTGGGCCCAAATCTGCCTATCATAATGTTCGACTTGTAGTTTCTAGGACCCTCTGGATCCTTCTACTTTGCTATTCTCCCATGCTTCTCTCATCTAGAGTCCCAATAGGATGTCCTCCCCTCTGGCCCAGTTTCCTGGTAAGTGAAGGCTTTCGTGGGACATGCCCCTTGGACTAGTATGCAGATATAAGTGAGTATATACCATTTGAGTCTTTCTGCTTCTGGGTTAACTCACTCATTATGACTCTGGTGCCTCCCATTTGACCATGTCCCCTGGAGGGGGAGACCTGGTGGCACTCAGAGGAAGGACAGCAGGTTACTGAGAAGAGACTTGATACCCTATGAGCATATATAGGGGGAGGTAATCACCCTCAGGAACAGTCATAGGGGAGGGGAATAAGGGGAGAATGGGAGGGAGGGAAGCATGAGAGGATACAAGGGATGGGATAACCATTGAGATGTAACAAGAATAAATTAATTTTTAAAAATCCATTGGCAGGAAAAAAAAAAAGGACAAACAACAAAACAAAACAAAATCCCAGATAACGGGGAGGCATCTTGTCCTCTAGTCTACCCATGACTGTGCACACAAGGTTATGCCCACCTGCACACATATGTGCTCCTACAGATGCATGTGTAAATACACACACACACACACACACACACACACACACACAAATATGTTACAGAAATTATTCAATTCTTGATATTTTGTTCAGTCTAAGTTACAGCTTTCTAGTCATATCTGCTAAAGATACTTAGCACATGGCTGGAAATGAGAGGTCAATATATTCAACACATTGGTCTTATAATATTTGATTATAAATTTAACAGAAAAATAATCTCTTATTTATTTCATTTTTTAAAAAAATATCATTTATGGTAGTGCAGATTTTTTCTTAAAAATGTTTATTTTGGAGAATAAATCAGACTTACAAAAAGATTGGAGTCATTATCTGTGCCACCATGTCTAACTACTCCAATCAATGCTAACATTTGTTTTGAAATTGTTTTCTTTTTCTAAAAATGAATTTTTAGGATAAGCAATGTGAAAGTAGTTTGCAATCATTTTATAATTTGTCCAGGAAATATGTGCAGAAAAAACTTGTGACTAAGACTTTTCTAAATAATTACCCAATTAAAGACTAAGGGAATTAACAGTACTTTAAATTTTTAAAATATTGTATGTATTCAAAATTGTCTTTTCTTAAAATAGCTTCATAGAATCGTTTTCAATGGTACACTCTAGGATATAATTGTGCTTTGCAAATTGTACGTGGCTATGTCATTAGTTTCTTTAAAGATGGATCTGTCTCTATTATTTCATAATGTTGAATTATAGGGGATTTTTCTTGGTTTGGTTATTTAGGGTGTGAGAACCACCCTAAATCTGTATCATTAAGGTGAGAAGATTCAACCTCAATCTGGGCCACACCTTCAGGTGGTAAACCTCTTGAAGAGAAATGAAAGAAAGATGCATATGCTGCTACCTCCGCTTGCCCTGACTCTTGCTGGCAAATTCATCTATTCCAAGCTGGTGGTAGAACCTACTTGCTCAGGATTCCAATGTGAGCTGAAGATTGGGAACTGCCTAGGACATCCTTGGGACTACAACCTCAGATTGAAACTGCTGAGACATCCAGTCTCATGGACTGAACAACTACAGGATAATTGGTCTTTCTGTCAGGACATAGCCATTGTTGAACTTCTGGATCAACAGCCTATAAATCAGTCTAAGAAATCCCTACTAACATGCAAATATATATTAGTTCATTTATTCAGGCCTGTTTCTTAGAGAAATGTGACTAAAAGCCATTCTTCCTTACTTCCTTATTAATTTATAATGACCTTGGAATAAGTTTTTAATGATATCTATCTATCTATCTATCTATCTATCTATCTATCTATCTATCTATCTATCTACCTATCATGTATCTATTTCTCTCCTATCTACCTAGCTATAGTCTATTTATCTATCATCTATCTATCTATCTATCTATCTATCTATCTATCTACTTATTTATCATCTACCATCTATCTATCTATTACATAGTATTCCACAATGCTGCTCTTTCATAAAAATTGTAATGACTTCTATGGAAAGAGGTTTGTCCTCCCCCAAATTTCTCCAAAGACAATTATTTCAAATGTTTTTGGGTACAGTGTTGTGGGTTGTCAGAATACAAGCAGGATTAAGTCTTATCAATTTTTAGATCAAAGAGTAAATGTGATTGTGATTTGTTATGTAATAACTACTGAAAATTTGAGAATTACATTTCTCAAACTCTGTAAATAAGTTTTGTCTTCAGGGGTTTGATTTCCTGATAGAAGGTTACATTTAAAATGTCATATTATATAGTTTTAATTTGATTTTATATTACACATTATTTTGAGTTTGTTTTAGAAATATTTTTGTTCTGCAAAATATCATAGTTTGATTCATTTTATTATTTTTGGCCATCATCCTAGGTTATTTCCTTTTGATTTAAAGGACTCTTTATTAAATACATTTGAATTATTTTGTTATGAAAGATGAAAGTGTTTTTCTAGATTTCTTTCACTTGTTAGATTGTACATTTAATTTTTTCATTTTTATTAGAATGTGTAGATGAATTTTAATCCAGAAATATGGTTGCTCTGGCAAGGGATCACATCAGGATCTTCTAGGTCTATATGATTTGGCCAGGGGAATGCAGACATGCTCTGGATTATGATCTGGCTGGTATATAGACATGCCCTTAGAATACACCTTTAATCTCTAACAATGTAGGCAAAGTTAGTTGATGGAGGAAGCAGCCATGTCTGAAAGTACCATGTAATAAAGGGACAGACAAAGCGATGAATCAGAGAAAGATCTGACAGAATGAGTCAGAGATAGGATACATCCAACTCTCATTAGAACAGACAGGAAGGAGAAGCAACTAAAAGAGAGCAGTGCAGACGGTTGTGAGTCAGCTAAGAGACACTGCAGTAGAGCTGAGTTCACAGCAGTTCAGTTGGTAGCAATTAAGTTCATAGAGTTGAGAAGCAGTTTTTACAAGACAATATTACAAAGACAGATTTCAGTGAGAAGTTAGACACAGGTGAAGACAGAACATAGCCATAGAAGGACAAGGAGCCAAAAGATTACAAGAGATTGCTGGTTAGTTTAAAGACAAGCAGAGCAATTCAGTCAGAAGCTGAGAGAAGCCACTTTGAATCAGTCAATTTAAGAGGAATTTGAGCCAGAACAGTTGAGTCGAATCAGTCCACAAGGATTCAAAGAGAGCTAGAAAGCGTGAGAGTCTTTACTTACCAGTAAAACTCCAAGATGACAGTCATGTCTGGCAAATAAAAGATACTTTTACGAGAATGTCTGTTTCTGTATGATTCTCCTCTAACCCAACTTTGTGCCTTCTGTTTTTATTTAAAGCCATTGAATATTATTGGCACCACCCCAATACTTAGATGACTGACCTTCCACTGGAGCATGACCATCCTTCCCTGAGCTATAACCTTAAAGAAAACTGACTCTTCTCTGAGCCTCTTTCAATTGTCAGTATATTTCTTAGGTGGGAGTTTATGCCTACTTATGTTTATGCCTTACTTCTTATGTTAAGAAATTTGTTTGGCTTGAAGTTGCTCAGGCCTTGTACATGCTGTCTCAACTGCTATGAATTTTTTTTATATAAACAACTGCTTAGCCAGGTTCTAAAAATGCTATTTTTCTAGTAGTCACCTACCATCTGTAGTTCTTAGAAACTTTACCCCCTTTCTCCACAATGGGAGTGTGTGTGTGTGTGTGTGTGTGTGTGTGTGTGTGTGTGTGTTATACAATTACACATGTCTTATTTGTAGCTTGACCAGCTGAGTTTATCCATGTCTGTCACTATTTACAACAAAAAGAAACTTCTCTTATGAGGGCTAAGAGATGTATTATCTATTTATAACATACAAATAATTACAAATTTGTTAAGTATCATTTCCATTTGACATAGGAATAATAGTAGATGCTCTCATAGGGCTGATGACCTGTCTAGCTTCAACTTCTTTGTCCTGATACACATAGCAGATAAATGCTTCAGCCTGTGAACCTAATCTGAAAATAACTAATTTTTCCTCCAGGATGTTAACACTACTCTTTCACTAGAGAAGATGCTTCATCAGACAGGTGATTATTGTAAATTACAAGATTTATAGCACAGGAAAACTGATGATAACTTTTCTTACCTTCAAGCTCTGTGAAACTAGACAATACAGATAAAGATTTTAAATTAGCATCGGACTTATTTTTTTCGTGTTGTATGGCTCAAGTGTATGGTGTCTTCAGCCATAGGCAAGTTATCAAAAGCATTGGCAATAGCCTGTAATATTTGGGTGTCTATGGGACTTCCCTTTTCTCCAACTACAAAAGAGGCAACATATTCCTAGCACTATGATGAGTACTGGTCCTTTTATTGTTTTCATAGTTATGCTCTTTGCAGGGTATCATGGACTTAGCCTTAGACAGGCTGTCGTTTATGGTATTTAGCTTATTTCTGCACTAGTGTGTAATCAAGCTTTCTTTACGTGTTCTATGGTGTGATAACACATTTAAAATGCAAAATATCTCATTGTACCATCACAATACTGTACATTTATTTTCTAAAGTACATCTTGATTGATTTTTAATATTAGCCATTATACATATTCATTTATATCTGAAATGCAGTGCTGCCTGTTTTACCATGTCTTTTAATGTCTGCCTACATACTGTTTCATGGCATCTTTTGTAGTTATATTTTAGAGTTAACATTTTTATCACAAGTAAAATTTTTGTTTATGTTAAGCTATTTTATTTGCAAATGAGGTATAGCTTTAAATTTATCAAATTTGTAATTTTTTAAGGTGGTTTAGGTTTTCCTGACTTGACTGTTTCTGTTTACAATGAATCAATGCAGAAGTTATCTCATTTTTCTAGATTAATATGTTTTATTTTATTAAATTTATGTAATGTTATTATTAATGAGAATATTGTTTTGGATCTACGAATTCAGAAATTTAATATATAAATACTTCTCTATATAAATACTTTTGCAATTGTAATCTCTTTTATTAGAATGTATGCAGCGGGACTGTATAGTGAAATAGAAATCACGTCATGAGGCAGATACACTTAAGAGATTTATTAAGGGAAATGAATACAGAGACAGTCACTGGAGACATACGAGGAAGAAGTGGCTGGGGAAATCAAGGAGCCCCCTATCTAAGTCGACCTTGCACGCATGCATAGAAAGGAGAACGTGCACCTACATACAGGTGTACACGTGTCAGGGGATGGGAGAAATTCCTTTTATATGTGTATCTGACACATGGTCTGGAAGTGTGGATTAATGCTCAGAGGATGCAAAAGTGGCTTAGGAGACCTGAATCCTGCTAGCTGCCTGTGACCTGTTTCCATTGACAGGTTTCTTGGGTGGCTTTGATGTTGCCTGTTTTTCCATGGTTATCAGGGCCTCCAGAGGTGGTCTTATCCCTGCCTGTTTACTAACACCTTTATTATTCCCTACATTGTAAAATATTTAATTTTGCTATCAATTGTTATCTCTTTTGTAAAACAAGCTGATGATTTCCCCAGTACTCTTTTATGGTATCTATCTCATGTAAATCACTGAATTAATGTTTTCATTATTATATTAATTAAGTTCATAATAAGAAAAATATATTCCTTCAATAATATGGATGATAATAAATTGGCTCAAAATAGATACGTTATCATTTTAGAAGACATTAAGTAAAATATATTCTTAAGTAAAAATTAATGTTCATTAATATTAATGTTCATTTAAACATAATACATTCCCAATGAAATATCAACTTTTAACCTGCAGTCCCACTAAGATGTACTGTGTAGATCGAGGGAAGGAGTACGTGAAAATCATGGCCTGCATTATTACTTCATTGTTATTAGCTCATTCAGATGATTTAATAAATCAATAGCATACTATTTTGAGTATGTGTTTTAGAACTTGAGGATGGTCTTTGTTAGATAATTTTTAATTGACTTTGAACCTCTGACATGAATCTCTGTGATGAAATCTGAGAAATTAGGTCATTCTTAAACAGAGAGCAGAAAGCTAACTAAATTATTTCCAAATCCAGACTATACTAAGGAATGAGTACTTGGATGCAGATCCAGGCACTTTTCTGTGAATGCTCTAGGGAGGAAAAAAAAACTTTAAAAAATTATTAATTGGCTTTTTTCCCTCAGCGGCCGCCAAGGTGCTCGGTCCTTCCGAGGAAGCTAAGGCCGTGTTGGGGTAAGGCCCTCACTTCATCTGGCGACTAGCACCCTGCCGTGCCAGCAGTTCACAACATGGTCTCCTTCTCGGAGCTCGCCTGCATCTACTCTGCCCTCATTCTTCACCACGACAAGGTGATGGTCACGGAGGATAAGATCAACGCCCTCATTAAAGCAGCTGGTGTCAACCTTGAACCTTTCTGGCCTGGCTTGTTCACAAGGCCCTGGCCGGTGTTAACATTGGGAGCCTCATCTGCAATGTAGGGGCTGGTGGGCCAGCTCCCGCAGCTGGAGCTGCACCAGCAGGAGGTCCTGCGCCAGCCACCGCTGCTGCTCCAGGTGAGGAGAAGAAAGTGGAAGCAAAGAAAGAAGAATCTGAGGAGTCTGATGATGACGGGATTTGGACTTTTTGAATAAACCTCTTGTTAACATGCTCAATAAAAAGCTGAACCTCTAAAAATTATTAATTAATTGATTGATTAATTAATTCTATTTACTATGAGAGTTGTACCTGCATGCATGTCTCTGCCTGTGTTGGCAAGGAGAAGACATCAGATTTTTTCGTACTGAAGTTGTAGATTTTTGAGAGCCGCCATGCAGATAGTGAGAACCAAATCTAGGTCCTCTGCAAGAGCAACAAGTATTTGTAACTACTGAGCCAACTCTGCAAGCCCAGTAGATAAGCACACACACACACGTGCACATATAGACACCAAACACATATAAGGTCAAGAGTTTTATAGTTGATAAGGACCACATAAGCAAACAATTTGAAGTAAGAATAAGAGAGTTACATTCACTTTGAAAGGAAATTGTGCCCGAGTTATTGGCACAATAATGACAAAAGGGATCTAGCTGGAGAAGAAATTGTGAGTCATGTACAATTATAGTAGCGAGTAAAATTTTTATTTTATTTTAATTTTAAATCATAAGTATATTCAAGTCACTCTCATAGATTAAAATACTCTGAAATAAGATACCTTTCTTTGTCAAACAAAGGAAATTGGATTTGTCATTCTGAAAGTCGGGATGATATAAAAACAGGTCATTTTAAACAAAATAATTTGAAATAGCAAAGACCCAAGAGGATTCCACCCTTGAAAGACATGAAGATTCAGACAATGATTTTCCCAAGAGCCTATGGATTTTCACATATCTTAAGAATTTATAGCACCAGGGCAAAAGGGTTGTAACCTTGGCTTTTGGTTTATAATAACAGTTGTTAATCATATGGACTATCGATTCTATTTCAGTGAACATGTGAAATTGCTTATGATCTCTTTAAAATATACTTACTTGGGAATTCCCAGAACTCTTAGGATAAATCCAAGAGTACAGATACTCTGCAGAATGAGTTCTATATTAAAACCATCTTAAAACTTTAAAGTTTTAATTTTGTCCTTGGCCAGTCTTTTGTAGACTGGGTAAAATGATAGAAACTATTTGCTAACATGTCAGCTTTCAATATTTTATTTGTGAATTGAGACAATAATTTTCACTATATTTACAACATTCAAAAATATGTTTCTGTTGCCTTCTAGTTGTCAAATTATTGTTCCATGATAAAAGAGAAGGTGGTTGTTGTATTGCAGGTTCATCTGAGATTGAGATATTATATTCTTTAGAGAGAATCATTGAGACAGGAAGCAAAGAGTTGAAAAGTTTTGTTATTGTTTTTTAATATATGTTATTAATTTATTCATATTACATATAAATTGTTATACTATCCCTTGTGTCCTCCCATTCCTCCCTCCCATCCATTCCCTCCTTACTCCCCTCCACTATGGCTGTGAATGAAAAGTTTTGTTATTGTTGTTTTTGTTTTTCAGAAAGTTCCTGAAACTGACCAGATTTTTTTTTTAGGACAAGTCCTTTCCAAGAGAATATAAACAAGTGCTGAGAGTCATCTCAGACAAATTACAGTACAAAGAAGACTGTCAGATAAGCCTGCGCATGCATGTAGCTACCCAGAAGAAACAAAGACCAGCTGAATTTCCCAGAAGCCCAGACAAACTGTGCCATCTGCAAAGAACTCCCTCCAACCTATTGAGCTGTCTTCATCAGTAGTGAAATGTGCTCCAGGTTCTCCAGTTTTGTAAGCGGTGACCAATGCTGGCATGGGTTTTGGTGATGTGGCTATCTTTTAGTAATTTCTGCTCATGTAAGTAATCTCTTGTTTATATTCCTGCAAGTAACCTCAATAAAACTCATTGTTTACCAAGTTGGCAGTATCCATATTTTGCTCTGTTTTCAGTTCCCTACATGAGGTGAGCACATTTTGTTTCTTGTCCTCCCGGGAACAGTCTGTAATACAACATAGATGGTACTTGAATAAGGATACGATAGAACTAAAAAAAAAAAAGCTGCAAGAGACTTATTACATGGGTATGGCTTTGGGTCACAAGACAGGCAACTCTAGATGAGCAGTTAGAGGGAAAACATCTATGTGGTATGGAGTATCATGTCTATTTGATAAATGGGGTCCACCATGCCAATAGGTAGGTATCTTGAAAACAGTTACAAATTTTGAGGAAATTTAGTAGACTTTGAGAGTGGTAGATCAGGTTTGACATTATCAACAAGTACTGGCTAGGGTTATTTGCTTGGCCATTGCTGTGAATAGTAAGAAATGTATTTAAGGTTGAAAAATGGCTGTCGCAGTCAGTGGTCCATTGCTGTGAAGAGACACAATGACCACAACAACTCTTATAAAAATTGGTATTTAGTTGGCTTATGCTTACAGCTTCAGATGCTTGGTCCATTTTAAACATAGTGGGAAGCATGGCAGCATTCAGTAAGGTGTAGTTTTAGAGAAGTAGATGGGAGGTTTTTATCCACATCAACACATAACATGAAGAGAGCACCACAGAAACCATCATGTACAATAGGGATTATAATAAGAAAACAACCTAGTGAAGTTAAAGAAAAGGCTAAACAGATAGAAGAAAGCAGTCTAGGTTACTTGAAGGCAAATGTGGCAAGATTTGGGTCAAGCTGGGTTTCCTAGGGAAAAATTAATAAAAAGCCAAGTTTTATGCTAAGGAATTTCTGCTTAAAATCCTGAGGAACAGTTCACAGAAGATGCCCATGGTAGAACAATACAGATAAAGATGATAAGCCTATTCCAGGACAGTTACTTATTGCCCCCAGATAAAAGAAGTGCAAATGTTGTTTCTATTTCCTCAGATGAGAGGATGAGATAAGACCTGTATCCAAGCGTTGCTCTAATAACAAAATCCCAAACATTTGATTTTAACGATAAAGACTCAGGAGCCAGATGCTGGACCAGAGAGGTCTAGAAAACACCTGGCTGACATTCTTAGCCTACATCCCAGAAGAACAAATCCTTTTTTCTCTGTGCTGTCTTAGATCCCTTTCAACTCAGTATAGCTCCTTCCTACTTCCTGTTCATCTCTCTATCCATCCTCAAGGATTTTCACTCTTTATGATTTCCCCCCATGTTCCCTTTCTTCTACTGGTTGCTTGCTCTGACTCTTGACCTATGGTTGACTTTATTTAATCTTGTATACAAAATAGTCTTGGATTAAATGTGTGTTCTAGGCCTGCGCTACACCACAACTACTTGTTTATAATAAACAGAAAGCTCTTGGATTAAAGGTATATTTGGGCTGAGCCAAACCATGATAAGAAACAGATTTTTCCAGTTCACAATCTTGAAATTCGCAATGGGATCACATATCCTGCAATATTTCCCTCTTTTTGTCTAAAAAAAAAAACCGACTCTCTAGCATCAATAAACTACTTTCTGGTAAGAATTACATCCATACATATTGAGCAAACTTGGAGAAAGTACTCTACTATCTATCCTACCTTGGTGAGTCCAAAGTTCTGTACCTAAATCACTTTCTATCATAACTTGAATTTATCAACCTTATAACATCTTTATAGATCTTCATTTTTTAAAAAAATCCTAAACAATTTCAGCTTAGCTGTGAAACTATAGCTATCTAGTCTTGAATCTCATTAGAGACCTGAGAAGGATAAATATTATTTGAATAAACAGGAAGTACAGATCAAGCATCTTCCAAAACAATAGAAATGATAGAGATTGCTGTCTGTCTGGATAGTCACCCAAGATTGCTCTGCATCATTAGAGCATCCATCTCTTCAGCTTACTGGGCTAAAATTTCTAACAAATTTTTTTGTGAAGCAGGGATTATGAAGGACTTCTCTACCTTGTCCTGGCAGATTTTAAGAGTCAACTTTTTTGGTTGTGTGCTGCTTGGCCACAGTTTTGACCACATATTGTCAGCAATGGAGGGAAGGACAGTTTCTAGCCCAGCGGTAGCTTGACATATTTAAAGGAAACTCCCCAATAAGATTCTTCTTTGCACATCATCATCCTCATTGAAGTAATATGTTGGTGCTGCCAGGGGCTGACCTGTCTCATTGTCAAAAACTCTAAATTAATAAAACATCTTCAATGCCATATTCTATAGATCTCTGAGCTTTTTGAAAACCATCTATTTATCTCCGTATATTTGAACAGGCAAATGATGCTTGCCTCTAGCCCTTTATTATCTAATTAACATAGAAAACACCTGTGAGCAACAAGTACCTAAAAAACCACAAGTTTGACTGACTATTAAATTGTATTTCTTAATTATCCTAAACAGCTTGTGATAGTAGTTTCAAAAGGACCAGCACTTCACATTGCATTTTTAAGAATTACACAGGTGAAATAACTTGTAAAGAGTTGTAAACATAGTATGTTGTAATGAAATATAACCTTAATTTTGTATCAATATACAAAGATCTATGAGGAGTCAATAATCTACCCTTTTTCCTATTATTCCTATATTGTTTCTATCTCCCTCTTTTTCCTTGTCAACCCTTCTCCACTTATATTAGAAAGAAAGAAGGATAGAAATAAATAAATAAATAAGAGAAATTCCTGCACCTAATATTCCATATCTTGTTTTGTCCCTGACCAAGACCATTAACGAATTGCAACCTACCCCCAAACGACAACAAACATCCATAACCCAGTGAAGGAGATTAAAAAAAAACTATGAACCCTGCCTTTTGGAAATGGAAATCTCTCTTAACATTACTTCATGCTGATCAGGGAACTAGTTTCTTATGGGGGGAGGCAAGGAATTGGGGAAATGGTGAAGTCTTAAGAAAGCTCACTGTAACATTTGCTGTCCAATCTCTATGTGCTGTGAAAATGCATGCTTAAATGAAGTCCTGAATAGAACATTCTTAGCTAGGCATTTGGAATTCAGTTTGGATGCAGAGTTTTGAGGAAACAGCTATTGAGGCAGTCTGTGAGGGAGGATAACCTGGAATACTTGTCTTCTGGTGAGTCTAAAATTCTGAATATAAATCAATATCTATCATATCTCATCTTTATCAACTTAAAACATCTAACTAGACCTAAAAACATCTTAACTCCTAAACAACTAAGCTTAAATCATAGTCATATTAATTACTAATCTATTTGTATCGCAAGACTATACATCCTAGGTGTAACAGATAAATATAATTCTATAGAAAGACAAGGTAAAATAGTTAGGTAAGGTCTTCAAAACCCTCAGAGACATACAGAATATAGCTTTTAAAGATGTTTTTATTATTTCAAAGATTCACTGACAATGAGACAGGCTAACTCCTGGCAACACCCAGTCTACCTCAAACAAGATAATGAGCATCAAAGAACCTCCTTATGGAAATTGCTTCAAATGTGGCAAATAAGCTACAGGGCAAAATGTCTACATTTCTACCACAGACAGAATTCTGCCTAAAAAAGGGCAAGCTTAGATGAAGGCAGAGTCAAAAGCCAAACTACCAAGACAGGGTAGCAAGTCCTCAATAGTTCCTGCCTCATAAATATGTCTGTCAGATATATTGGGCCAGAAGACTGAAGATGGTCCTCCAATGTTATGGAGAATTTTGGGTGACTGTTTAGGCAGCAAACTGTCTCTGTCATCTTCTCATTTGAGAAGCTTTTAACTTGCACTCCCTGTATACTCAGGTAATTAATTTTATTCCTTCTTCAGTCTCTGTTGGCGTTGAAGACCAGATCGTTTAGTTTTACAATTACATCAACTCTTACAGATTTAGAAAAGAAGTTTAAACTATAGTAACCCTTTGAATTTACTTAAAATATTTGAAATAACCGTGTTTTTAATACCAAGGAATAAAATTATCCTTTTTATTTAAGAAAAAAACTTCAGTCTTTATAACTTAGTTTGGACTGAGTGATCAAGCTGTCTGATAAACCAAGCTGCCTCTCCTTATAAAGAAAAACCCTCTTGTTCAAATCTAATGTTTATCAATTTTGATGTTCTCTATACTCTTTCTTCTCCTATGGGAAAAAAGTCAAAACCGCTTCCCCAAGGTAACACATATTCCTGTGGTCATTACATCCTTAAAATAGACAGGATGCTTTAATTTAGCAGTTTTGTAAAGTTTATTTATTCACTTTACATCCCTATCACAGCCCACTCCCTCCTCTCCTCCCAGTCCGGCTCTCTAATGCTCTTTCTCCTTTCCACTGTGTCTAAAAATATTCTACTGCCCCAAGCCTACCTTCCCCTTTCTTTGAGGATTCAGTCTCTTTGAGCCCCCATGGTTCTGGGTTAGCTGACTGTTAGTCTTCTTGTAAAATTCTTGTCCCCTCTGGGTCCCTCTACTCTTCTCTCAATTCTTCCACAAGCCTCTCCAAGCTCCAATTAATGTTTGACGGTGGGTCTCTGCATCTGTTTCGATCTGCTGTTGGGAGTATGTTGGAGGACAGTTAGGCTAGTCTCCTGCCTGCAAGCATAACAGAGTATTGGTAATAGTGTAAGGAGTTGGCTTTCTTCCAGGAAGTGGGTCTCAAGTTGGGCTAGTCATTGTATGGCCCTTCCCTCAATCTCTGCTCCATTTTTATCCCTGTATACCTTGTTGGCAGGGTTATTTTGGATGAAAGGTTTTGTGTGAGGGTTGGTGTCTTGCTCCCTCTGCTGGAAGTCCTGCCTGGCTATATGAGGTAGCCATTTCAGTCTTCATATCCCTCACTGCTAGGAAATCTCAGCTAGAGTCAACCCAGTATGCTCTTAGGTGTCTAACCCACTGTGGGTCCTCAGCTCCTTTCAGAGATGTCCCTCATTGATTTCCATTCTCTCTCCCAGCACTTCCTTTTCTCACCCCTGCTCTCCCTAGTCCTGATACCTAACCTCAAGCCCTTACTACTCCCTCTTTCACTTACTTGGTTAGAGTTACACCCACAAATTTTATATTGATTTTGGTTATTGAAAAAGGTGTTTCCCAAATTTCTTTCTCAGCCATTTAGCATTTATATAAAGAAGTGCTGCTGATTCTTATTTCTTTTTTCTTTCCTTTTTTTAAAAATTTTGTATCCAGCCTCTTTGCTGAAGGTGTTTATCAGCACTAGGAGTTGTCTGGAAGAATTTTGTGGATCACTTATGTATAATGTCATATTATCTGAGAATAGGGATATTTTCACTCCTTCCTTTCTAATTTGTATACACTTGATCTCTCTTAGTTTTCTTATGTCTCTAGCTAGAACTTCAAGTACTATATTAAATAGATACAAAGAATGTTGGCAGTCTTGTCTTGTCCCTGATTTTCGTGGAAATACTTTGAGTTTCTCTTCATTTAATTTGATGTTGGTTATTGGCTTGCTGTATATAGCCTTTATTATGTTTAGGTATGGGCTTTGTATCCCTGACCTCTACAAAGCTTTTATCATGAGGGCCTGTTAGATTTTATCAACTGCTTTTTCCACATGGCATGAAAAGATATGTGATTTCTTTTCTATCAGTTTCTTTATATGGTGAATTTTGCTGATGAATTTTCATATGTTGATCCATCCCTCCATCCCCTGAGATGAAGCCTATTTACTCATGATAGAGGATGTTTTAATGAGTTCTTGTATTTGGTTTGTAAGTATTTTATTGACTATTTTTGGTCTGAAATTCTCATTCTTGGTTGAATTGTTCTGTGGTATAGGGCTCAGGGTGACTGTTACTTCACAGAATGAGTATCTCTATTTTTTCTTTTTCTGTTTTGATTTTGTGGAATAGTTTGAGGAATATTGATATTAACTTTTCTTTGAAAGTCTTTTAGAGTTCTGTGCTAAAATCATCTGACCCTGGACTCATTTGGATTGAGAGATTTGTAATGACTGATTCTCTTTCCTTTGGAGTTATAGGAATAACCCCTGTTAAAGTTGTTTGTCTGATCTTGATTTAACTTTGGTAAGTGGAATCTATCAAAAAAAAAAAAACCATTCATTTTATTTAGATTTTCCAGTTTTGTGTAATAGAGGCTTCTGAAGTAAAATCTAATGATTCTTTGGATTTTCTTAGTGTCTGTTTTTATTGTCTTCTTTTTAATTTATTATTTTATTAATTTTGATGTTATGTCTCTGCCTTTCAGTTAATTTGACTAGATGTTCATCTACCTTGTTAATTTTCTCTAAGAACCAGCTTTTAGTTTCATTTACTCTTTGTATTGTTCTTTGTTCTTAAGTTATTGATTTCTGCCCTGAGTTTGGCTAATTCTTGCTTTCTATTCCTCTGTGGTGTTTTTGCCTCTCTTTGTTCTGGAGCTTTCACATGTGCTATCAGGTTGCTAGTATGAGAACTTTCCAGTTTCTTTGTGAAAGCTCTTAGTGCTATGAAATTTCCTCTTAGCACCACTATCACTGTGTCATACAAGTTCAGGAATATTTTGCCTTCATTTTCATTGAATTCTAGGAAGCCTTTAAATTCTTTATTTCTTCCCTGATCCAGTGGTCAATGACTAGAGAGTTGTTCAGTATCCATGAGTTTGTAGGCTTTCTGGTTTTTTTTTTTTTTTCTGTTATTGTTGAGGTCAAGCTTTAATCCATCCTGGTCTGATAAGATGCAAGATGTTATTTCAATCTTCTTGTATCTGTTGAGGTATGCTTTGTGATCTTATATGGTCAACTTTGGAGAAGTTCCATCAGGTGCTGAGAATAAGGTATATCTTTTTATGTTCAGGTGAAATGTTCTGTAGAAATCTATTCAGTGTTTTGATTCATAATATAGGCTAATTTCATTATTTCTCTGTTTGGATTCTGTCTTATTGACCTGTCCATTGATGAGAGGTGTGGTTAAGTTTCCCGTTATTAATGTGAGGGGTTCAATGTGTGATTTAAGCTCTATTAATGTTTCTTTTACAAATGTGGGTGCCCTTGTATTTGGAGCATATATATTTAGAATTTAGAGATCATCATGGTGGATTTTTTCTTTGATGTATATGAAGTGTACTTCCCCATCTCTTTTGATTACTTTTGGTTGAAAGTCTGTCTTATTACATATTAGAATGGATACTACAGCTTCATTCTTGAGTCTGTTTGCTTGAAAAAAAACCTTTTTCCAGACCTTTCCTCTGAGGTAATGTCTATCTTTGATGCTCAGGCATTTTTCTTGTATGCAACAAAATAATGTATCCTCTTTTTACATGTACTCTGTTAGCCTGTGTCATTTTATTGGGGAGTTGAGTCCACTGATATTAAAAGATACTAATGATCAATAATTGATGATTCCTATAATTTCATGTTAGTCGTGGTAGTGTGCATATGTATGTGTGAATCCTTTCTTTTAGTTTTGCTTGTGTGAAATTATTTATTTCCTGTGTTTTCTTTAGTGTAGTCACCATCCTTCTCTTGGCATTTTCCTTCTAGCATTCTCTGTAGGACTGGGTTTGTGGAAATATATTGTTTAATTTGGTTTTGTCCTGGAATATCTTGTTTCCTCCATCTATAGTTATTGAAAGTTTTGCTGGCTATAATAGTTTGGACTGGACTTTGTTATTTCTTAAGGGCTGTATGATATCTTCCTGTAGCAGTAAGGAGACCTGCCTTGAGTGGGGACAAGGCCCACCTGGCAACACTCATGCAGAGAAGGGGCCTTCATTTAAAATCAGCCTGAGACCTACCTGGACATGCCTGGACATGCCCTGAGATTGATTGTCTAGAGTCTGGTGACAGCTTGATGGGAACCATAGAAGAGGAGCCTGTGTCATTGATTCTGTACCAGCTCACTCTGCATGCAAACATTCTGGGCACGGGTCCCAGCAACATCGTACCAGACTCTTCTAGCTTTTTGAGTCTCTGATGCATTTCTCATAGGTCTGCCTTTATGTTTCTTTGCCCTTTTCCCTTGAGGCTTTTAATATTCTTTCACTGTTCTGTACATTTAGTGTTTTGATTATTATGTGGCAGGAGGATTTTCTTGTTTAGTCCAATCTATTTGGTGTTCTGTAAGCTTCTTGTACATTTATAGACATCTCTTTCTTTAGGTCAGGAACTTTTTCTGTGATTTTGTTGACAATGTTTTCTGGGATTTGAGCTGGGAATGTTATGCTTCTTCTATTCCTATTATTGTTAGATTTGGTCTTTTCATAATGTCCCAAATTTCCTCAATGTTTTGTTCTTGATTTAGCATTTTCTTTGACCAAAGTATCAATGTCTTCTATCATATCTTTTATGACTAAGATTCTCTCTTCCACCTCTTATATCCTGCTGATGATGCTTGTGTCTGTAATTTCTGTTCATATTCCTATGTTTTCCTTCTCCAGAATTGCCTTAGTTCATACTTTGTTTATTGCTTCTATTTCCATTTAGGCAATGAATAGTTTTAGTCATTTAATTCTATTTGTTTGCGTTTTCCTGTGTTTCTTTAAAGAGCTTCTTAATTTCTTTCACCTGTTTGATTTTATTGTATTTCTTTGAGAGATTTATTAAGTTCCTCTTTAAAGGCCCTTATCATCTTATTATTATTAGGCTTAAAGTCATGTTCTTCAGGTGTGCATGGATATCCCAGACTTGCCTTAGTAGGATATCTTGGTTCTGGTGGTACCATATTGCTCTGCTAGTCCCATTTGGCTACTGGCCTCTGGTAATCTCTGATGGTTGCCAGCCTCTGGTAATCTCTGATGGCTGGCAATCTCTGGGATTTCAGGTAGAGCTAGGGCCTGGAAAATGCCACACACAGAGAGCATGTCATAGATCCCACTACTGCTGGGTTTGCCTGGAGGAACCCAGCAAGCAAGGGATAGGGGAGTGGTCTCACTTAGTACTCCCTGATGGCTGCTGTCTCTGAGATTTTAGATAGAGCTGAGGCCTGCTTTATTATTCAGTTGTCTCTCTGCAGCTGTTGTGTCATGCTTATGGACAACCTAGACAGTCTTTGACCTTCACAGACCAGCTGAACAGCCTGGAAGGGTCTCAGACAAACTGTGCCACCTAAAAAGAGCATTATTCAACCTGTTGAGCACTCTACAAGCTCAGTAGTGTGCTCCATGTTGCCAGATTTCGTGATCTGCCATCCGTGCTAGAGTGGGCATTGGGGATGCATGTGTGTTTGAATCATTTCTGCTCCTACAAAGAGCCTTCCACCCATATTCCTGTAACCAATTCAAATAAAATTCACTTGTTCACCATGTTGAAATTTGGTGGGAGGCAAGCTTTGGTCTATTGTTAATTCCCTATCTGGGGTGAGTAAACACTATATATGTATATATATTCAGGAATGAATACCATTACATGAAAAAAATTTTCATAAACTGAATTACAATTCAAAATAAATAAAAAGTAAGAATAAAATTTGAGAAAACTAAATGTTATTATACTGTTACTGCAATTTACTTTCCACATTTTTATAAAAATGGAAGAACAAGAAGCTTTCTAGTCATAAAAGGCAAATGTGATGACTAATACCTTTACTCCCAGATTTTAAAGGGTGGGGACAAGGGGAATGAGAACTTGTAGTCTCTGAAAAATAGGGATATCCAGTCCAGTGTCAGATACATATAGTCAGATTATTTTCTACAAAAGTTAAATCAATAATAAAAAAATGAGTAAATGTATAAGGTTCAGATACTGGATAGATAAATACCAAATACAATGTTGCGTTGTGATTCCCATGCACAATGACATGCAGCTTGCTATTCTTCAGCTGAACCTCCAAGATTATATGTATTTTATCATTCAAGGTTTTTTTCCTATATTTTTAAAGTTTTGTGACAGAACTCAGGAACCTCATTATGCAAAATAAGCCCACCTTTACTGCTAAACCATACCTCTATCTCTGAAGTTTTAAATATTCTTTAATTAGCACCCAGAATTTTCTTGCTGTTAAAGCAATCTAATCTGTATATTACAAGATCTGTGTTTAAAATATATATAGTGCAATTCCCCATAAAATATTAATCAAAGTTTCTTATGTATTTTATAGCACTGTCTTCTAGAAATATTTTCTTTCTAAATGGTATGCACATGCTTATCAATACATCTTCAAGCAATTGTCAGAGCCAAAAGACCAAGGAAAGAAATCTATCCTTTCTATTAGTAGTACTTCTCACTAAATCAATTTTAGTGATAAACCAAACATTTTCATGCTATCAATATTTTCCTCTTCTTTATAACCTCATACATGAAAATACATTTTATTAAAAAATTTCCAAACTATTGAATGGTGATTTGTTTATATCACAGTTATATTAAAACTTGAAAGGAGAGAAATGTGTAATATGTCAAGGAAATTATAAAGGCAGTGCACAGCTCTAGCGAATTCCCAACTGACCTCAGTCTTTAAACTGCCCTAATTCAACTAACAATGTTCATATTCTGGAATTTATTTTATGGTGACAGTCTCCCATGCAAGTGCTAAGCAAGCCTGATTGTCTGATTTTGATTAGCCTCCAAGATCAGATATCAGATGTACTTAGAATGATAGGGCATAGGCAAAATGTCTTCCTGATAGGCGACATGACCTGCATGGATGTAACCACAGAAGCCGCAAAGCAGAAATGAACTATGGGAATAGGGGTGATAAGGAGCTCTTAAGAGGTAGATAGTAGAATACAGGTATTATGAAAGGGAAAATGGGAAAATATAGATTGGGGAGAAGGTTTTAAGAGTGAACAGAGGGGTGTATTATACATGGAGAAGGAGAAATAACTAAATTACATTATAATGCTTGAAAATATGATAAAACAAATTATTGTATAAGTTTACTTAAATTTCATAAGTTTTGTGTGTGTGTGTGTGTGTGTGTGTGTGCCTTTGCACACATGTATGTTAAATGAAGTTATATCAACTGTTTATTCCTTCAGACACAATACATTTTGGACACAGATTTTGGAGGAATCAGCTGGAATTGACCTGGAAGCCTCCTCTCTAAGGACTAGTTTCTTTTCTTTTTAAAATTGTTTGGTTGGTTTTTTGGCTTCTCAAGACAGGATTTCACTGTGTATCCCTGGCTGTCCTGGAACTTGCTCTATAGATCAGGTTGACCTCAATCTCAGAGTGCTGTCTCCTTTCTCTCCTGAGTGCTGTAATTAAAGGTGCGTATCAACACTGCTTGGCTGAGACTCTGCTGTACGAAGAAGCTTCTTTGATGAGGGGAGAAAGCTAGACTTATTTCTGGCCAATTTTTATTCAAATCAGGACAGAAACCAACAGCTATCTTGTTGGACTTAATGCCTGCTCAATAGGCAATACCTGGTACTGTAAACCTAGCCAATCACTTATGGTTAAAGTGGTCATAAACCTCAGAGGAGAACTTGCTGCAGCCATTTTCTTAAACTAATATAATTTCAAACTGTGTTCTAAATATTTATCCATATATATATATATATATATATATATATATATATATAGTGAAATATAGTTCTAACCAAAGAAAGTTTTTTTTTAACCAAGCAGATTGAGAAAAATAGAATAAGTGTTCATGAGCACTCAGCCCTACCTGATACATCTACAAAACACTCCCTACCTAAGGCTCAGTGAAAATCATGACGATGGGACAAAAAGAGTGAAAGACCCAAAAGGCCAAAAAGTCTTCTGTAAGACTATCTTTCAGACATGACAGGGAAAGTACACTCATGTATTCTCAATAAGATGGCAACCTAAACAAACCCTGCATAATGATCCCACCAATCAACATGTTAATGTGGGCAGAAAAACATTTACAAGGAACCACCCAGAGACAATGAGATTCTTTCAAAAAGTGGCTTCTGAAACATGGATAATCAGTATCCACCAGATGTGAGCTCATTATAAGCTCTCTGCTCCAAAATGGCTAGTCCTAAACACAGACACTTATAAGCAACAGTGAATGAACCCAATAAGTTTTTATGTACCTATCAAAAAATTGAATTTAAAAATCCCTTGATCTTTTGCTTCTCTATTTAAGCCATGTAATGTCCAATTTTCTTGAAACTTTATCGCACACATAAGAGTCTTTGCTATCACAGGTCCTACAATGGTCTTGACCAGGTACTATGCATGCATATATATACACATATGCATTATTCATACATACATACATACATACATACATGTGTAAAATAGCTACTAGCTTAGTGTTTTTATGGGACTCAAGACTCTTAGAAAGAGCGGGTCTCTGAGTCTTGTGTTTGTTCTTGTATCTCTTATCCTCCTTTGGCTTGACATGTCGAACCCATGTATATGATGATTTTTGCTTCATCTTATTATATTTTATTTTGTCATGTTTGCATCTCTTAGAATACTGTTCTTTTTTAATGAAAGACAGAAATGGAGTGAATCTGGGGGTGGGAAAGGGGGTGTGGAAGAACTGGGAGGAGTAATAGGAGAGGAAATTATAGTTAGGATATATTGTATGGGCAAATAATGTATTTTCAATAAGAGAAAAGGATGACTCTGTTATCAACACAAAACCTGACTGCTTCTGACTTCAGAAAAAATTCACTGCTATCTCTCACCTAGAACACACAAGCTGTACACACCAACCCATGTGCTCAGTGAGAGAAACCTTCTACATACATGCCAGGTGACATACTACCCCTTATTTGCCTCCAGCCTTATATCTGCAATTTTCTTAAATTCCCAAGGCACAAACACAATTACATGCCTAACTTTTTGTTTGTTTGTTTGTTTATACATCCCTAACTATATTTTGAATTGGCAAAGATAAAGGAACTTAATTTCTTTTATCATTAGTTACCAAATTCTTTATTTTATTTGGAGGAGGAGGAGGAGGAGGAGGAGGAGGAGGAGGAGGAGGAGGAGGAGGAGGAAGAATCAAACAAAACAACAGCAAACCCACATACTCAATGGAAGGTAGTCTAATTCCCAGTGGCTGGCCCTTTAAGAAAAATGAGTCCTTCCTCACCAGCATCCCTGCCAGCAGCCATCAGTTGTGAAGAGCTATACTTCAGTATACTTACCACAATTTTAAGGGTTTTCTTTGATGTCTTTCTGTCTAACCTGTTATTTTTTTTTGTGGGGTTTGTAGGATAGTAGTTTACACAGAAGCCTTTTATGTCCTTTCTCAACTGTCAGTCTTCAGTCATTATCCCATCACAAAAGTAGCTTCCTTGCACTTTACAATCAGTGGGAACATGGATCATAGACTTTCACATGGCTTCTGGTGACAGCACGGATCACAGACATCTACATGGCCCTTATCTGCTGCATAAGCCCTCAGCAACAGCACAGACCAAAGATATCAGCATGGTCCTTGGTGACAGCACATCCCACAGACACCAACCTGGCCTCAGGTGGCAGTATGGAACACTCACACCAATAAGGTCCTCTGGAGGCAGCATCAACATGGATATCAACATGGCCTTAGGCTGCATCCTAGACTATTTTGATACCTTTTGAGGTAACTCAGGCATTTGTCATCCACAAGGCTCCTGTTACTTTAAGAATACTGACATCCACATGATCTTTGGACTTCAACATGGCCTAGAGTAGAAAACCATGGATATCAAGTGGTCCCCAGAGGCAGCACGGACCAAAGAGGTCTTTTGAGTAGAACCAAGCCAGAAAACTAACGGCTATCTCAGATACCCTGTTGTTTTTACGAAACAGGGAGTTGTTCAGCTTGACAATGTGTTGGGGTGAGGGGTGGAGGGATTCTCAGTCTTCCCAAGGTCCAGGCTCCTTTATATCATTCTATAGGGCCTACTCAGAAAAGACAAGCACTCTTCCACATAATATATTTATTTTGCCCAAACAGTTTTACATGCAAATATTCATTGCAATGTCATTGGTTTGGTTCATGGCTTCTAGTTTCTCAAGCACCATAAATACTGAACCATTATTGAGGCTCTTGTTGGATATCCTGCTGTGGCACAGAGACAGGGTGATGCTGCAGCAGAGAAAGGTGTCCAAAACTAGGTTCTGTACAAGCTCTTGGCTGCCGCACATTTTCCTGGCCTCCATGTCTGCCCCATGAGTCTCATCAAGCTCTACTTTTGTGCCTGTAGGCTATTTGCAGGGATGTTGCTCTGGACTCTCTGTCTTCCAGCAGGTCAAGCAGTATGGGCTACAGTCTTAGCAGCTCCATGTCGGGCCTAGGGCTGGCCCAATTAAGCAATGACCTGTTTCTGCAAGACCTCCAGGCCACTGCACATCTCCCTGTTGTGGGTGCCAACAATCCCATGGCTTATCAGGCACAACTTTTATGCTTGCTGCCTGCTGGCTAAGACATGGGAGCAAAGGGTAAAAATTTGTCATTCTCCATTGAGTGTGTGGCTTTCTTCCTCCATCTTTCCTTTCAATTTCATGAGTCCACCTTTTAGAAACATCTTCCCACAAGACCCGTCCCCTTTTTCCCTTAGTTGTTCTGGAGCTAATGTGGACTCTGCAGACTCCTTTTCTGCCACCATGTCACCCTTGGAGCCTCCATGGGTCCCTTAAGACTCCTCAGAGCCTCTTATTCCTGTATTTCTTCTGTTTGTGCCTTTATCATAGTTTCCTACTTGACACATGAACTATATTACATATTGATCTATAGGCAACATGAAATTGGAACTTACAGGGAACAAACAATAATATTCAGTATTCAGGAATTATTAATATACAAGTTTTAAGGATATCTAAATCCTGGGGATGAACAAAGTACTCAATTATGCTGTTCTTAGAGATTTTCAAATTTATGATTCACACTTAGAATAGAAGAACAGTAGAAGTTCTTATTATTGAACAATAGGAATCACAGTGGCCATGGCTTGAAATCTCTTGTTCACTAACTGACTATCTGTCTTAGCTCAATCTCTATATAGCTACTCTATACAGCAGTACCTCTACTCTACAAATCAAATGAACCATGTGTACTTGAGTCCTTCTCAAAGTGTGTGTGTGTGTGTGTGTGTGTGTGTGTGTGTGTGTGTGTGTGTAAAAACCAAAATTGAAGGTGTATTTTGAGAATGTGACTAAGTGTTATATACATTTTCCAGTTCTATATATATTTTTTGCTTATATGTAAAAACTCCAGCATTTACAAGTGCATGCATTGAAAAGCATAAGGCAAATCTAAACTCAGATTGCAGCATAGAATGTGCAACTCCTTTTTTAAAAGGTATGTACTTTATTTTGTAACTCATTAAAAAGAAAAAATTCTTTCTAAAATAGTGTTAGCACTGATTGTCATAAAGAGTATCGTTTTATATGTGTTGTTTATAACACATATACTTCTTTTATCCATTATCATAAGCAATGTTGTATAATTTAAGTGGTGTATGTTTCTTCCTTGGCTATCACAGGACTATTGAAATAAATTTAAGAATGGTCAAAAAACAAAACAAAACAAAAGCAAAACAAAACAAAACAAAACAAAAAGACTCTTTGGAGCTCGATTGGGGGAGCTGATAGCCAGCTGCCATCTTTATTTTTCCCAATCTTTATTTAATTTTTTAAAAGTCTTTGTTCAGCAGAAAATTTTCTTAACTCTCTCAAGACTCTGTTTTATATCTTTAGGCTCCTTCATAATTTCTTTGAACATTAAGGTTGGTGAGCTGGGATAACAGGATAACATTTTTAACAGCCATTGTATGAATATTACTTTAGTCATGTCGCTACACAAAAGCTTCAAGTTTAAGTCTGTAGGACTCATATCTGTTATGAGTATAGTTTCAAGTTTGTGTATTTTATAAGGTAGGTGCTGTTCCTGAGAATAATGGAGAAAATTTCAATCCTAATGGCACATTATATTTAATTAAATTTGGTATTACATTAACCCAAGTCACTTGTAATATTGTCATAAATCTCAACACATTTGTTGTTTTATCATGCTAGCAGTTATTTTACACCATTATGAGGTTGGAGATACCTGAGTCTGGTGTAAAATTTCTGATACAGTAAATGTTTGTAGTTTTCCTGAAGGGCTTTGGTTTGGTTTTTTTTTTTTTTTTCCAATTTAATTGGCCCAATGTGATTTTTGTTGTTGTTGTTCTCTGGTTTTTGTTTTGTTTTATGTTTGAGCAAATAGTTATGCTGTATTTTTGGAGAAAGAAAAGGGATTCTCTCAAGGTTTGCTAAAAAGAGTGAGAAGTAAAGAAGTATCTGTGATCATCCCAGGAACAATAGCAACAGCCTTCACAAGACCCACCAACGAATAGAGTATTTAATGTCCCCAAGAAGCTTCTTGTTCTCCATAAATTGATTTCTGGAAAGGACACATTGTCAGAAACTGGTTTGTCAGAATTCTACATCTTGATAGAGCCATGTCTTCAAATAGCAGGGGCTGTGGTGCTTACAGTGCAGAATCCGTGTCTCATTTTCCGTACATATTCTGCATCCATTTGTGAGTAGAACTAGATAAGGCACCCTTAACTAACAGCTTCATTTCCTATACTTTTCTAATCACACCGATTTTTTCAAATCTTTTGGTATGTCTCACTCATCTATATCTATTTTCTTAGCCCTAAGAAAGCAAAGTGTGCTAAGGGATAAATAAGCTTTACTTGACTCTCATCAATGAGTCACCCAATCTCGATTTAAAAAAAATATTTCTTTATGGACTTCAATTCTTATTTAACCCTTCCTTCTCAGAAGTAGCTTCCATAGATCTTTGAACTGGAGTTCAAAAGTAGAACGGTAGCTGAAGGTGATTCATTAGTGAGACTCAGAAATGACTGAGATTGGTATCATAAGGCCACATGTCTAAGTCAGAGTTGCTACTGCTGTGATGAAGTGCCATCATGGTAAGAGGCATGACATTACCGACCAGCCACCAGAATCTACTTTCAGAGTAGCACAGGGTGGTGAGAAAAACGAGCTATAAAATCATTATGAGACAGACAATATAAAGTTATGGCTAAGCTCTTTTAAAACCAATTTCTTAGAAAATAGTGATACAACTTACGTTGTTGTTAAGGAGGGAAGTCATAGTATATTGTTAAATGTTTCTAAAATATATTAGTTTATAATAACCAAGGTAGTAAAGCATATTGATTTTGTGGCCAATAGGAGGACTCTGTGCTGGAACCCACATGATGGAAGGCGAGAACAGAATGCTGCATTTTGTTTGCTGACAGCCACACAGGCATGATGACACTTGGAGACCAAACATGTGTGTGCACAGATTCGCATGTGTTCATGTGAACACACACACACAGACACACACACACACACACACATACACACACACACACACAAAGTATATATGAAAACATTAAAACAACATTAATTTCTATTTATTTTAAACATGAACAGTTTAAACCTCATGGATTGCTAAAACTTAAAACTTTAGGGCATTCTGAACTCCCTTGTTGATCTAACTCTGAACCTCAAGCAAAGGAGCACTCTCTCGTCACCCACAGGTCACTGGTGTGGATTTGGAGCTCTGTTTTTGGCAGCTATCCCAGAGCTATGAATTTATGTGTGATGGAATGGCCCTTTACTTGTTGCTGCTTTTTTTTTGGGGGGGGGAGTTGGGGGGTAGTCAGGGTCCATGAACTGGTAATTGAGGTTGACTTTGAAGTACTGTACCCCTTCCCCCCTCCCAAGTTCTAGAATTAAAGGCATATACAACAACATGTGGCTCTGATACTGGTCTTTATTATGAGTTATGAAAAAATTCAAATTCTTCCTGGTAAAAGACTCATTAATTGGTTTTCTACTGAAAAAGGAAATTATATTTTGTCTTCATCAATGAGCACAATTTCAGGTGTACATAAATCCAGGTATAAATATGACTTGAGAGTTAATCTTTGATAAACAGATTATGATTTGCTTTTGAACAATTTCTTGCTATATAGCCCTGAGTAGCATCAAATTCCTGATCATCCTACCTCTGATTGATAGAACTTTAGGCATATACTACGATGACCAGCAACAGAATATTCTATAAAAGAAATCATATCAAAAGAACAAATTTCAAATGTGGACAATAAAGACAAGATAAAATCAAACTGCATATATTTCAGGTTCGTTTGTCAGAGTGAAAATGAAACAAACACATAAGATCAGCGAAGTCAAAAGCAGCTACTGCTGGTTTGTGTTAGTGTCTCTTGACTGCATCTTGAGCCTTTTAATTTGCACAGGATTAGGATCGGAACATATGCCTTTCAGCAGATGTACTCCACATGTTTCGGGGAGTGTATTTTGTACTTTTATTTGAATCCTACTATAACCCTGCCTGTAAAGAAATAATAGCAACTAGAAAATATACACCAGACAAACAGTCACATCTGTGGGAATAATATACATCAACATAAAAACTGCTAGTGTTTTGTGAACACCTGAAGCAACACTAAGAAATTAATAACTATTCTCTCTATGAGACACCCTCTCCTCCTGGACAGGAGAGAGAAGGCTGTGTGTCCTCCCTGGAAGACAGTGCCTAGCCACTACCATCACAGCTGTGTTCTTAAGGACAGTTTCAAAACAAGCAGAATCCAGTGCTATTCTAAACTCTCTTCTTTAAAAAAGCAGTATTTTGATTTTTAAAATTTGCTTATGAGGTAATAGGATTCCATTATGGATTTCCATAGACATTTTGTTTTGGTTGACAACACTCACCCATCCTCCACACTGCCCCAAAGCCCTTCACTTTCTGTTTCCAGCAACACCTTCCAGATCCCTTCCCTGCTGTGCTCTTTAACTTTCAGTATTTTCCCCTTTACTTCCCTCTATTGTTTTCTTTTGTTTTCAGGCACATGGGCCACTCTCTAATAACCTAAGCCTCTTGTTATGTGAAGAGGGAAGAACTGAGTTCCTAAGAGCTCCTGTCAGCTGTAAAATGCCCATTGTTTTTTGCATTCATTTAAATTTCCTTTTAGGGATATGTTAAAGTACCCAGAGTGATTGCTATTTGAGCTAAGTTTTAATTTGATACTTTTTACAGTGACCTAAAACTTTACATGTTATACACACACATAGCTAAATTTATTTGATATACACTTATATACCTAAATACACAAGACCAGTCTGGAAAATAGTACTTGTATATACGAATATATGACCATTTCATTTTGGATTATCAGTTGGTGTGCTCTTCCCTGGGGAAGACTATGTCTCTCACTTGGAACATTCCTTTGTTTCCATAACATTCTTTGTGTGGAGTTGAGACCTCTAGGTCTTTTATCAGTACACTTCACATGTCTATTGATGCTATTCTTGTTCAGCAGGTGAGGTTTCATAATAATTTGATGATATCTATGACTTAGTTTTAATTTAGCCTATCTTATTGGTTCTGAATTATTATTTTTAAATACTTTTATCGCATCAGGACTGAGTGTGTTCTTTTCCCCTGTGGCCTGGCGGGTGGTGAGGGAGTTCCCTTTTTCTGAGACATAGGGAAGGGGGGAGGGGGAAGAAGGGTGGGACTGGGAAGAGAGGGGGGAGAGGGCTATGATTGGGCTGCAAACTGAATAAATAAACTAGTTAATTTTTAAAGACTTTCATTGAATGTAGTTATTTACTTGTATGTGTGCATATGGAAGCACATGTCAGAGCTGAGGTGCTGAGGTTCAGAGATCAACTTGATGAAGTTGGTTCTCTTGTTCTACCACTGTGTCCCAAGGATTGGACTCAGGCTGTCAGACTTGGCAGTAAGGGCCTTCACATACTGAAACAACTCACATGTTCAAATTATTTTTATATTTTAGTATATATATTATTTTTATTTTATTATTTATTATAATTTATTCCCATTACATCCTGATTGTTATCCCCTTACTCTTCTTCTTCACGGTTCTCACACTCAGTCTTTCTTCTGCCCTATTCCCCTCCCCTACACCTGACATGGGTGGGAAGGGAGCACAGCCCATCACATCTCATCAGGATAGCCTGCATCCCCTTCCTCTGTCTGCCTTTAAGGCCTTCCTGCCAAGGGACAGTGATCAAATTGTGGGCACCAGAGTTCATGTCAGAGGTTTTACAGCAGTTCCCTCTCCCTCCCTCCCACATGAAGAATCAGTTGTCCATTGGCTACATCTGAACAGGGGATTTAGGTTCTCCTCATGCATTGACCTTGGTTGGTGCATCAGTATGTGTACAAGCCCCTTCGTGTCCAGATCCACAGCCCTGATGGTCTTCCTGTGGTGTTCCTGACCCTGTATGGTCCTTCCAGCCCCTGACTCTTCCATCCAACTCTCAGTGCTTTGCCCAGAGCCCAGCATTGAACCCCAAATATAGGGACACAAATCATTTTTAAAGGAGCATTTTAAGGTTAAAAAAAAAAAAGACGGTTTAAATCAATCTACTAATAAAAAGTATAATAAAAAGATAAAGTTATCTATACAAAACATTAAAATTCTGCTTTCAAAATATGCTTAGAATGTTTAAATTTCATGGTTTTGAATCCTTATCCATGATAAGATGCTGTTATAATTTTAGAAGGTATTTGTTACTTTATGTTTTCAAAATTAAATGTGAAGTCATTTTATGTATCCTAGAATCTGTTGATTTCTGTATAAGAAACGAATACCAATGGTGTAGTTTTTGTCCTGAGAATAAAGATTAAGGTGCACATAAACAGGTCATGGACCCTTGACAAAGATATCAGTAAACAAAATTTTATATAATAAAAGCACTGATAATAGCAAAGGAAGTCAGAGAACAAACAATGGATTCACTAGATGTTCTGAAATTGGAAAATAAAAAGAATTACAAGCTAAGTAATCAGGAGGCATTGCAGAGTTGGGAATTGGAAGAAGTTAATCTCAAGCACCAATCCAAAGGATAACAGGTTCATTTGCCAAACCCCAGCATGCATCAGAGTCCCAGGGAAACTCTCAGAAGGCAATGCCCTGCCAGGTCTCATGTTTCACTTATAATGAAATGTATAGAAGCAAGCACACTGACAGACAATGTTAATAGATTTGACAAATTGAGCTTTAAAGGAAAATTGAGTGTCTATGATGTATATATTTCAGCTCCTTAACTTTTACTGATAAGTTTGCACGGCAATAATGTGTTATAGAATGGCATCTTTCTAGAGGTAGTGAGATGTGGAAGAATAGAGACTATAAAGGAAGTGGACTAAAAGTCTCATGCACTAGCCAACTTTATTCAGAGCCTCAGAAAATTTATAGTCTGAGGATAAGGAAAGATCGCATGATCAAAGTTCTCATGAGTTCATTACAACCACAAGGACAAACTGCATATGTAGAAACATGTTTTTCCATAGAGGGATAAAAGATGGTTTAAACATTTAATTGAATGTGAACAACAAGCCGTAAATGAGTAATCTGAAGTAAACTCATTCACATCCTCCACCTGGAAAGAGCATAGAAACACATTCTTGAAAACAATTCTGTGCTTTGAAGAAACTGAGGTAACTCATTTTCTTGCACTGTTCTCATAAGCATGAAGAATTGTCCTTACATGAACCCATACTTGTACCATTTTTGACAGTGACAAAAATGCCCATGGCCCACTCAGAAATTCTCATGACTATGTAGCCACAGGTTATTCATTAAAAAAAAAATACCATCGGATAGTATGAATTTTTATAGATGAATGTATTCTCCACTAGGGATTTATGAGAAATTTTATATAATTTCAGGCAAGAAACTTTCATTACAAACCAAAATCATTAAATTCTTTAGGCTTCTATTTTAGCAGCATTCATCATTAGTGATGTCTATGTGTTTTTGACCCTGGATCAATCTTAATTAAGATGAGGTTAATCCACTCACCTCTCTCTAAAAAGGGGAAAATATCTTACTTCTTTAATGAACATCTTATCAACAGGAACATTCCAATTTTCCATATTTATGTTATAAAATTGTATAGTTCTCATCAAACCTTAAAGTAACATTACTTTTGCATATATTCATTATTTTCAAATATCAATATAAATGAAAAAAACCCTTAAAAACCCAGGAAAACACAATTAAGCTGGAAATGAGTAAAATAGTTTAATACCTGAAAATGGAAGTAGAAGTAATAAATAAAACACAGAGGTAATCCTGAAGAGCAAAATCCTAGGGTAGATACCACTTACCAGTGTTAAATCAAGAGCAGGTAAACAATCTAAATAGACCTGTAACCCCTAAGAAAATAGAAGCCAAGAGTAAAAGTTTCCCAAGTGACAAAAAGCCCAGAATTCTACTAGACCTTCAAAGAACAGTTAAACAATAGTCTTCAAATTAGTCCAAAAAAAAAAAAAAAAGGAACATTGTTAAATTCATTCTTTGAAGCCACAGTCATGCTGATACCGAAGCAACACAAAGACCCACCAAAAAAGATAATTTCAGACCAATTTCCCTTATGAACATTGATGCAAAAATATGCAAGAAAATATTCACAAACTGAACCCAAAACACATCAAGAACATCAGCTATCATGTTCAAGTCAGCTTTGTTCCAGGGATGCAAGGATGGTTCAACCTACAAAAATCTACCAATGTAATTTACCATATAACCAAAGTTGAAAGGAAAACACACACACACACACACACACACACACACACACACACACACACACACACACGATCATCTCATTACATTCTGAAAAAGCCTTTGACAAAAATCCAATAATCTTTCGTGATGAAAGTCTTGGAAAGTTCAGGGATACAAACCTCATACATAAACATAGTAAGACAATAGCCAACATCAAATTAAATGGAGAGAAACTTAAAGCAATCACACTAAAATTAGGGATAAGACAAAGCTGCCCAGTTTATCTGTATTTCTTCCATATAGTACATGAAGTTCTACCTAGAGGAATAAGACAACTCGTGGAGATCAAGGGGATACAAATTTGAAGAAAGAAAGTAAAAATATTGTTATTTGCTGGTGATGTGGTAGTATATGTAAACAACCTCCAAAATTCTACCAGGAACTACTATAGCTCATAGACATGTTCAGCAAACTGGCAAGGTACAAGACTAACTCAAAAATAATAAGTATCCCCCTATATACAAAGCACAGGCAACCAACACCCTTCATAATAGGCACAAACAATACAAAAGAACTTCTAGATCAAAACTCTCAACATAAAACCAGATACACTGAAGCTGATAGAAGAGAAAGTGGGGTATAAGCTTGAAAGCATTGACACAGTAGATAACTTGCTAAACATTACAGACACTAAGATTTAAAAAATTAATAAATGGGACCTCATGAAACTGAAAAACATCTGTAAGGTAAAGTATACAGTTAATAGGAAAAAACAGCAGCCTACAGAATGGGAAAAGGTTTTCACTAAATCTACATCTGACAGAGAGTTAATATCCATATATAAAAAGAACTCAAGAAACTAGACATCAACAAACCAAATAATCCAATTAAAAAGCAGGATATAGATATAAATAGACAATTCTCAACAGAGGAATTTCAAATTGCCAAGAAACTCTTAAGCAAATGTTCAAGATATTTATCCCATTAGGGAAATACAAGTCAAAACTCCTTTGAGATTTCATCTTACACCTGTCAGAATGGCTAATATTAAAAACAGAAGTGGCAGCTCAGGCTGGTGAAGAAGGGGAACTCCCCTTAATTGCTGGTGGGAATGCAAAATTCTACAGTGACTTTGGAAGTCAATATGGTGATTTCTCAGAAAATTGGGCATCAATTTCCCTTAAGATTTATCTGTACCACTACTGGGTATAAACCCAAAGGACACTCCATCATATCACTAGAATGCTTACTTAACTATGTTAATAGCTGCATTATTCATAATAGCCAGAAACTGGTAAAAATCTAAATGCCCCTCAACTGAGCAATGGATAAATAAAATGTAGTACATTTACACAGTGGAGCATTACACAGCTGTCAAAAATGACATCATGAAAATTTCAGGTAAGTGGATAGAACTAGAAAAAATCATCCCAAGTGAAGTAATTTAGACACAGAAAGGCAAACATAGTATGCATTCACTTATTAAGTGGGTATTAGCAGTTAAGTAAGAGATAATCATGCAACAATCCTCAGATCCAGAGATGTTAATAACAAGGAGGACATGGATCTTTCCAGGAAGGGGAAAAAGAATAGATTTTGTGGGCGAACAGAGGCATCAGGAGGGAAATGGAGGAATACTGGGACAATACTGGGAGGGAAAACTGGGATTAGAGGTATATCTGGGGAGATGTAAAAAATCTAGTGCAATAGAAACTACTAGAAATATAAGTGGATGACCATAGGCAAGACTCCTTGTAATGGGGGGTAAAAGCTATCCTCAGTAAACAGGCAATGCTTTCAGTACAGGATTGGGACAGCAACCCATCCACAAATTCTTCCACCTACAATGTGTCCTGTCTACAAGATGTGCTGAGAAAAATGTGGGCCAGAACTTCTGTGTATGGCCAACCAATAACTTATCCAACTTGAAATTCATGCCACGAGCAGGAGTTTGTGTCTGACATGCTCTGGAGGGCAAGGAACCAGGGGTGGACACCCCAGAGACCTTTAATGGAACAAAACAACACTAGAAAAAAGTCAATGAAATGATTCCTAATAGTATTCATAGATAAGAGGCTAGCACAATCATCATCAGAGAGGCTTCATCCAGCAACTGATTAGAGCAGATGCAGAAAACCACAGTCAAATGCTAGGCAGAACTTAGTGAATCCTGCAGAAGAGCTATATAGGAAGGATTGACATAGCAGCTAGATGGGTCAAGGACACCACAAACAAATCTACATACTCAACTAAACAGGCCTCATAGGGGCTCATAGAGGGGTCTGACCTAGGTCATGTGCATGTATGTTATAGGTGTGCGTAGCTTGAATATGTTGTTGTACTACTAACAGTGGGAGCAGGGTTTGTATCTGGCTCTTTTGCTTGCTTTTGGACCCTTTTCTTCTACTTGATTGCCTTGTCCAGCTTTAATATGAGGGACCATGCCTAGTCTTACCGCAAATTGATATGCCATGTTTAGTTGATATCTCTGGGAGGTCTGCCCTTTTCTGATAGAAAATGGAGAAGGAAGGAATATGGGGGAGAGTAGAGGAGGGAGGAGGAGAAGGAGGGAGAAGAGACTGAGGTCAGGATGTAATATATGAGAAAAGAATAAAAATACAATAAAAAATAAACACAGATGTTTAACAAACAAACAAAATGTTTAATTTTGTGAAACATTGGTAAATTTTAAGCTTTGAATTATACCTAGTAACAAAATGATACCTATTACTAATATCCACCCCAGAATAGTAAGTAATGCAAGAACTCTATTGATCTGAGGCATTAGCATTTATAATAAGTTTTAATAAAAATGCCAGCTACCTAAACTCAATGAATTTGTGTACTATTTTGTTTTATTTCATTATTTTTTACACCTCTAACCCAATTGTCTGACTTAGAAATCATTATGTATCATTATTTCTGATACATGAATAGATAATTCTGACAGTCTTGAATATTACTACTGTGAGATACCTACTATTATAATTATACCAATACAACTCTTTTCCTTAAATATTGCTTCAGATAATTCCCATTGATAACATATACAAGTGCAATTTGTATTTCAGTCTTTTCACTATTCTCTTGGTAAATGAGTAATATCTTAATTGGAAAAAGATGAATAAAATATGATGAGTCACACTATTCTAAGTTTGAAAGAATTATTTGCCACTTGCAAAACTCCTGGATTCTGTGTACATGAATTTAAAGAATTATATTAAGGTATAGAAAAATAAGATTGCACTATTATCAATTCCTGAACAGCTGTATTTTAACCAGAGCATGAGTTTCTTTGGCTGTGATTCCAGCTTGAAAGGCTCATCCATCTACTGAACTGCAATATTGGCACTGAATGTCATGCATGTATACTCAACCATGTGTATTTGGTTTTATAACATCAAAGTATTAACACTCATGCTCTGGTTAAAATATACAAATAAAAACAAGCTGAAATAAAATATATAATTCAAGGGTCATGTAAGTTTCACATAAAATATAAATACATATCAAAATTATCTATAATTATCATATCTAATATAAATCAAATACAGAATACTACAAAAAGTTATAAAAACATTCAAATGTATTGTAGCAAACATACAATTAAAATGTTTAAAAAATAAAATGTTTTAGGGTTCTCTTATGATTACTAGCAAAATATCAAAACATCAATGTATTATTAGAAAATAATTTAACATAATGTTTAAAGTGAAGCATTATTTTTAGAAAAGAAAAGTTTTTTTTCTTAGGCACATTAAGGTTACCATGGTATTGCCTAAGCATCTTTTTGAGGAGCTTTTCCCTCTAGATGATGAGAAATCTCTTTACAGCTCTGCAGCATAATGTTGCTAAATTTAGTGTGAGTGCCTCTCAGGCCCGATCTCCCTGCTCAGCACTCTTACAGCTTCTGCCTTGTAAGTGGCTAGCAGCATAAGCATGTGCCATTGCACATCGATTCAGGGTACATGTACAACAGGGGAAGAATTCACATGCAACTTCCAATGCATTTAAAGAGGATTTTCCTGCTGGCTTTGACTGTTGAGAACTGTTGTGGGCTTTGACAAATATAGTTAGTGGCAGATGTGGGGAAAATCATAATACGATGAAGAAGACTGAGAAATTCGGAAGATGAAAGTCCTTTGTCTCACCCCTATGGACAGAGTATGGAAAGCATCTACGTGTGTTGAGAACAAAGATTAAAGGAGACTGGGGGTAGAGGCAGATGTAATTTCTTAACATGCTGAATGCTTGTTTTTACACCCATTTGAGACAAGAAATCACCCATAAAGGAACAATGTGCCCAAGCTTACAACATTAAAGCTGAGTTGTCATGGTGATGTCACTACATGTTCCCATCAGTAATGTATATAGTTTTTGGTGCCTGATTCATAAATTTGTTCATAAAATTTAAAAAAACTGTTTACTTAAAAGATATTCAATAAGCACTGTCACTTAGAAAGAGAAACATACGCATGGACCGTGTTAATTATAAAAAATTGGAGCTTTTCCTCTTTCCTTCCCTTTACAAACATTTCAGTCTGACATAGACTCCATGGTCCTCAATCTGCCCTGCACAGACCCACTTCACAAGGGAAGCTCTAAGTATGAGAAAATGAGATATGCCAGAGATACTCCTTGCTTCTAGCATATGGAAATATAGAAAATGGCAGCCTATGGCTTGGGAAGCAGGATTCCATCAAATTGAATTTGCTTCAGCCTTGAACCTGTACTTACAGTCTTTTGAAGTGTTGGAAATACAGTTTATATTGTTTACACATGACCCAATTGAGTAGATTTTGTTAGAGCAGCCTCAAAACATTAAGACACAGTGTAGAGGGCAGTTGCAAGCATCATAAAGAGCCCATGCTGAGAACCATGAGTTCTCTGTCCCTTGGGGAGAAGAACTGTTTCCATTAAGAATAATCTTTCTATGTTGGTGGATGTTTGAGTCTAAGAGATTGTTCACAAGTGAAAGGTGCATTGTTGCTTGCTTATAGGCTCAATAAAAGTATAGGAGTGTGTTCTAGAAGATGTTCACCTCACACAAACTTAGCTGCAAAGAGGCATGAAAGCACCTCGATGATGTGAGATGTGAAAGATGCGAGAAGTCAGGTGGGATGAAGTGAGCATCCACAAGAGAAACACAGAAGCCAGATGTGCTAATATGAACAGCTTCCTTAAAAGGTAGTAACTAATGGTATGGACTGAGGTAAGTTGCCTAGAGAGAGGCATTGAAACTGGCAAGGATGAGGAGGCTACAGCTCAGGAGCATGGAAAAGTGAATCATGTTGGTACGATAGTGCAAGTCTGTACAGAATTTTACACGTCAGTGTCCTTAGAAAGGTCTCACTGTGTGCACATAGCCCACGCTTGGCTGAAACTCTTGATTCTTCTTACCTTGGAAGTAACGGGATCACAGGCAGGGATTATAGCTACAGAGAATTGTATTGTTTACTTGCATTTACTAAAAATACTTATCATCTATATATGTATTCCTCAGTCATATACTTGTTGATCACCCTCTCTTTTTTCTTTAGTGACTTGCCTGGATTGTTTCTATTAGTAATGACAATAAGCGCATTATATTTCCCATTCTATGACAAAGGTAAGGCTGAGAGAAAAAAACTCATGATCATGATAGTAAGGAAGAAAGGTACACACAGGCATGCTTTGTGAGGAATGCTAATAGAATTAACAATTAAGTGTCATAGACTTCAAACAAACACTAGTCTGTCTTTAAAAGGGATGTTTGAATAAGCACCTCAGTAAAGCTAAGTAGAGACTCTTTCATTGAAGCAAACACATTCTCAGTCCTGGTAACATTAACCTTGAGTCAAAACAGGTTAAACTTTCTACCCAAAGAAGTCTTCCAAAGAACAGAAGTTCTTCAGGAAGGACTTCAGGCAGGAGTCTATGCTAAATACTTGTAAAGTGATTTTACTTTGTGTCAGGGAAGAGTTTCACTGTAGTGGTTAAAAAGGAAACACTGCAGGTGATAATTGGAGTAGGACACTGGTATGTGGCTTAGGGAGCAAAACCAATTCATGGACAAGTAGGTGGGGTTAATGGTCCTTAACATGGGGGTCAGGTATAATGAAGTACATGGAAGTCTCATTTTGCATGTATAAAGACACCTAAAAGTTCTGGTTGAAACACAATCTCAGACTTTAACCATTATCTTTAATCTTTTCTCTCTTATTCTGTGGTCATAGAAATGTGTTAGACATTATGTAATAGCACAAAAGCAAAATGATAAAGTGAATTAAATTCCTCTTCTGGTACTAAATAAATTCCAGGAAAATTTACAGTCAAATTAACTCATAGTACTTTTTGCTTCAAGTATTGACAATTTTGAATACTAAGGAATTATCACTGTGTTGAGTAAATGAATGTAGTTGAACAAAGACAATAGATATACTAACATAGAAGGAGGAATGTCCTGGAGGCCTCAACCATCCACAAAGAACAGAAGGTAAGGGAGAGAGAGAGAGAGAGAGAGAGAGAGAGAGAGAGAGAGAGAGAGAGAGAGAGAGAGAGAGAAGGAGAGGAGGAGAGAGAGGAGGAGGAGAGAGAGAGGGGAGAGGGAGAAAGGGAGAGAGATGAATTGATAGTTCTCTTCAGGGAAGAGCAAACAAATTACGTATTCAATACCAAATGGCCAAACCTGAAAATCTACACACAAGTAAGATTTTACAGACTGAGTAGATTATACTTATTTATACATATATGTATAATAATTCATGAAATAAAGTCTATGAATATGGAAAACATCAAGGATGGGTTTGGAGGGAAAAATGAAAAGGGAAAATGATATAATTATATTAATCTAAAAAATAAATAATTAAGAATTCTTTATCAAACAAAAGCTAAATGAAAGAAGGTTTTAAAAAGTAACATAAGATGACACTATACACCATAAATAACACCTGTGTTACACATCAAAGATTTTTTTATCATAATCTTGGGTTAGTAATATTTTCTGAAATCTAAGAAAATGTCATAAATGAAAAAAATTCTGTGTCCTGATTTATGCTCAGTACATCTGTTTTATTATATAAACCATATGAACAATATATAACCATGAATATATATACATATATATAATATTCCACAAACTGATATAGAACTATAAACCTAGTTACAATATATCAAAAGACAAAAGTGTCATTCAAGAACCAGAATCTTTGTGTTGAATAGTCAAAACTGTTTATGCCATTCACAGTTGACAAATTGAGAGTATGTTGATATTTCTGACTACAGTATTCTTGACTATATATAAAAACATGTTAATTACCTCATAGGACTTTTTGCAGATTATATTAATTGATACTAAGTCTTTAAATTACTAAAGTAGAGTAAAATTCAAGGAGTGTTATAAGGTTATCACACTAATTTAATATCTAAGGTGTGGTGTGAGAATTAGAACAGTAGACATATGAAACAATAATTTTGGAAAAATAAGAACTGAGTGGCCATTATTACCAGAAGTTTTGTTTGTAGTCTACCGAGCAAGTAGCTTTCTAAGTATGTTTTGGGAAACTGACCTATAAATCCTTTTCACTAAATTTGTAGTATTTTCATTAAGTAGACCTTATTTGAGGCACTAAAATGATTATACTGACATTTGAATTTGTTGTAAAAATGTTGTCTGGTTATTTCTAAAAGTAGATACAAACTAACTATGGTTTGACTTGTTGCTGTTTTAACTTTTTGTGTTCATCTTTAATTCTATACTCTAGAGGACTTTTCCATCATGAACTCACAGTCTAATAAGCAAACTAACCCTTACAAAAGCATAGGCCTAAAATGGTAGAATTCATATGGTAATTTACTTCTTCTGTAGTGTGCTCTTCTCTCTGTTAGCTGTAGGGTGAATGCTTATTGACTTTCTGTGAAGTTGTCTTGAATCCTGTAGAAGCAGGACCCTTAATGCAACAAATTCAATAGGCTAGTGAGAAAAAAGAAATTTCAATACACCCATTGCAGAGGAATGACAGTATAAAGCATAGGCAAAAATGGTCATCTGTTGTGTTAGTTTGGCATAAGACAGTGATGTCCCTGGAAGCAAAAGTATCCCTGCCTTTCCTTTCCCTTTAATCTGGTACTTTAGAGAGTCACAAGCCTCCTGCTCTTACATCATAGTACCCTTGCAAAGCTTCTTGTCAAAGGCTTATTTCCAGGGATTGAGGTTGTCTCCTTTTCTGTCAATAGGCTCAGCAACTTCTAAATTCCCAGCATTTCAGGAAGAGAAGGTGTGAGTCACCAGCTAGGGAAGAGGGGCATTTAGTCCCTGCTATTCACCTATGATTCTTTGATGAAAATGGACCATAAAACGTTACTTCTTACATGGCTATCTAAAAATCTGTCACAATGGACTCTGTCAAATCATATTCTGGAAGTGAATTCATCATTGAAGAGCTCACTTGACATCTGAAGACAACTGCTGCCCTGTGTGTAATTGGACACTTATCTAGCAAATGCCAGGACTCTTTTTACTCTCGGAAAGAGCATGTCAAACCAGCTTAGGTTTGAGTCAGAACTGACAACGACTTAATTCAACAATATTTAAGGGCTAGTATTAAAAAGAATATTAAACAAGATAAAATTTCTATCATTTTCAAATTTTATTCTGAAAATTTAATACCAAGGTAGTCTCCAGTCAAAGGATATGTACCAATTTTATCCAGCAGGCATGCATCTTTAAGACTATTGCAGTAAAGGATAATGTCAAAACTCAACCGTGCTCGGTGGATGAAAAGGCTTTGAGAATTGGCATGGATGGGATCTTAGTCAATAGTTCTTTGTTAATTGTTCAAATATGAGGCACCAGAGTACATGTGAAAGTCAGACCCCACTCTCCACTCACCTGTGGAGAATGTCCTGTCCATTGGCTAGATCTAGGTAGGGGTTTGAAGTTTACGGCCTGTATTGTCCTTGGCTGGTAATTAAATTTTTAAAAAATTCTTAAGAGTTTGAGAAATTTTATGTCTTAATTGACCACTTGTATGTCATCTCTGAACTCTTTACATTTACCCTTCATGAACTGTATGGCCTCACTTATAATAGTTTATATGTTTTAGATATTGTGAATAGTCTATGTATTAATTCTGTCAGACATAGAACAGCAAAGACTTTCTCACACTCTCTAGGCCATTTCCTCATTGCCTTTGCTGGTAAGGAATTCTATATATCCCTGAGAAACAATATGTCAACTATTGCTAAGATTTCTGGAGTGCCTGGAGTCCTGCTCAATCCTATTTTCCCCTATGCTATCAACTTTATGCTCTTAACAGTTTCAGAGTTTAAGTGTTATGTTTAGGTCTCTGAGTTGCTTGGCATTGACTTTGGTCAAGGTGTCACATAAAAATATAGTTTCTTTCTCATGAAAATCCAAGTTAGCCAGTATCATTTGTTGAAGAGGCTGTGTTTTATACAAGGGGTATTTTCATAGTCTTCCTCAAAATGCAAGAGTTTCAACTGCATCTATTTATAACTGGAATTCAACTCATATTTATTTATCTATAAATATGTTTTGTGCCAGTAGTAGTCTGAACTTGCTACTATGACTGTGACTCATTGATGTCATGTGAGGTAGGCTTATGCTTTCTAGGGTATTTTGTGCTTCCGTGAAAATATGAAGATTGATAGTCTACCTCCGGTAAAAATGGCATCAGGATTTTGTTATAGATTGTATCCAATGTGCAGATTGATTTCATGGTGTAGCTATTTTTACCATATGAAATCTACCAGCTTTAAGCATGGTGTGACCTTTGACTCTTCGGCAGTCTTCTGTAGAGCTTTTCGGATGATCATGTATTTTTAACCAGTTTGAACATGCAAGTTTTCCTTTGAACTTGAATCGTGACAAGTTTTCTGGCTATGATAAAAAAGCTTGGCAGTTGTCTTTTGGAGCTTGATTATATCATGACATTTAGTTTCTGTGAAAAAAAATCTGTATTGATGGTGGGCCTGTCTTCAAGTGTCACTGGTGTGCCTCCCCTGAAGATTTAGTACTTTGTAATATGATAGGCAAGATTCTACTGTAGCCTCATTTAGTGTTCACTGAAGGAAGAATATGTTAATGAGGCTTGAGGTGCTGTTTCCACTATAGACTAGTATTCATTAAATCAGAGTTTATTTCTAGTAACTCCTGAGAATAGAATATAGCCTCCCACAACAAGAACTATAAAAGGGCAGACACATCTTGGACCCACACAAAAATATAACATATAACAAATGATCAACCCCTAAACCCTGATGACTTTTGGAAGTAAGAAAACTGTGATTCAATCATGTGTGAAAATATGCGTTCCGGTGGGAATGAGTAAAATGGACAAAAGTATGATCATTCGTGTAAACAGTACTTAATGTGAAAACAGATGGAAAAGAAAAGAAAAAGGAGACATGGAGGATGTGAGGTAGCTGTGCAATGAGGCAGTTAGGGTTAAACATAATGAAAGAGAAATATAAGTAAGTATAGTTCAGTAGCCTAAGAGAGCCCAGAGCTTCAGAGAAGAATTCTCAGCCAGGCAATGCTCTGTGTTCTTTGGAAAATGAAGTATAATAAATGTAGAAAGGGGAAGAACAGAGAAAAAGAAAAAAGGGAGAGGAATTTGGAGATTGAAAAGAGGAAAGGACAGAGGAGAGAAGAAGGGTGAGGTATGACTGAATTAGGAAATATGAAAACATATTTTTTAGTCAACGTTGGCAGGGCATCCTCAACAAAGCATTATGTTAAAGTTGACAATGTGAACTAATAGTTTATTAAGAAACTTGACAAAGTAAGGGTGAGGACTTACGCACATGAGAGACCCCGGAGCTCTTGCTCTTTGCAACAGCCTATCCCATGGAAGGGAGCTTATACAAGGTATACCACCCAGTCCCCAACCTTAAGTTACCTCTCCACTTCCTATGTTCTCTTGAAAGTGGACATTGACATTAGGTCTGTGGGGAAAGATGGAGTGATAATTGTAATCCCAGATTAGGGTTCTATAACATTCCCCCACTTCTCCTATTATGGGTTGTTAGCTGGTCCAATGCCTAGCCTTTCCTATCAATACACTTATGCTTAATTATTTTTCAGAGGCTCTAGTTAATGTAATCACTAATGGAGAGTCACAGTAAGATGACCATGTTAAACCTGGGGAAAAAACATGGTATAATAGTATAGCTCCTTTCCTTGTCTTTGTTCATTAGTTCTTACATGTTACCACATTTTTCCTGAGCCTAGGAAGGACTTATTTCCACATGATCCTTTCTGGAATATTAGAATCTCATCTTAACAGAGCATTCACTGTGTTTCAACAGCCTAAGCAGTTACAGTCCTCTCCATCTGAAAGTATAACCAAGTAGAAGAGGTTGTCCAACTTGAAGGTAGACTGAGAAAATAAAAGCAGCACCGACAACTGCAATTGTCTCCACACTGGAACCTTCAGCCTCATTAATAACAGGGACTTTGTTCTTGATCACAGTACAAGAAGTGAATTCCCTCCTGTGCAACACACCTCAAATACAATTTAAATGTTTTTGGTTGTCAGCATAACATCTGTGTCTTCATTGTAACAGTGGGCATATCTTGTTTGATATTTTGATAGTGTAGCATAGAGAGCCTACAATCAGTCAACTAAGACCATTGTTTTTCTTTCCTCCTCAACAGCCAGAAAATAATTTTATGGGTCTTTGACAGCTAGACAACAGGAAGTAGAAGAAGCTCCCACCTTAGTGCTAACATGGTTTCTTAAATTCTTGCAAGTAGAGAATATAGTAGTTCAGCAATAGGATCTTGTAATCTTGTTCTGTCATGGAGATGGCATAGAATGGGCATGCAGTTGTTACACCAGCATATCTCTGACAAGTATCAGTGTACCTAGCTTACGCTGAGCATGTTAGTGGCTACATATTTGTCATTTCCACATATCCTGTTGTTTTCTCTGTGCCTTTCACAACTCTTAGGGATTTTTTTGCCTTCAGAAGCTCATAGGTACAGAACTTGGCTTTCTGTAAGTTTCTTTCCTAAAACTGGAACAGCACTAGTATTTGCACTTGTGCCTTTTCATGACCCCATTGGGTATCTTTTCCTAGAAATGTGTAAACAAAGGCCTTTTAACTGTAGATAGAACACCAATGATGAACCTCAGAAATGATTCCACATAAGCCCAGCCTAATGAACTAGTGACCCTAAAAGCATTACTTATGTATAGGCAATAGGCTACTAGTATGAGAATGGAGGATTTAGAGGTAGACAGATAACAAAAGAGTGACCATCACTATGATTGATGACTCAGGAAAACCAGATCCCTTGTGCTCCCAGCCTCACCTGAATGTAGCCGAATGGCTGTGAGTAGTGCCTCCCCAGCAATGACTTAGTGTTACTGTAGGCCAACGAGGACCCTGTGCATCATTCAGATAAGCTTTCCAGGACCCGTGGGTTGTGTCTACTTCTGAGTCTCATGAGTTTCCTTTCTCATCCAGAAAAGAGTGTTTTAGTGGGGAAGATACTACTTGGATCACTCAGAACTACCATGGTGCCTCATAGCTTACTATAACTGTACTATACTAATAGGATAAGCAGAGCCACTGAAGTCCTGTCCACTATGATGCTCTCTGTTGAAGTTTCTTTTCTTACATTTTCATGAACACTGGCTTATCCACATCTGGGAATTGGGAATCATGCACCTTCTAGAATGCACTCTTCAATCAGTGCATGGAGTTCCTATCCATCTTCTGTCATCTTCAAGCCCCTAATGTTAATGCTAATCAGAGAACATGAAGAATTCCGAACCCATAACAAAGAAAAGGAACTCCCAAATTAGGGTACTTCAATATAAAGTCACAGAACAATGTGTGTTCTAATAGGATACACTCTGCTGGAATGTGACACATCATGTGCAAATTACGAACAACTTCATCAATGAACTTTATGAGAGAATCACTAGCCAGAATGTGATCTCCTAGCCTAACAGCTGTGGGGAATGGTACTGCCATGCTGAGCTTGCAAGCTTTATTAAACCCACACCCCAGACATTCATGGCTGCTGTTGGTCTCTTGGCATCTTCTCTACCCAATCATTTTTTAGCTTTGAATATGACCTTCCCATTGGCTACTGCTTTATTTATGACATCATTCTCCCGCTAAACCTAACAGGACCTGGTAGAATATTGATTATAACTAAATTTGGGTCATCAAAGGTCACCTATGACTAATGACCATTAAGCAATGTCTGATACTGGACATACAAGTGTGTTGTCAGCAGATCAGAAAAAAATAACCATTCATCTTGCTCTATTGTATTATGAATTACTGTTACTCTATTCCCCACACACCATGCCAAGTAAGGGAAGAAACTTTATAAAGTTTATTTTGATTGCAATTCTCCTGATTTTAGTGTAGTTTTAAATCCTTGAAATAATTGTGATAGCATTAGTATAGATTTCTTGAGTTGAACATCACATTTAGCTTTGGTTCTTGCTACGTAGGATACTTTGTACAGATAGTTTAATAAAGTGTTTTTTCATCCACCTCAGAGAGATAACTGTGTCTCTATGCTCTGGGTGGGCTCTACTGTTGAATCTTAAGAGGCAAGTTAACAAACAATAAAATGAAGACCTTCTTGAGAGGGTTAAGTTAAACAGAAACAGAAAAATGAACAAGGTATGCAGAGATCTGGCACTCTTTGATTGTCACTGTTTACCTTCACTTTCTTCCTGTTAGTGTTTCAAATTCAATACTGTTATGAAAGTAATATTTACATCAGGTGTGGTGGCACATACTCGTAATCACAGCATGTAGAAGTTAGATGCATGAAGATTAATTCAAATATTTACATCCCACTCCTCTCCTCCAGGACCTACCTTCCTTCTCTCTTTCCTTTATCTCCCTTCCCCTTCTCCTCAGAAAAGGGGACCCCTGTTCCTTGTCAACCCACTCAACACATCAAGTCACATCAGGACAAAACCTATCCTTGTCAACTGAGAAGGCAACCCAGCTACGAGAAAGTGATCTAAAAGCAGGCAACTGAGTCCAAGTCAGAGCCAGCCCTTGCTCCAATTTTTAGGGGACCCACATAAAGACCAAGCTGCCCATCAATTGCGTATGTGTTAGGGGCCTAGATGCACTCCATGCATGCTGTTTGGTTGGTGTTTCAGTCTCAGTAAGTCCCCGTGGGCCTATGTTACTTTATTCTGTTTTCTTGTGGTGTTCTTGTCTCCCTCCAGGTTATTTTATCCTTCCCCCACTCTTCCACAAGATTCCCCAAGCTTCCCTTAATATTTGGCGATGACTCTCAGCATCAATTTTAATCCACTGGTACATGGAACCTCTCAGAGGACAGTTATGTTAGGCTTCTATCTACAAGCAGAACAGAGTGTCATTGGGTCTTTTGATACTTGGAGAGCTTGGGCTGTACCTGCAGGCCTGTGGCTCTGTGTCCTATCCTGGCCTCTGCCTCACAACCAGAGATGGAGATGGTACTAAAGGAGATTCAGCTAATGATTTCCCAAACACCAATCTCCTCTTCTGCCATCTACTATTCTAGATCTGTTGGAGCCATACTAGACAACAGCCTTCAAGGTGAGTACAGAGCCAGGAGGTAAAAGAGTGAGATCAGCACCTCAAAGAAACTCAGCTTTACTTTTAGAAGTAGGCAGTCCATGCAGAGAGAGAATGTAAGTCCTAAGAGGTTAAGCCTGGCTCTGGCTCATTGTCCCCAACTTCAGACTCTCTAATGAGAAGAGAACACAGGCTAGTGAATGACATCCTTTCTGTGTTAGAAAATGCCAAGGAGCACACCACAGTTACACATCCCACAGTCCAATTTAATTAGTCCCAGGCACACATACTGAAGTAAGTTCTTTTCTTATCTGTTGCTCAGGGCTATAAAAGACACTGAAGTCTTTGGTTTGGTATCTCTTGATATTCTATGTGTTGAAAACCAGCTCCTGAGTAATGCAGTTCAGAATCTATCCTGAAGGAAGCATTCCTTCGAAATACCAAGCACCTGTCATTACATTCTCTTAACTGAAAATTGTAGAGAGAAGTTAAAAATGCTAAGCTGTGCAAAGTTTCTTCTTTTGTGTGGTGCACTGGAGGTGATTCGAAGCCAAGATCATGTAAACATGTACTCTACTACTGACCCACAACAAGGCCCAACATTTTTTATATTTTAAAGTCAATTTTCATGCCACTTATGAGAAACCTGTGAAACACGGGGCTGGAGGAAACTTCAATTGTTAAATGATTGCCTTGCAGGAGTGAGACAATTCATTTGGTACCATAAACCCATATAAAAACTAGGCTTCTGGGGGCCTGTGAGTAGTGCCTTAATGTAAACAAGTTGGCATAGGGTTCTTGGAAGCTATGGACCAGACAACCTGCCTATTAGCAAAGTTCCAAGAGGCACTGTATCAAAGATAAAAGGGAAAGGCAAGAGAGGAGGACATACAAAGAGGATTTTGTCCTATTGGTCACTAAGCATCCACTCTCCACACAAATACAAAAGGCTATACACACACACACACACACACACACACACACACACATGCAAATTAAAGAGAAGATGACATCACATAATCATCATAATCATTACAACAGTTACCACTGTCTCCTAACTGTGTCTATGTCCATGATGCTGAAGCAGAGCTTAAGGAATATCTTCCCCACTGTTGCTGGATCCCATTTTGCTGTTGTACTGTGAAGGAAGAGAAGCATCTCAGTTATCAGGCATGACATCTTTCTTGGCTCTTTTTCATGATGGAGATGTCCATGATGACAGAGGAATGCCTGGGATTGCCAGCTCCATACCAGACACTGTTTGCTGCTGAGTCCAGATCTCTGCAACTCCTGAATTGAGGTCTCCCAGATTAACACACCACTTGACAACAAGACAGATTATTAACAGGCTCCATCCATTGTCTTTCAAAATTTTTGGCTTTACCTCCTACACCAAGCCTGGAACAAATAGGAAATATTTGAATGAGATGAAAGTCAAATTTTCTAAGTCTCTGGATGTCTATGAACCTAAAATAAAACTAAGACCCATCACTACTCTCTTGGGCACATCCTGATATGTAGTAGCCTCTCAGCTGCACTGATGCTTGGAGCCTTAATCAAAAGCCTATCTCTGAAAGTGCACCCATAGGGATGCAGCAACTTGGGTCTGGAAGAACAAGGGGCTCTGGAGAGTGCCAGAGGGTTGGGAAGTCACTGTGCCGATATCAATACAATTGTAGCAGATACCCTCCCCCACAGACCTAGATCAGTTTCATGATCCCACAGCAACCAAACCTAGATTCTCAACAGTCATCTGAGGGACCAATCTCAGGAAAACTTTAAATCATCAGTTGACTCAACAACCAGGTGAGGAAGAATGATCATAAAGCTTCTGAGCTGCTTTATGGAGTTCCTCAGACCAAAGGGATTAGACAACTCCATGCAAGATTAAACTGCCAGTGCTGTTGGATCCATTACAGAACTACATTACAAGACACTATTGTGAAGAAGACACTGTATATTCTACTTGTAGGACTTTGTCTTTGAGAAATCATACAAACACTGAGGCTTCTTCTTGTTCCCTGATGTCTTGCTGTCAACGATGCAAAAAATAATTTTCTGGCTGTTAATGAGGAATTAAAACAAACAGCTCTATTTGATTCTGGACTCTGCCCTACACTATCAAAATACCAAGCAAGATATGCACACTGGTACAATGAAGACACAGTTGTTATGTGGGCATCCATCAGCCTTTAGATTGAGTTGGAGGTCTGTTGTCCAGGAGGGAATTAACATCTTGTACTGTGGTCAAGAACAAAATCCCTGTGGTTGGTGAGAGCAAAGGTCCCAGTGTGGAGACAACTACACGCTGTTTTGTTATTCATTTTGTTGAATGGAAGGGATAGGATTTGTCTCTTTCCTTTTGAAGTATTTGTGCTTGTGCCCATGGGTTAGTGCTGTTGTTCTTGGTGCTGTTACTGTCTCAGTCTCAGTCCAATTTGGAAAACCTCTTCTACTTGGTTGTACTTACTGATGGAGAGTGCTATAATTCATTAGTCGGCTGAACACAGTGAATGTTCTGGTAAAATGGGATTTTAATATTCAGGAAAGGATAATGTGCAAATAATCCCTTCCAAGGCTCAGGAAAAAATGTGATAACAATGTAAGAAATAATCAAAGATGTCAAGGAAAGGGACTAGAATATTATACTATAGTTCCTCCCACCCCAGGTTTAACATGATCATCCAACTGAGAATCTGCAGTAATGATTACACTGATTGGAGACTGAGAGGAATAATTAAGTGTAACAGTGCTTTGATAGTTAACGGCCCCCTAATAGAAGAAGTGGGGGAGATGGAAGTTATGAAACCATGATCTATGATTACAGCTATTACTTCATCTTGATCCCTGAGACTTAATGTCAAGTAATTTTCCACTTGCTAGAAACTATTGGAAGTGGAGAGCTAACAAATTTTAGGACTGGGTGGTATAACTTACATTAGGTCCCTTCCATGATGCAGGTTATTGCAAAGACGAGGAACTTTGAGGGCTCTCATGCTCATGTAAGTAAACCCTCACCCTTACTTTGTTAAGCTATTTTATAAGCTACTGATGAGAAGCTCAAAATTGTGCTCTCAAGGATAACTTATCCTGAATACCTTTCTATTTTTAACAAATTCAAACTCTACTTCATACTGTCTTGTTATGAATTATTTTCTCTGGAGAAGCCATGGATCTAGTTTTGTGCACATGACATCTCTAGCTGATTAAGGAGAGCTCAGACTTATAGACGACAAAGTAGAGATGGGCTTTCATCTCTACCTCTGTAATGAGAGGATGCTATTATATTCCTAGGTCAAAGCTAATTACCTACTACTTTGCATTAAAGAATTCCCATTCTAAACAGCAAAATGGTATAAAGAATATGAGAAGATAAGTTGAAACCACAAGCCAACAAAAGACAAGACTTTAACAATATCAATATTAGAATCATGTAACTAAAATAAAACTACTGTCAATGAGTTCATGTTTTTCATGAAAATGGCCAACACAGCTCAAGACTATATATGTGAATTCAAGAGCAGACAACTGTATTGAGTTTCACTGAGTGGACAATTAAGTGGAAGCATAGGAAATTAATGAACAATAAACAGCACAGAACAGCTTCATGTGTAGATGGTATGCATCCAGAGGAGAGTTTCTGAGCATGAAGAAAAGAAAAATATCTTCCACTTGTGGGGCTGGGACAGAAATCCAGCCACAAATCTATGACCTACAGCCTGCTCTCCCTGAATGATTGCTAGGGCAATGCTAGCTCAGAGTTCATGGAATAGCCAACTTATTTAACCTGAGGCACACACCATGAGAGAGAATCCATGTTCTCTCTGCTATTGCCTATATGCTCAGGATCCAGAAGCTGCATGGCTCAGAGACCTAGTATAAAACCAAATATGGCTGACAAAACAAAACAAACAAATAAACAAACAGAGTCAGTTAATTGTTTTCTACTGATATTCTGCTATACTTATAGCATCAGTGTCTAGCCCAATTATCATCAGAGAGACTTCCTCCAGCAGCTGATACAGAGACCCATAGCTCTAGGAACTCCACAGAAGAGAGGAGGAAGAGTTGTAGGAGTCAGAGGGATCAAGGACAACAGGAGAACATGGCTCACATTATCAACCTAACAGGGTTCATAGGGGCTAGGAAGATTGACATGGTAACCATGGGTCCTGCATGGTTCTGCACCATGCTCTCTGCATACATGTTGAGATTTTTTTTAGCTTGGGAATTTTTTGGGCTCCTAACAATGGGCATGAGTTTTTCTCTGCCTCTTTTTCCTGCTCATGTGATGCTTTTTCTTCTACTGGGTTGTCTTATCCAGCCTTAATATGAGAGTATATGCCTCATCTTACTGCATCTTGTGATTCCAAATTTGGCTGATATCACTGGAGGCCTGCTCTTTTCTGAAGGGAGATGAAAAAGCAGTAGATCAGAGCAGACAGGAGGTGAAGGGGATTGGGAAGAGGGGAGGCTCTGGTTGGAATGTATTGTATGACAGAAGAAGAAAGAAGGAAAGGTTTGCAGGAGGGAAGGAAGGAAGGAAAGAAAGAAAGAAAGAAAAATATGTTAAGCTAAAAACAGGCAAAATAAATCACAATAAGTGTAGGACTCTGTTTTATCATAGCTGCAAAGATAGGGATGATGCCAACCTTAGAAACCAGTTGCTTGAGGCAATTCCATCATTTCTGATGCATATTTACTACATGAGTCATCACTAATTAATTAGAGACATGTAAACTCCAGTGCCTATTTTTTCATTTTACAGAACACTATGCAACCTTTCTAAAAATTCTAAATTCTGCATGTAATTTTAATCATTGGTTCTGAACAAAATTAAATAAGGCTCATACATTGTAAATTTGTTTTTTTTTTTCCTCAGATGGTAGGGATGAGATGAGAGCCATACCTAAGCTTTAAGAATATATGTCTTGGACTAAGCCCAGAGTATTTCTGTCCAAGTATCCATTCGCCTAGGCCTGGAAGGATAGGATATTTTCAACCTCCAAGATTTATTGCAGGATACACTCTTACTTTCTAGTTCTTTCTGAACAATGGCTGGCTGCTTCAGTTCAGCTGTTCTGGCTCAAAACTTCTCTCCAAGATGACTGATTCATATTGGCTTCACTTAGCTTCTCACTGAATTGCTGTGCTTAGAAAAACTGCCTCTGATTTCCTTAAATCGACCTGGACCTAATTGCCTGCACTGAATATATTGACTGCACAAACTCTGCTGTATTCCTGTACTGTACTCTTCTCCTCCCTGCTCTCTCTGTCTTATTCTTGCATAGCTCCATTTTCCTGTCTGTTCTCATGAGAGTTGGGTCTACCCTATCGCTGACTTATTCTGTCAAATCTTTGTCTGATTCATCACTTTGTCTTACTGCTCAGTCAGACATCACAACTTGGTACTAAAAGTGTGTACTAATGGTGTATTTATATTCCAGCCAGAAGGATTAAAGGTGTATACCAAATGCATGTTTATATCTCAGCCAGATCACACAGACCTATGTCGTTAGATGTGATCCCATGCCAGAGGAGCCATGTTGCCAGATTAAAATTCTTCTACAATATATGCACTAAGTAATTAATTTTCAAGTTTGTCATGATTAGACTTCATGTAAACTAGAGTTGGAAAAATAAACAGATATTGTTCATATTACTGGACTTCAGTTTGATATATCTAGGGACGCTATAGTTGGAATTGATCAGTATAACCTGAACTTCTAATGACCAAACCTGTCGATGTTTGTTAGATATCAAGATAAAGTACAATGGACTTTTCCTATCATAACATAGTTTTATAGCTATGGAACACTCACTAAAGAGCAAAACCTTCTACATTGCTGTGTTGTTATTTCTTTGTTTATTCTGGTCATAGTCTCGTGCCTCCTCTCCTGCTAGTTCTACTCTCCTTCCCTCCCCTTCCCCCTCTCCCCCTCCTTCCTCCTTTATTCCTCAGAAAAGAAGGGGGTCTTCATATCCTCCCAGTATAGCAAGTCACATCAGGACTAAGCGTGTCTTCTACCTGAGGCCTGGCAAGGTAGAGGACCCACACGAGGCCTGAGCTGTGAATGGGCTACAACTCAAGGGATCCTAGGTCCAATCCATGCAAGGCTTGGTTGGTGAGACTTCTGCATTGTAAAAAATATTTTTCTTTCTTTTTTTTTTTTTTGTATTCTGTTCCCATCACCAACTCAGGAAAAAAGATTTATTCTTTAGTATTATTTCAACTTCCGAGTATTTCACTTGTAGTCATTGGCAATCAAATAAAATGAAAGAGAAAACAGCATGGCATGACATTACCATGATGTGTGTGTTTTAAATGTGAAGATATTGCGAGAATCACATGTGAGAGAATAAAAACAAATTGCAGAAATATTCATTTCCAGATAATGTCTGCTTATGTGGTTATCATTGCTATTGCCAGAAACTGTGTGATTGATAATAATTTGCTTACTAATGTAATTAAACTATGAACAGGACTACTGAGACTTCTAGTAGCCAGATGTATTGATAAGGGCTCTCAAGAAAAATAAAGGAATACCAGAGAGATTTAGTGCTTTGCAAAACACAATTCTCACTGGATAGTCCAACAGTGGCTATTTGCACACTGAAGAGACTGATAACTATGCAGATACACAGTCAACAAAACTAGAAGTCTTAGTAGTCCTGACTTCGGGCTGAAGGTCTAAAAGATTCCTAGAGAGTCTTTTGTCTTTCTTTTACATTGGAAGGCCACAGAAGGTTGGTTCTGCTATGAACAAAAATTTGTTCCTGCAACAGCATTCACCAGCAAGAAGCAAAAACAGGGAAGGGCCAGCACTGGGTTTTCCTTGGATTTCTATATATATAGGCTACCAATGAAAAAGGCTACCTAAACCTTTTATATAACCTTTTATAAAATGTCCTGGCAGGCCTGCCCAGAGACCAATCCCATGGTAGAGTCCATATCCATTAAAGTTGACAGTTAGGATTACCAGCAAGTAATGTTCTGTAACTATGTCCTCGCTGAATGAGTTCCTTAACTTTTAACCCTCACAGCCTGTCTGAATGCTCTCACATGAGTCTTATCTCTCAGGCTAACTGTGTTCTTGGTTACCTGAACTTCATATCTCATCATCAGCAACCTGCAGTTTCTCTTCTAACTATTGACATTTCCATTTCTAATGTCATCTTTTCTTCTTTATCACATGGTTGGTTAAATCTTGGCATAATTTCTTTGACTTCAAGCTCTGCCAAATTCCTTGAGATCAGAAGGGAAGCCTTGCCTGAGTCTGGTACTTAAAGTCTGTTCTCAAATGAGACTTCATATGGTAAAAATGTTCAGCTTTTGCTTCTAAATTGGCTGTTCTGTAATTTTATTGTTCTCAGTCTGTCTTCTTTTGTGTCCTCTGGTTGTCTGTCTTGGAGCTTCTTTGGAGCAGTGTTCATTCTCTGTACCTTCTCTTATAGTACGCTTCATGTATAGTTTGATGTATTTATTTATAATGGATGCACAATGAATCAACAAAGTGAAAACCAAGTAATACATTCAAGGAATACAGCAAAGTAGGGGGGGTTTGGAATATGGTTAAATATTTATCATCACTGTTCTCAAGTCTGTAAATCATTTATAAGTCTATATTTTTAATAGCATCTGATATATGAAGCCAAGCTTTGGGTATTAAGTAAGTTCCAAGAGAATTTTTTAAAACATCTATGTCTTTAAAATTGACTAGAGCATTGATTTCAGAATTGCAATTATAAATTTTAGGTAATGTAATGTAAGCAAAACTATCTTCAGGTTCTTGGTTACTATGTTTGCAAAATAGAATCATAAAAGAGATATATAATATAGTTGAAATATAGTAGCCTTATATTTGTAACAGTCTGTATTATTTGATTACCTTTGCCAAATGTTGTCATTTAATGTGTTAGATACCAGACAGCAAAGCGTCAAGAGTCTAAGATAGGTTATCCATAAAATTAGAGCCCAGTTTTTCTAGTATTTTTCACATCTTTAGAAATAGACATTTCTTTTCCTGACAGTGAAAGATTTGCATATGGCCCAACAAAAACTCCCCAAATAATGTAAAATATTATGAATATTTTGTGATTTAGCTTTTGTAACTTGTTTGTTCAGTTCTCTAGCATGAACATTGTAGATGGCTGTGTTATGCACGGTGTCCAGAGTTTGGACATACTGCGTGCCTTGTTTTATTGGTAGGCAAGAGCCTGATACAAAGTTTTGGATTAGTTTTCATCTAATTGGTTTACTTTAATAATAGTTAACTACTTTCTATAGTACTTTTCTGACCTGGTACAATCTCACAATGAAAACAATATGGTAAAAACAATCTCACAACCAAACGATTACAGATGGAAAGGACAAAGAGCAGTGTGATTAGAACTTGCTCTCAGATATTCCATCTTCATAGAATTGTCATTCAGAATTGGAATTTACTTAACATATCAAACTCTTCTACACCATGTTGGAAGCCATGGAAATTGAAACAAATGTAAAGAAATTACTCTAGGTACTCCAAGCAAGGCTACATAATTGGTTTATTCTGGTCACACCCTGTTTGTCTCCGTCTCTGCCAGCAGATGTCAGCACTTCATGCATTACTAACATCTTTTTTTTTTATTATCCCCTCAGGGAGGCCTCATAAATAAAGGCACAGGTATCTAAAGAATAATAATACAATACAGTACAAAAAATAGAAATTTGAAAACCACACAAAGAAACAAATAAAAATAAGCAAAGAGAAAGCATAAAAGAATGCCTATTTGTTTTTTCTTCTTCTCTTGTTTCTAATTTATATATTAATTAATTTATTTATTCATTTTCAATCCCAATCATAGCCCTCTTCCACCTCTCCTTCTGTCCTACTCTCCCTTTCTCTTCCACCATTCCCCTCCCCCATTCCTGAGAAAAAGGGAGGCTCCCTACTCCCCTTCTCCAGCACACTAAGTTGCAATAGGACGGAGGACCTTCTCTTCCCCTGTGGCCTGTCAAAGGAGATCTACCAGGGAGAGTGATCTAAAAGCAGGCAACCAAGTCTGAGTCAGAGACAGCTCCCACTCCCCTTTATAGGAGACCCATGTGAAGCCTGACCTGCCCATCTGCTACATGTGTGGAGGAAGCCTAGGTTCAGTCCATGCATAGTCCTGTTTTGGTACTATAGTCTCCACAAATCCCTCTGGGCCCTGGTTTGTTGGCTCTGTTGGTTTTCTTGTGGAGCTCCTGTCACCTACAAGTCCTGCCATCCACCCTTCCCCCACCCCCACCTACTTTTCTACCATGCTCCCTGCATTTTGCCCAATGTTTGGCTGTGAGTCTCATCATCTGTTTGGATCCTCTTCTGGGTGTAGCCTCTCAGAGGGTAGATATGCTACACTCCTGTATACAAGAATAGTAGTGTATCTTTAACAGTGTCGGATGTTGGTTCTCTCCTATGGGGTGGGTCTCAGGTTGAGTCAGGGATTTATTAGACATTCCCTTAATCTCTGCTCTATCTTTATCCAAGAACATCTTTTAGACATGGTAAATTTTGGATCAAAGTCTTTTGTGGGTTAGTTGGTGTTCCTTGTCTAGTTACAGGGCATCCTCTTCAGTCTTCATGACTGCTGCTACTAGGAGCCTTGGCTAGAATGATGCCTACCCAGTCCTAGGTCTCCAGCTTGGCACAGAGATGCTTCTGACTATGGTACATCTCCACTCTGCATACCCTCTGTCCTCTCTTGCTGTATCTCTCCAGGTCTGATTTCTAACCTCATTTCTCCCAGTGTTCTGTCTCCTATGTTGTTTCTTCTCTTCAACCACTTCCACAGTCGTATTTCCCCATCTGAGTGAGATTTAACCATCCTCCCTTGGGTACTCCTTGTTATTTAGCTTCTTTGGGTCTTTGGATTATAGTATGTTTATTCTATGTATACTGTTAATATATGCTTATAAGTGAGTACATACCGTGTGTGTCTTTCTGGATCTGGGTACCACACTCATCATGATCTTTTCTAGTTTCATCAATTTGCTTGAAAATTTTTGATGTCTTTGGTAGCTTAAGAGCATTCAATTGAGTAAATGTACCACATTTTTAAAAAATCCATTCTTCAGCTGAGGGATATTTGGGTTGTTTCCAAATTCTGGCTATTACAAAGAAAGCAGCTCTGAAAATAGTTAAGCAAATGTCTTTTTTGTATGGTGGAGCATCTTTTGGATATATACCCAGGAGTGGTATAGCTAGGTTTGAAGTAGAGCTATCCCAAATTTTCTGAAAATGTGCCAGATTGATTTCCAAAGTAGTTGTGCAAGTTTTCACTCCCACGGGCAAAGGAGAAGTGTTTCCCTTTCTCTACATCCTCTCTAGAATGTGCTGTCACTTGAGTTTTCGATCTCAGCCATTCTGACAGGTATGAGATGGAGTCTCAGAGTCAGTTTGATTTGCATTTTCTTGATGACTAAGGACATTGAACTTATGAGACAAAATGAAAAGAGTTCTAATAGGAAACTTTATACTAGTCACTTTCTTCATAAAGAAATTGGAGAGCTCCCATACTATCACGTTAACAGCTCACCTGAAAACTTTAGAAAAACATGAAGCAAACATATCTAACAGGAGTAGATGGCAGAAACTTATTAAACTCAAGGCGGAAATAAATAAATTAGAAAACAGTGAACAATAAAAAGAATCAACTAACCCAGCAGCTGGTTTTTCAAGAAAATCAATGCAATAAACAAACCCTTAGCCAAACTAACTAAAAAGCAAAAAGCCAGTATCCAAATGAATAAAATCAAAAATGCAAAAGGAGATATAACAAAAACACTGAGGGAAATTTGAAATGTCTTTACATCTTACTTCAAAAGCCTGTACTTCACAAATTGGAAAATGTAAATGAAATGAACATTTTTTTGATAAATTCCACTTACCAAAGTTAAATTATGATCAGGTAAACAAGTTAAATAGTCCTATATCCCTGATGGAAATAGAAGCAGGCATTACATTTTTCCCATTAAAAAAAAATCCTATGGCCAGATGGTTTCAGTGTAGAATTCCACCAGACTTTCAAAGAAGGGCTAATATCAATATTCCACAAACTATTCCATAAAATAGAAATAGAAGGAACATTGACAAGCTCATTCATTCTATGAGGCCATAGTCACCTTGATATCTAAGCCACAGAAAGACCCAACAAAGAAAGAGAATTTCAGACCAATTCTCCTTATGAACATTGATGCAAAACTACTCAGCAAAATACTCACAATCCAAATTCAAGAGCACATCAAAAATGTCATCCATCATGATTAAGAAGGCTTCATCTCAGGCATGCAGGCGTGTTTCAGTATGCAAAAATCCATCAACATAACCTACCGTATAAATAAACTGAAAGAAAAAAAATCTGATTGTCCCATTTGATGCTGAAAATGCCTTTGAAAAAAATCCAACAGCCCTTCATCTTAAAAGTCTTGGAAAGCTTGTGCATACAAAATACATACCTAAATTCAATAAAGACAACATATAGCAAGCCAATAGTCAACATCAGATTAAATGGAGAGAAACTTAAAGAAGTTCCACTGAAATCAGGGACAAGACCAGTCTGCCTATGCTCACCTTATCTCTTGAATATAATTCTTGAAGTCTTAGCCAAAGCAATAAGACAACTAAAAGAGATACAAATTGGAAAGGATGAGCCAAAGTATCCCTATTTGCAGATATATGAGAGTATAGGTAATTGACCCCAAAAATTCTACCAGAGAACTCCAATGGCTGATAAATACCTTCTGCAAAGTGGCTGGATACAAAATTCATTTTAAAAAAATCAATAGCCCTCCTATATACAAACAATAAACAGCCTGATAAGTAAATTAAAGAAAGAACATCCTTCACAATAGGCACAAATACTGTAAAATATCTTGATGTAACTCTAGCCAAGCAAGTTAAAGGTATGTATAACAAGAACGTTAAGTCTCTGAAAAAAAGAAATTGAAGAAGATACTAGAAGATGGAAAGATCTCCCATACTCACGGATTGGTATTATTAACATAGGAAAAAAGGCCTTATCAAAAACAATTTATAGATTCAATGCATATCTCATCAAAACACCAACAAAATTCTTCACAGAACTTGAAAAGACAATTCTCAAATTCATATGGAAAAACAACAACAACAGATAGCTTAAACAATCTTACACAATAAAAGAACTTCTGTAGGTTTCTCTGTCTCTGACTTCAAGCTGCACTACAGAGAAATAGTAATAAAAACTGCACAGTACTGGCATAGAAATAGATTGATTGATCAATGAAATCAAATCAAAGATGAAGAAATAACTCCATACATGTATGGATAATTGACTTTTGACAAAAAAGCCAAAACCACACCATGGTGAAAATAAAGCATCTTCAATAAATGGTGCTAATCTAACTGTATGTCTACATGCTGAAAAATGAAGATAGATCCATATTTATCACCCTGCACAAAACTCAAGTCCAAGTGGATCAAAGACCTCCACATAAATTAAGAGTCACTTAATCTATTAGAAAAGAAAGAGGTAACCAGCCTTGAACTCATTGGCACAGGAGACCGCTTCCTGAACAGAACATCAACAGTTCAGGCTCTAAGATAAACAATTAATAAATGGGTCATCAAGAAACTGAAATTTCTCTGTAAGTCAAAGGACACTGTCAAAAGAACAAAATGTTACTCTACAAAATGGGAAAGATCTTCAGCAACCCTACATCTGAAAAAGAGCTAATAGCCAGAATCTATAAAGAACTTAAGAAATTAAACACAGACAAACCAAATAATCCAATTACAGAATGGGGAACAGAGCTAAATAGAAATTTCTCTATAGTGGAAACTCGAATGGCTGAGAAGCACGTGAAGAAATGCTCAAGGTTGTTAAATATCAGGGAAATGCAATTCAATATGACCTTCAGATTCATCTTACACCAGTTAGAAGGGCTAGAATAAAAAACACAAGCACTAGCACATGCTGGCCAGGATGTGGAGAAAGGGGAACACTTCTCCATTGCTGGTAGGAGTGTAAATTTGTACGATCACTTTGGAAATTAATCTGGCTCTTTCTCCAAAATTCAGAAATAGATCTATGTCAAGAAACTGCTATACCCCTCTGGACATATACCCAAAAGATGTGGCATCATACTGCAAGGAAGTTTGCTAGCTATGTTCATGCTAGCTTCATTCATAACAGCCAGAAATTGGGAACAACCAAAGAATGGATTTTTTAAAAGGGGTACATTTACATGATGAAAAACTGTTTAGATATTAAAAACAAGGAAGCCATGAAATATCCACGCAAATGGATGGAACTAGAAAAGGTCAACCTGCATCCTGATCAAGGTAGCCCAGACCCAGAAAGACACACATGGTATGTACTCACTTATAAGTGGATGTTAGCCATATATTACAGGATAATCACAGTACAGTTTACAGAGCCAAAGAAGCTAAGCAACAAAGAGAACCTAAGGGAAGCCCTCTTTCAATATCAGTCACAAGGGGGAAAAAGAAAACAGGAGTAGTGGAAGTAGAAAGGGAGCTGGATAGGGGAGGGTGTAGAGAGGGAAGTAGAGGGCAGGATGAGTTGGGCGGGGAGATTAGAGGGTTTAGAAAGAAAAGGGAAATCATAAACAAGGTCATCAATGAAACAAACTAGAGGGCCTCCCTGAATCTCAATCAGATGGGGAACTAGAATAGACAGTGGAAATGGAAGTAGAGAATGAACTGGGTAGGACAGGGTGTGGGAAGGGAAATGAGGAGTGGGATCAGATGTAGGGAGAGTGGGGTCAGGAGATGAATGGGCTTGGAAAGAAATAGGCAATTGAGGGTGGGAATATCACTGAAGCAAACTGGAGACCTGCTACAGTGGGGATATGGGCATGTCTCTAACTGGGCCTTCTGTAAGTGGGGATAGTGGGACTAAGGAGGCCAGGCAAGATCTATAGTGGTGGGAAGGGAACACCAATCCACCTACAAAACCTTTGACCTCAAATCTACCCTGACCACAAGATGTGCAGAGATAGAGTAGAGATTGAGCTAATGTCCAAATCATGGCCCAACCTGAGACCCATCCCATGGGAGAAAGCCACCCCTTCACTATTAATGATGTTCTGCTATATTTACAGATATGGTCCGAAATTAACAATTCTCTAAGAGGTCTCACCCAGTAGCTAGTGAGAATCAGATGCTGAGACTCAAAGCCAACCCTTAAGCAGAGCTCCTGGAGTCTTGTGGAAGAGTCAGGTTTGGGGGATAGAAGAACCTGGAGGGGATAAGAACACTGCAAGGTGACCAACAGAGTCAACTAATGTAGAACCATAGGGTGTGACAGAGATGGAACTATAAATCAAAGAACGTGCATGAACTGGACATAGGACCCCCTACCCATATGTCTTAGATGGGGAATTTGATCTTTATGTGGAGCAGGTGTTGTCTATGACATGGACTCTGATGCATTATTTTGATTACTTTGCTCTAAAGAGGCTGCCTTGCCTGGCCTCAGTGGACCAGGATGGGCTCAGTCCTGATATGCCTTGATGTGTTCAGATGGGTTGTTGGTGGTGGTATCTCCTTTTCTGAGGACAAGGGGAGGAGGACAAGGAAAGAGGATGGGAGGTAGGGACCAGGAAGAAAGGAGGAAGGGGGGCTAAGATAGGAATGTAAAGTGTGACCATGGCAGCTGAGTTGACAGGATGCTCTGTTTGGAAAATCCTCTGATGCTCAAGACTCGTGGAGTAGAAGAGCTTAGCTGTGTTGTCCTTGGATGTGGTGACAAACATGGTCATGTCTCTAGACAACTGGATGCCATTGATCTGTCGAGATCCTTAACACTCACCAATACCTCTCTGGACTTGGTACTTTATTGGTTGAGCTCTCCTCTCTCATGGTTTGTGATAGTGAATTCACATAGAAGTTCCCAGATGGCACTGGAGACCATGGAATCATTTCAGAGGATCTTCATGTAGGGCTCATTACTGTCAATTTGGCTCAGATCCTGCAGATTAAAGAAGCTCACAAAACCCTGGTACCCCATCTGCTTTTCTATGGAGAACATCAGGATGTTGCCTCCATAGTCAAAGCCACAAGGCCACATGGCTGAGTTGGTCTTGGGTAGATCCAGCTGTTTCTCTATTTTATAGTTCTAGAGATGACAGGTGTTGTCAGCTGAGGCATTAAGGACAGGCTTGGTTTCTCAGTCATCATCCTCACACCACACAGACCCAGGATGGCCAATGTAGGTGCCTAGCCTCTTTATATTCACAGAGTACCACACCTTGATGATAGGGTCTTTGAAGAGGAGGTCTCTGCGATTGTGCTTGATCTGTGTGATGAATTGCTCATGGCTTCATCCTGGTGCTGATGCGAGGAGAGCTCCAATGTGAGTAGGACCAGAAGAGGACTAATACCATACTTTTGGCAATGGACAGATCATCCAAAAGGAAAAGGTTTTTAAACCAGAAAACTTATATTACTTACTAGGAAAGAATAAAGGAAACTCACAGTGATATGAAGAAAGTAATAAAAATAAGAGCAGAATTAATTAAAATAGAGATGATGAGAAATCTACAGTGAAAAAGTCAAAATTATAATTGATTTTAGAAAGATTTCAAACTTTAATTATATTGATAAAGTTTAAGAAGGGGTCTCTGTCAGCATATCAGAGAGATTATTTAATTAACAATTATACACCATTATAATGGATAACTTAGTGGAATTGATAAATTAATAGAAACATATGATTTATCAAGACCGAATCATAAAGGAGCATAGACAATATGGATAACCTGATATAAGTAAGGAAGTTAAATTAGTTATAAAAAATCAAAGAAAAGCCCAAGGCCCGAAAGCTTCATGGGAGTATTCACCAAATTTTTAACGAAATTGTATCAACTCTTCCTAATGTTTCCAAAGAACAACAAAAATAAAGGAACACTTCAAACACATTTTGCAAAGGTAGAGTTATCCTAGTTTTAAAAGCCAAAAAGATAGCACAACTGCAAAACAAACAAACAAACCCCAATAATTGCTTATGAAAAAGGAACATAAAGTAAAATCACCAGCAAAGAACACATTAACCATTTTACAAGATAAAGTGGACAGTCTCCCTAGGACTCAAATCAGGTGAGCATCCAATACCCTCTTTTCTGATCCCGAGTGAAGATACTTCTGTAGAAGGCCATCACCATAAGCCTTAAGACAATTTGTGGGCAAAGAAAAGGATTTACTTTGTGATTAGAGAACATGAACTTCTAAATTCCAAATTGGAAGTCTTCCATTTTGTTAATCCAGTATCAGGAGTAAAGGCACAGTGGTATGCCAGAAACATCAAATTAAGGATGGCAGTGGATAGATTTCCTGTGGGAAATTTTTTGAGGCATCGAAGAACACTGAAGCCAAGTCTGAACTCAATGGCAAATTTGAGGCCAACCTAATGATCTCTAGGTAGAAGAATATCTAGAAAACATTGCTTTCTGAATGCCATCATGATATAGAATGCTAAGTGAGAAAAAAAAGTTCCCCACAGAATGGAAACACTGAAGTAACTCAGCCACAGATAAACATGCCAGTCAAAGAAGAATGGAATCTCAAAATCACCGAGCAGAAGAGATCAGTAATTTGAAGTTTGCCAGTGCTTTCTGCCTCACAGACACAGTTAAGATGTGGTATTCCAAGTTCCTTTGTGTGAAATGCCTGCAGGAAGAAATTTCCTTCCAAATCTCCCCCCTGGAAGAAGTTCCATACCATATCTGTGGAGTTATCAAATCAAATTTGTTGTTAAAAATATCAGAACCGTTTCACTTTATACCTTAAGTAGAAAGTGACAAACTTTTCTCCAATGAAACTCTGAGGAAGATCAAGGTCTTAAGCAGGCTGTGAAATTGTGGTTCACTTTACCCAAAGCCTTTGTGGAGGATTTCCTTGTAGAAGAATTATCTGAAAGAGTGGGTTACAAAGACACCTTTGGCATTCTAAGGCTGGACAATACATTGGGAAACAAGGGTGAAACGAAGTCATCCTGAAGAACCTTGAGATGTTCCCAGTTACGTCTAGTGCTTCTTTCACAGAAGGCAAATTCATTACTCAACTGAAATAGTAACTCATCAGCTGTGGAGGCCATGAATATCATTCTCTGTTTTCCTTCATATTCTGATAATTGGAATACAACCACCAATTTAATGAATGTTAATATCTGTGTAATCCTTGGCATGGCTTCACATTAAAACAGAATGAGTGAAGCCATGCCAAGGATTACACAGACAATATTAACATTCCATACATTGGGGCTTGTGTTCCTAATTATCAGTATATGAAGAATAACAGAGAATGGAAATGCAAATCAAAACAACTCTGAGATTCCTTTTTGTCTAACATCAAAAACTCAAATGACATCACATGTGGTGAGGATGTAAAGAAAGAGGAACACTCCTCCAATGCTGTTGGAAGTGCAAACTTGGGCAATCCCTTTGGAAATCAATCCGGCACTCTGTCAGAAAACTGGGAATAACTTTACCTCAATATCCATCTACACTACCTCTGGGCATATACCCGAAAGATGCTCCACCATTTAACAAGGACATTTGCTCCACCATGTTCACAGCAGCTTTATTGATAATAGCCATGTTCTGGAAACAACCTTAATGTCTATCAACTAAAGAATGGATACAAAAATTGTGGTATATTTACACAACAGAATAGTACTAAGCTATCAAAAACAAGGATATCATGAAATTTGCAGGCAAATGACTGGAACTAGGAAAGATCATCCTGAGTGAGGTAACCCAGACCCAGAAAGACAAACATGGTATATACTCACTTATACTTGGATATTAACCCAACATAGATGCCCTCTGAAAGACTCCACCTAGTAGAAGATCAAAACAGTTGCTAAGACTCACAGCCAAACTCTGGGAATAGGACTGAGAGTAATATGGAGGAATGAGGGGATAGAAGCATCCAGAGGGGACAAAAGCTCCACAAGGAGACCATTGTAGCCACCAAATCTCGACTCAGGTGAGCTGCGCAAACTAATGCACCAGCAAAGGACAATGCGTGCAGAGAACCTAGACTCCTGTGGAGATGTAGATGATGGTCAGCTCATTCTCCACCTGGATCTTCTAGTAAGCAGAACAGTGTATACCTCTCACATGGACTCTGATGCCCAGGATTTGATCACTTCCCCTTGGTGGGGTGGCCTTGCGGAGCTACAGAGGAAGAGAATGAAGGCAATCCTAAGGAGATATGGTAGCCTGGGGTCAGGTGGTAGAGGAGGAGGCCCCCTCCTGTCAGAGGACTAGGGGAGGGGATAGGGAGAAGAGGGAGGGAGGGTAGGAACAGAAGGTTACAAGCAAGGGGCAACAATCTCAATATAATGTGAATAAATTATAAAAAGTTAAAAAACAAAAAAATGAAGACTGACGTAATTTTAGAAGCATCAATAATCCACTGCCTCTACAAGGATACAGTAGTATAGGACGTACTAAAAAAGTTGATATCACTTTACATTTTTGTATTGATCTCTGTAAGTGTTGCAATACAATGGGTTTTCACCTAAGTTCTCATCCAATGCTAATGCAATAAACTGCAGTATTGAACATCTATGAATGGAGTTTTAAACTCAGGGGAATAACAGGCACTTGAGTATATCTGCAGTAATATAGATTCAGCTTTAAGCAATTGTGTTGAGGTTAGGCAATCTTCAAAACAGTTTCACTAGCTTAGCACATTTTATTTTATAAATGAGGCAACTGTCTTTTTTTATAAACTAAAAGTTCTTCAGAACTACACTTTTGTTTTTTAATATATTTTATTGATTTATTCATATTACATCTCAATTGTTATCCCATCCATTGGATCCTCCCATTCGTACCTCCCTCGCTCCCATTTTCCCCTTATTCCCTTCCCCTATGACTGTGACTAAGGGGGACCTCTTCCCCCTGTATATGCTCATAGGGTATCAAGTCTTTACTTAGTAGTCTGCTATCCTTCTTCTGAGTGCCACCAGGCCTCTCCATCCAGGGGATGTGGGCAAATATAGGGCACCAGAGTTCGTGTGAAAGTCAGACCCCACTCTCCACTCAACTGTGAAGAATGTCCTGTCCATTGGGTAGATCTGGGTATATAGGTGATTTCTCATTTGATTGAGTTACACAGTGACCCAGGAATTAGGCTTGATGTACATAGAATAAAATTAATTATAATAATATTAAATAAATAAAAATATGAGGTAGTGTGCTATTGTAATATTTAATATAAATATTAATTTTTTATACAGTAACATGATTTACAAAGATGGTGATTATTAAATCTTTGTATTACCATCTTTGTAAATCATATGCTAGGGTATGAAAAATTAATATTTATGTTAAATATTACAGTAGTACACTACCTTATATTTTTCATTTATTTAACATTATTATAATTAATTTTACTATATGTACATCAAGCCTATCTCCTGGGTCAGTGTGTAACTCAATCAAATGAGAAATCACTTATATATATAAAGCAAAAGTTTCATGATAACCTTTCTGATTAATTCTGGTTCACTGAAGTTCCTTTCTCTAAAGTGAGGGCAGACTGGTAAAAAGCTTTCAATGTTGTACAAAGATGGCAAAATCTTAAGAAAACTCCGATACTCAATACTCAATTTAGTTATTAAAAGTAGATTGCTAGTATGTGTCATTTTTCTTATGCATGACTACCGTGATAGAGCTAGACATGTACTTAGACTGGGGTGAGTTTATAGCATTTTGTTTGAGAAAATATTATTTTAAGATAGTTTTTTTCCTTTTTTATTAATTTATTCTTGTTACATCTCAATGGTTATCCCATCCCTTGTATCCTCTCATTCTTCCCTCCCTCACATTTTCCCCTTATTCCCTTCCCCTATGACTGTTCCTGAGGGGGATTACCTCCCCCTGCATATGCTTATAGGGTATCAAGTCTCTTCTTGGTAACCTGCTGTCCTTCCTCTGAGTGCCACCAGGTCTCCCCCTCCAGGGGACATGGTCAAATGTGAGGCACCAGAGTATGTGAGAAAGTAATATCCCACTCTCCACTCTGCTGTGGAGAATGTTCTGACCAGTGGCTAGATCTGGGTAAGGATTTTTAAAGTTTATGGCCTGTATTGTCCTTGGCTGGTGCCTTAGTTTGAGCGGGACCCCTGTGCCCAAATCTGCCTATCATAATGTTCTACTTGTAGGTTTCTAGGACCCTCTGGATCCTTCTACTTTGCCATTCTTCCATGCTTCTCTCATCTAGAGTCCTGATAGGATGTCCTCCCCTCTGTCCCAGTTTCCTGGTAAGTGAAGGCTTTCATGGAACATGCCCCTTGGGCTAGTATGCAGATATAAGTGAGTATATACCATCTGAGTCTTTCTGCTTCTGGGTTAACTCACTCATTATGATCATTTCTAGCTCAATCCATTTATCCACAAATTTCTGGAATTCCTTGTTTTTAATAGCTGAATAGTATTCTATAGTGTACATGTACCACCGTTTCTTTAACCATTCTTCTATTGATGGGCACATAGGCTGCTCCCATGTTAGTGTACTTTTGAAGATGGAGTGTCTTTATCATCATTACACAGATGAGGAGAGTGAAGCTCACAGGGATTGTGACTTGAGATTACAGACCAGCCTCCCTCTAGAAACATTATAATTTTTGTTCCTGATGCTGAATTTCCCCCTAAAGTCTTCTGCAGACTTCAGGGAACAGGATGCATAGCAGAAGTTGTCGAAGTGCTGAAAGAGTAAGAGCCAGGAAGGAATTATCACTGCTCAAAATACAATTTATACATATTAGTCAGCATTTTGTAGGACTAGCCCTGGGAGAAGAACAAGAAATTGTTAATCTATATGTTCATAGAATATTTTGATTTAATAATAATTTACTTTGCAGTGTTTAATGAGTCATTTGACTATAATCCAACTTGCCCATTTAAGCATTTTGGCTGTTATTCACTAGACTATTATACAGTAATAAGTTATAACATAGTAGCTCTGAGGTCACACAATTATCACTTCCAAATGTGAAAGCAAAGTTTTAATCAAGAAGATAAAAATTATTTAGGAAAAGTAGCAAACAAAAGGCTGAATCCATTTGGGAATGTATAATAACTTATTCCTTTAAAAAGTACTTGGGATTCCATCTGTTTAAACGCTTAAGAATGCAGTTGTTCTGGAATTTTCCTCCTTTGTTATTAGTTTTTTCAACTAGTCAAAGTCATGGGCTAGTTTCATTTGTCCTCTAAAACAATATCCCTCAATTGAGGATGATTTTTCTTTTAGATGACATTTGCTTATAGACTTTGGTACATATCACTCAAGGGAGCAAAATTGTCTCCCAAAGAAAAATGGTTGCTCTAGACAGATATTCTGTCAGGAATAGATCACCATTAATATTTCCAGTAATGCCTACAGCTGGCAAGGAAAACTGCTATTGACATAATCAAGAATTGAATACAAATAACTACAGTTGAAGTCATACACTAAGTGTTTATATTGTTTGTCATTGAAAAAATAGAACAAAGATTTTTCAGGGTAAATTATAAAGGAGGAAAAGAAGTAGAAAATCTTTCCAATAAGCTATGATACCTTCAACATGTAAAGTGCTCTAAAGAAAAGTTCAGAAAGCTTTAGACGATATTAACTTCTTTTTTATAAGTTCTCCCCAGTATCCATGTGAGTACATGAACACTGTGCCTTGGCATTAATAAAAGTGACAGGTAGAAAGAGAAAATAGAATTGGAATGCCCAATTCTATAGCATGAAGAATATTTCTTCACCAAAGACATAAAAGTTAAAATTGGTTTTCAACAACTATAGATGATGTTTTTCTCCAGTTCATGAAGCACTGATATTTCACAATGTACTCTATGACTAAAAGATCATGATTTCAGAAATCTGTGTGGTCTCCATCAGGGAAGGGTAACTATTTGTTTGAGGCTATTTAGCTTGCTATGTCTTAAATATAAGTATGACGAATGGATTCATTGAGGATCCTTTACTTCTCTTAGCCTTTGAGTTAAGAAGATAATGAATGGCCTCACTCCCATGAGTACTCATTGGACTTACTGTGTATTATTAAAATAAATAAGACATTAGTTGGGAAATGAGTTAGGAAATAGGTCTTAGAGGAATGAAGGGGAGAAGAAGGTGGTGAATATGATCAAAATACACATATTGTATTATGGACTGGAGAGGTGACTCACCTATTATAGGCTAGGCTCAAAACCAAAATATGCTGTGCACGTATATGAAAATTTTATGTCATCTTCAATCTCTTTCTTTAGAGTTTTGAAATTTTTTTTTCAAACAAGTCCTTCACTTGCTTAGTTAGAGTAACTCCTAAGTACTTTATATTGCTTGTGGCTAATGTGAAGGGTGTAGTTTTCCTAATTTCTTCCTCTGCATGTTTGTCCTTTGTATATAGGAAAGATACTGACTTCTTTGAGTTAATTTTGTATCCAGCCAATTTGCTGAAGGTGTTTATCAGCTGTAGGAGTTCTCTGGTGGAATTTTGAGGGTCACTTATATAGACTATCATATCATCTGCAAATAGGGATAATTTGACTTTCTCCTTTCCCATTTGAATACCCTTGATCTCCTTTCGTTGTTTTATTGCTCTGGCTAGAACTTCGAGTACTATATTGAAGATATATGGAGAGAGTGGGCAGCCTTGCCTTCTTCCTGATTTTAGAGGAATTTCCTTGAGTATCTCACCATTTACTTTGATTTTGGCTATTGGCTTCCTATATATAGCCTTTATTATGTTGAGAAAAGTGCCTTGTATTCCCGATCTCTCTAAAACTTTAAACATGAATGGGTGTTGGATTTTATCAAATGCTTTCTCTGCATCTAAAGAGATGATCATGTGTTTTTCTAGATGAGAGACTCATGGGAGAATGGCAAAGTAGAAGGATCCAGAGGGTCCTAGAAACCTACAAGTAGAACATTATGATAGGCAGATTTGGGCACAGGGGTCCCGCTCAAACTAAGGCACCAGCCAAGGACAATACAGGCTGTGAGCCTTAAACCCCTACCCAGATCTAGCCAATGGACAGAATATTCTCCACAGTAGAGTGGAGAGTGGGATATTACTTTCTCACGTACTCTGGTGCCTCACATTTGACCATGTCCCTGGAGGGGGAGACCTGGTGGCACTCAGAGGAAGGACAGCAGGTTACCAAGAAGAGACTTGATACCCTATGAGCATATGCAGGGGGAGGTAATCCCCCTCAGGAACAGTCATAGGGGAGGGGAATAAGGGGAAAATGGGAGGGAGGGAAGAACGGGAGGATACAAGGGATGGGATAACCATTGAGATGTAACAAGAATAAATTAATAAAGGAGAAGAAAAAAAAAAGGAAAATTTCAAAGAATTAATTAAAATACATTACAATATTATGAGTTACTACGTATAAAGCTAAATCTGACTCACTTGAACTGAATTCATTTAATTATACATTTTCATTTTTGTTACTATAACTATTATATTTCTCTCTTCCTATTTCTCTCCTCAAAGCCTCCCATATAGTTCTCCTTGCTTTTTTTTCAAACATGTGGCCCATATTTTATTAATTGTGGCTACACAAATACGGGTATATACATGCATATCCTTAAATATATCCTGTCCAGTATATGTAATTATATGAATGTATTTAGGTCTGACCATTTGGTATTGGGTAACCATGTTATGCCATAAGGAAAACTGTCTCCCACTCTCAGCATCCCTTAGTTGTCTGTGGTATTTTGCATAGAGTTCAGGTCGTGTGGAATTTTCTTCAGCCTCTTTGGTATTGGTGTTTTCCTTGTTCAGTTCATGACTAGGTAACACAATCTCACAGTAAACTCCCAGATATGGCCTGGGTTTTGTGTTTTTAATTTTGCCCTTAAACAACTGACACATACAAAATCTATTTTTATGAATGTTGTTTGTAAATTGATTGATATTTTATGTAAAAATACTACTTACCTGTGGACTTTTTTAATAATATAGAAAAACAATATCTATAATCTAGTCAAGTTTTTACTAGTAGAATTCAGTTTATCTTACAAAATATGAAAAACATATTTATTGTGCAGTTCTTTATACTTCTTGGAAAATACTCTCCTGTCACAAGTATGGGCATGTAATAATCAAATAACAAAAGTCTAATAATATAGTATAATGTAACAATTATGATTTTGTTACCCAAGAACACAAACTTTTTAGATAACACCTCAAATTTGCTTATTGAAAAAATTACAAAATATAAACAACAATGTGTTTCTTCTTAAAGTAGTTTTTATGAAGAAACACACAATCTTCAATGCTATCTTGAATGTCATCTCTTTCTTTGTCATCCTCTCTAAAGTCCTTCTAAGTGACACTCAACTCCAGGCGCTATGAATCTTCCAAGAAATTCATAAATATCTCAAGATGCTAGGCACTGTTTATATCTTGAACTTAGATTTATCCTGAGCCATCATCTATTCTTATATTTATGGTTGTGAGCCTAACCTTTAATGGCTGAGCCATCTCTCCAGCCCTGTCATCTCTTCTTAAAGAAGTTTTCCTGAGTGAGTATCTGTGTAAACTAATAAAACTTTCTCTACTTGGATACTAATTAAGACTTTTGTTATAATCAAGATTATAGATATAACTCAAAGACTAATTGGTATTGTACAGCAGAGTAGTAAATATTGTATTGCATAAGCTAGCCAGGCTCTCATTTTCTTTTTTTGCTATATCATTCCAAATCAGTTGTCTGTAAAAACATAGAGGTCTTAGTTTAGCTTTAATGTACTAATTTGCATATTCAGTGACAGTCTTCTTGCCAGTGCATATTAGAAGTAGCCAGAGGTGATACTATTTAAGGGATGTGGAGAATGTAGTGAATAGGAAAGGCAGTGATCAGGAAGGAGGGATATAGCCTCAGTGTGCTTTTGCTCAGAGATGATGCTGTAAGAGAGGTGAGTATGGCAACAGAGGGACAGAGAGCAGGAAACACACAGTCTCTAAGTAAGTGAGATTTCTTTCTTTTATGACAACATTTGTTTTCAGAGTTAAAGGGGTCCAGTTCAGTGCTGCATTTGTTTATCTAGGAAGAAAGCAAAGACTTAGGCCTGATGACAATTAAAAAATGCTCAGAAATCAGGCAACAAAATATGTTGAGTGAGATAGCCTTTTATATTTGTCTCTTGGGCCTTTTATGCAGTCTGTTTTAAATGACAAAAAATCTGAGGAAATCAGGCAGCTAAAGCATAATCCACTCCATGGAAAGCAATGTTGATGAAAGAACAGGTGTCGGTATCAGTACTGGCTGGCTTGCTGGCACGATTTGAAGCAATTTTGCACAGATGTTTCCAGGGATATCAGATACACTCCTTATTAATTACTTAGTCAACAAAACTGCCTCACTGCTTAGTCTTCTCTCTAAGGACCATGGAGGGGCAGATGAAAAGTGAGATACACTTTTTTGCTGACATGAAAATGCAGTTTGATCAGCATTTAGTTTGTTAAGGTCAATATATTGTGACTGCTGAGTTCTCACTACCAATGCATTTCTAATGCATTAGTGTCCATAGACTTAGAAGTAAGTGACACACACACACACACACACACCCAACATAATTTTATAGACACATACACACACATATTCCTTTAAGAATGCTTCAAAGATAATGCAGCACAATAACAAAATTAAACTAACAATTTCATGTTTAAATTGTATTGGGACACCTGCCATTACTTGTTTTAGTACTGATGAGAAGATGGTTGATAGTTAAGATGGTAAGGATGAAAATGTCTCAATTTGTTTCACCTTGTTGAGATGATTATTTGGATAATGGAAATCCTAGAGCTGAATTGTGTTATCACAGGCACATAGGTGTTAAAATGAATAGTTGTTAAGTAAAAAGGTATCAGGAGGGCAGCTATTAAACATTTGCTATCTAGTAGTTTATTAATGAACTTACCTTGGCTTTATTTTTAGAGTGCTCTGCTATCAAGTTACTTTTTGTTCTCTGCACTGTGTGGGAAATGACAACTATACAGATTTTTAGGTTTCTGTAATGTTGTAGCACAACTCATTTACTTTTCTTTGCCAAATTATTAGCCTCTTACTTGACCTATTTTATTTAATCAGTGGTTTCTGTGACGATGTTGAGAAATTAGTTCCATACAATTTTGAATTATTTGGAGATTTCTAAGAGTTGGTGTCTGATGTTTCTTCCATAGCCTTCAATATCTTTAGGAAAAACTCGTGCTTTCTCCTAAATTGAAAGAACTATGACCTCTGGGTACTGGCCAGAGTTTCATTTTGAATTTGGTTCTGTTTACTAACATGAATATATAATAACATGATGTGATATTTGTACAAGTTTTTTATTCTAAATAATTTAAATAATTTTTAAACCCCCTACTCCATGGATGAAATTACATATTATTTTGATGCCATATGTAGCAGGATAGAAAATGATACAATCATTTGTTACCATGTCCATTCAGATCTGAGAGATTCTTTTTTTTCTATAACTTTTATTACTTTCTCTACTAAGAAAGAGGTCAGTTTGAAAAACATAGAAGTGATCAGCAAAACATGGCAGAATGTGATGAACTAGGCAGGATGGCTTTAGACATTTGTTCTGGATGACGACTCTATAAGGCTCCATGGTGAAACCTGGGACACTCCTACTTCAAGGTGATACCATAACTACAATTACTATGAGGTGAATATATCACTATATTCTGACACCCATATTCTTGAAAGTCAAACTATGCTTCAGTTTCTCTGAAAATTCTTTTCACAAACTGGTGATTGATTTTCCTCAGAGAAAAGAGCTTGGTGACAGAGAATCTTTCTACTTCACAGTTTTAAAAACTTTTCAAATTGTACTATCATTGAATGTGATACACCTTTACCCAGCTCATGAGATAATATTCTTAAAAGATTCTTAAATTTTGTTATAGATATTATAGTTTGCTGTGAAATCAAGGTCCACTGGAATCACAGAACTATCTCAAAATCTGCTTGGCTGGTTTTCCAAGTTCAATAATCTTTTAGCTTCTACTTTTTTTGAAAAAAAAAAGAGAGAATTTTTGAAAACATTTCTATAAGGAAAAATAGATAACAGTTCATTTTAATATATGAATTCCACATGATCTTCTAGAAGATATAAAGAAGGTAATATGTCCAAGTTTAATATAAATGAAAAGCAATGACTTCATAGAAAAAATACAGCCAAGTGCTATAAAGATGCTGGATATAAATTACACTTTAATTTTATTGAAGTGCATATGTAAAGCAAGATAGTTACTAACAGATTTTTAGGGGGGTATGCTGAAACCATCCATAAAGTTCTATTTGCAACAATGGACCCTGTTCTTTATCCCGTTGTTTTCCCTAGCATTCAGCCTTTCTTCAAAATCTAGGGGAGGAAGCTTTTACATTCTCATGTGGTACTACTGGCAAAGACATTATGACTGCTTAACATAGGATAGTGTTAATATTTAGACATGTGGTAAATAAAAAGGGTCACAAGGTGAGAAGGGGACAGAGGAAAGGAAGGACTCTGAGGGAAGTGAAAAGACTGCATAAACACATAGGGCCACATGAGTAGTGCCTGAGAAGGAAACTAAGGCACGGGAAAGGGGATCTTATATCTTTCTCTATACCCTGAATGTGTTCTCCTCAAAGTAAGTTACACTAGCCCACGACAGAGCCTCCTGTTGCTGTGGGGTTATTTCTCTGTTCTGTTACCATTCTTGATTTTTGAAAATTAACAGCTGCTATGGGAAGTAGGTATTTATTTCTCCCATATAACTGGTGACAGAGAAGATTTGGATTTATGTGCATTGATTTTTAAGCTCAAATTGGATTTTCAATGTTTGTTTAATTTAAATTTCTGTTTCTAATCAGAATCTCTCTTGATATTTATTGCCCAAAGTTCTGCCTCCATTAAGGAAAAGCATAAAGCAGAGAACTATCTTCTTGATATGGTTAACTTTGTCTTATTTTACTTGGGAGATTCCTTATAAACATGTTTCCTGCTGTGTTTATTGCCTGAGGATCCATCTGCCAAGGTGTATACAGATTCTTATTGCTTGTTGACAGAGCCTAGTGTGTCAGCACAAAATTAATAACTGCTTTGTTTTCATTGCAAATACAATTGACCTCATGAAACCATTTAATATTTTTCAGTTTATCTTAACAGTCCCCATAACATTAACATTTAGTGTGTTTTTTCTGTTAGTTACAAACAAATGGAAGAACTATATATAATTATTTGTATGGAAAACACATATTACGGCAAGACAATATTGAGGCTCTATATTATTTATGTATCTTCTAATTATCACCTTGAAAATACCTTCAGTTAATTATTGTGCATTGGTCATATACATGTACATATATGTGTACAGAATTCATAAGGGGACACAGTACTGAAATCAGGAAGTGAAAAAAAATTTAAGCTATGGCATGTCAAAATCTTTTCTCAAATTTTTCTTCAGAACTATGGACAGCTACATTGCGACCAAAGCAGTTATTCAGAGTTTAAATTACATAGTGAACAACACTGCAAATGAAAGCCTGTTTTGAAAGATATGTTTATGTTTTGCGTATTTTCAGTAATAATATCCATAGATATTGGTAGCAGACAAACTTAATTCCATCTTTCTATTGTGGCTCCTTTGATTTACTGGCTTTAACATAATTTCCTAGATATGTAATTATAGAAGAAGTTGTCAAGGCCAAGTAAACAAAGGATTGAAATTATCTTCTCCTAACCTTTAAGGAATGTGGTTGTATTTCTGTTGTTAATATGGCTTAGTTGAGGCAAAAATAACTTTTTTTCTGTGAATAAAATTTCTAAAATTGGCATTGGAGAGATGGCTAAACAATACAGAATTTGTGTATGTCCCCACAGCCAACTTCAGGTGGCAAAACAACCTTCTGAACTACATTTTAAGTAACCTTGATAGGATATTCTGGTCTCAGAGGGCACTAGCAGGCACACTGGCACACATAAACCCATTCAAGTATGTACATATTGAATAAACAGAGCTTTCAAAAAATATTTAAAAATTGGTCAGTCTTTCAATCTCCTAAATTCAATGAAGTGTTTCTTCTAAAAGAAACAATGTTAGATTAAAGATAGTTATGTAATGAGAATACTTTTATATCAGCATTTCCATGCAGCCAACTATCAAGAAAAATAGAAAGATAAGCTTTCTATTTGTAAGAATAGCCATAGCTACAGAAAAGTCTGAGAACTCACTGTAAAATATGATAATATTTTCAGAGAGAGGTAGGAAAAAAACGTAAAGTCTAACAGAACCTATTTCCAAAATAATATATGTTTTCAAAATTTCCTGATGTACTAAGTGACACAACTACAAAGATAAACAATCAAAACAACAACACATTTTATAGATGTATGGTAGTAGTTGAAGCAAAGGACCAGTTCAAAAATAAATAATATGTGGAAAGCTCGCTGAGAAAAGGGACATGTGCCAACAACTAATGGTTTCACATTTTACCTAATTTAAATGCTAAGACCAGAGCTCTGTAGATAAAGTTTCTTAGCAGAAAACTCAGGAGTTCTGGCACAGTAACCAATAAGTTTATTAGCTATCACAGTTGCAGATAGTAGAAGATCAGCCGTCCTTTCAGTGATCTTGAGAACTTCAGCTACAGCAGCATGATACCAAAGGTGAAATGTATGCCCCCAGTGGGTTGCAATTAAAGAAAGCAATTCTCAGTTCACTGAATATAAATCTTTCACACACGTTATTTGTTTTCCAAAGGGACATATTACCTCTAGTTTCAATATTGTAGTAACCAATTCTCCCTTTGACGTGAAGGCAAAGATGACCCATTTAATTCCAAATTAATGGTTATACAAATATCTGGAAGAGAAAGCAGTTAATGTCTTGCTTACAAGCTGTGCAAAAATCAGAAAATGTGTAGAAAAATGATAAGAAAACAGACTTGGCACTTCTTTTTTTTTTTTTTTTTTGGCACTTCTTTCCTTATTTTTTTCTCATAAAATTTCCAAGTACATGTCTACCTTAGTCTAATATCTAATGGAAAGAAATGGTTCAGAGTTGTTGAATTTTTACTAGTTGGGCTCCTACCAATTTTGGGTCATAATTTATCAGTTAATCAACATGGTTCCTTGGCTTACTGCAAAATTGGAGGACTTCTTGTCATTTGGAATAATAATATTTAAGTCTTTCTTATAAAGGGATCAAATGAAGGATTATGTATTTAACTCACCAGCAATCTCAATTTCAGTTTTTTAAAAAATATGTAGCAGTTATAAAAAATAGACAGAGATAATTTAAAAGTCCTCCCTTATAGAAAGAGCAGAGGGCATGGCTAAACTTTGCTCTCTATATTAAATTTCTGTCCCATTAATAATACCAGCTAAGGACACACAGCTCCAACCTCAGGTGGTCACTCTCACAGATACACAGGGGCCAAAACCTTCCTGTGGAGTGGATAAGCTCCTATACTGGGGCAGGCAGCTGCATCCTGGGCTTCCCTACTCAGTGAGTCTCTGATCATAGTGTCTGAGCACAGTGTCTGGGCAGTGGGTTCTCATTAACCTTGAGTCAAAAAAAACCATAGTGGGACAGAGGAATTCCTTTGGAGAGAGGATGGTCCATGGGCTCCTGAGAATCTCATTTGGTCCCCAGGATCATACACGTAAGGAGAGCCTTCACCAAGTATCTGAGTACTGCCACATAGTCCAAGACAATTCCCAACAATTTGAGGATGACAACTATAGAAACCTCCAGCTTCCTGTCCAGGGTTCTTTCCGCACACCTCAGGAATTTCAGAGGGAAACAGGATCTACCTACCAACAAGCCATAGACAACAGGAAGTAAAGGCCAGCATAAAATCACAATCAACAAAAACCAGAGCAATATGGCATCTTCAGAACCCAGTTATCCTATGACAAGCACCCTTGAATTCTGTAACACAACTGAAATTCAAGAAAATGAGATTGAATTCATGATTATGACAATGATAATGGAGAACACAAAGAAAATTCTTTTTTAATTAATTAATTTATTTATTTTTAAATACAGTTATTCTATTACACATGTATAAAACAAACTACATACAGCAGGGAGAACCATGTGACAATCATGAGAATCATGAGTTCTATAAGTGTTACGTTCATAGTGGTTTGGCTATTTGTATTTGTCCAGTTTGAAATAAATGTCTTTCCTGTCTTGTTGGGTCTAAATTTCTGAATGAAATTCAATATCTATCCTATCTCAACTCTAATAACTAAACTTCTTTATCTTGATCTAAAATGATCTTATCCCCTAACCAAGAAAACTTGATTGTAAAACTATACTATCTGGCCTTCAATGCCCCTAAGAGACTTGAGAAGGAATAAAACTTAAATTCTTGAGTGAACCAGCAGCTTATAAAATGTACAAATTGACTTAGACTGTTTACTGCCTGAACAGTCATTCAACACTATAAAGTTGGAGCCTTGTCTTTGGCTTTCTGGCCTAATATCTCTGCCAGATTTATTTGCAGGCCAGAAACTATTGAGGACTTGTGTACCCTCCTTGTCAGAGTGCGGCCGTCGACTCTGCCTGCATCTAAGCTGTCCATTTTTAGGCAGACTCTTATTGTGATAGGAACAAGGACATTTTGCCCAGTGGCTGGGTTGCCACCTTTGAAGCCATCTCCATAAGGAGGCTCTTTGATGATCATAATCTTCTTTGAGATCTGCTGAGTGGTGTTAGGAGTTAACTTGTTTTGTTGTCATAGAAATTTAGGGTTATAAAAACAACTTTAAATGATATATTCTGTGTGTCTCTGAGACCTTTGACGACCTTATTCAAGTATTTTACCTCATATATCAATAGAGTCATATGTATCTGTTAGACTTAGGATATATATTCTTGTGCTAAAATCTAACAAGTATTTGACATACCTATATTTTGTATCAATATACTCAATTCTATAGCAATGACTTAGACATAACCTTCATTATGAGTAACAATTAAGGCATTGAGTTAAGGAGTAGGTTCAATGATCTAGCTTTTGTTCTATGCTCCCTCTCTGTTCCTATATTTCCCTTTCTTTTCAGATTTTATCTCCTTATCTATGTATGCAAGATAAAGGATAAGCGAGATGACTGTGTTTCACCTAGTTTTTTCTCTGTATAAGACAAATAATGACTTATTACCACCTCATGATGAGAATAAGCATTTGTAGATCAATAGAAACAGAAATCTATACAGCCCCCATTAAAGAGAATTGGGCATTGTTCTCTTAAGGTTTAGGTTTCTTCAAGTTGAATTAAAGAAATACAAAAAGTCTATAAAGAGGAAAGAATAAGTTGCTGAAAGATTACGGGAAAATACAAGCAAACAAGTGAACAAATTTAACAAATGATTTAAAGTTCTTGTCTTACCTATTTGGTGTTATGTAGGCTTTTTGTGCGTTTATATGCATCTCTTTCTTTAAATTTGAGATTTTTTCCTATGATTATGTTGAAAATAATTTCTGAGTCTTGTATCTAGGTGTCTTCTCTTTCCTCAATTCCTATTATCCTTAGGCTTTATCTTTTCATGGTGTTATTGATTTCTTGCATGCTTTGTGTCAAGAATTTTTAACATTTAACATTTTATTTGATAGTTGCATCTTCCACTGTATTTTCTATACCTGAGATTCTTTTCTCTATCTCTTGTATTTTGTTGTTGATGCTTACCTCTGCTGTTCCTGTTTTCTTCTTTAAGTTCTCTCTTTCCAGGCTTTCCACAGTTGTGCTTTTATCATTGTTTCCATTTACATCTTTAGTTATTAAGCTGTTTTTATTGATTTCCTTCACCCGATTGCTTTCATTTTCCTGAAGTTCTTCCAATTATTTCATTTCTTCTCTATAGGCCTCTGTCATGGCCTATCTAAGGTCCACAGTCTGTTTGGCTCTATCTTCCTGTATTTGTTTATGGATTTTATTCATTTCCTCCATTATTATCTTCACTATGAAGAATGTGATATCACTTCCTTGTGTTTCAGTTGTGTTTGAGTTTCCAGGGCTGATTGACTCGGGGTTGTTCTGGAGATGCCATAATATTTTGCCTTTTCTTGGTTGTGTTTTTATGTTGGCCTTTAAACATCTTCTTGTTTCAGATGTTGGGTGGCATTTTCTGATGTCCTTCATTGGTGGTTGAGAGCAGCATATAGGTGAGTGAGGAGAGTTTGAAACTTCTCATCTGTGGAGATAAGGGAACCCTTCAGTGGATTAGTCAGGTGACCTGGGTTCAATTCCAGGACTTTGTGCATTAGCCAGATGGCCTGATGTCAGATCCAACTATTCTCTACATTGTGGGGTCTCTTCTGGGCTCTAAGACCCAGACACTGTCACCTTGTGGCCCACAGTTTCCTCTGAAACACAGGGCACAGGTGCTGTCCACTGCCTGAAGTGTGGTTGGCTAGGCTTTGGAGCTTGTACCCATGCTTTCTTGAACCCAGGAACTCTCTGTAGATTTGCTGGGAGATCAGAGGTGATAACTACCCGTGTTCCACACTCTGAGGTCTCCAGCAGACACAGATGTTGGTGTTGTTCAGACCGCAGTTCAGTCCAAGATGAAAAGTTCAAGATATAGAGTACAGATGCAGCAGATAGGCAGATATGTGTCCAGACTGAGGACTACACACCTGCCTGCGAGGAACCAGGGACTCCTCTGAGGCCAGACCCAGCTGTGCTCCACACATTGTGGACCCTTCTTACTCAGGGAACTCTAGTTTTTGTGATTTGTAGCTCCCATCGAGTTCCTTCATTCAGTCCTGCCAATTAGACACAGTGTGTTGTTGACAGTGCCATATTGGATTCCTCTATGGTTTTCTTAAAGTCAACTAGGTATATCAAACCATAAATTCATGAACATTAAATTATTTTAAATATGACACAAACATATTTTAGTCATCTATTTTATTTTATTGCTTTGCATAATTCACAAATCACTCAACATCTCAGGAAATATAATCCTTATAACTATAAAAATTCTAATTTTATCTTCAGCCTTCTGGCCCAGTATATACAATTGGAATTTTGTAGTTATAGGGATTATATTTTGTGAGATCAGCAGATGTTGAGTGAGTTTTAGGTGACTGTTCAGGCAACAAATTGTCTCTGTCATTTTTCATTTTGAAAGCTGCTAACTGCACCTCTGGTTTACTCAGGTAATTAATTTTTATTCCGATGAGACTGAAGACCAGATAGTTTAGTTTTACAATTAAGCTTAGTTGTTTAGGAGTTAAGATTGTTTTTTAGGTCTAGAAAAATGTTTTAAGTTGATAGAGATGAGATATGATATTGATTCACATTCATAATTTTAGACTCACCAAGAAAGAAAGGTGTTTTCTTCAAGGTTGCCAAATTCAAATAGCCAAAACACTATGAACGTAACATAATTCCTGATTGTTTCATGGTTCTTCTTAGTGTATGTAGTTTATTTTATGTATGTGTAATAAGATAAATATATATGTAAAAAGGAAAATAATAATAATAAAAGAAAAAAGAAAGCATATTCAGTAAGCTATGTGGAGCAAACCAGCAAACAGTATCCCTCCATGACCTTCTTGGGTTCCTTCAATGTACTGTGACTCTAGATATATAACTCAAATAAAGCTTTTTCTTCCACTCCAAAAAATATATATTCCAATTTTATATTTCAAATAGGCTAATTATCAGATATCTGGTGAAAAACTACTCTGGGTGTTTCTCTGAGGATGATGTTTTAATGTAATCGGTGAGAAAAAGCAAATTGCCTCCATGGATATTGGTCGACAACCAAATGAAGAAAGTTTCAGTAGAACAAAATGAATGAGTAAGAGAACTTTCTAGTGGCTAGCATTTCTAAGGGACTTGCATCACTTACTTTCTTGAGTTTCAAGATTGCCTGTTCATATGGTAAGGACAAAAGTTTAGTCCAAGTTTCCTAACTCAGTATACAATAATTACCTAAAAATGTTAGGAATTATTATTGTATCAAGACATTTAAATTACTTTTATCTGTTTGGTTCAGTCAATACAGAAAAACAGAATACCAAACTAAATGCACTTTAGGATCGATCAAGTATTCCCATTAAGTACTAAAGGTATTAAACAATTATATGAGGATATTTCAATGAAAGATAATATACTTTGATAATACAAGCACAATCTTACTTCACTAATATTATCCCTGGAAAAATATTATTAATATTTTTTCAGTAACAATTTGGTTAATTGTCTAAATTCTGCTTTGAGAAATATACCTTCAGTTTAATTCACATTTTGTTTATGATACTCTTTGTGTGCAGACAATATACTCCAGAGTTCTCTGAATACTCATAATGAGCAGTGAAGAAGAAACTTCACTTTCAAGAAAAATTATTTTATTAAGTAGCACTCAAAATAATGGAATTATTAACAAATATTCATTTATTTTACAATATGTGGTATAATTAACTTCTTACACATACAATATAATGATTCTAGCTCATCATACATTTTCTCTGTTTTATATCTAATTATTCAGTTACTCTTAGTTTTTTTTACTAAGTATTCTTTGTAAAAATCCAAGGTTGTGGGGGATTCAGGCTTGTTTTATAGCTCTTGGGAAGTAGAGACATGTGGATCTCTGTTGACTGTTGGTAAGCCAGTTCAATATGGTGTATCCTGGCTAGTGAGAGATTCTCTCAATAGGCAAGGTGAGAAGCTGCTGGGGAAAACACCAAGCAAAGTTCTTCCCTGGCATCCAGACACAGGTATCCTGACACACATGAGGGCCATCTAGTGTTTCATCTAGACTGACTAGCCAGCATCCCCTGGAATCCTCCTGTCTTTACCTGCCCAGTGTTAGGGGGAGGTAACACTGCCATACTTGTTTGCATGGGTGCTAGGGATGTGAGCACACTTTAAAGACAGAAATATTTTCTCAGCCCCAGAAAAAATATTTAAGGGAGATAAACTTCTTAGGGAGTCTCTGACATTAACCAAGGGAGGCTTGGAATTCTTTTATGCAAGTTTTGAATTTTGATGCATTTTAAGACTTAGTTTAATTTTTTTTACTCAGCACAAATGTCTCACTTACAGTTTCATTTTTTCTGCCCGCACTGCCATGAGGGCTGACAACTCTGACTTTCTATGACAACTGCCAGTACCTGATAATTCCATTCTCTGTTGACAAGGATCTTGTTTAAATGGTTCATTATTAGAAGATGAATTGAAGCAACCATCAGTGTCTTACTGCAAAAAATCAGGTTCAGTGTGTTAGCTCTAAGGATAATGGGCAGTGAAAATAGAAACATTTAAAATAAAGCGTCGACAACTTAAGTCACATTTTTGACAAAATCAACTGAAGGGATATATTTGGTAGTAATAAGAGAAAAATTATGAAAGTTTGTGTAAATTCTTGCTTCCAGGATCCCGCTAAGCAAAGTGTGTCTGGATGAGAAAATCAGTCACATGAATGCATTAACTTATGGGTCAGGGCTGAAGTTAAAAAGACCATATACTGTCTTGCTTATGTTTTGTGACTAGTTCCTTATTTAGGCTGAGGACCCTAAACTACAAAGCTTCCATACTATAGTGTAAACACTTCCTTTAAATTGTGTGCAATGTGGTAAAAATGTCCTCTGTGTTGATTTTACAAATAACACTGTCAGTTTTCTGAAGACTTTGTTGTGCTGTTATTTTGTCCTTGCTAACTGCAGCCATTAACATCACTACAAAAATGTGGTACTGAGTTTACTTCTAGGCACCATTGATAATACAAACTTGATATTACTATTGTAGAATGGCAATGCATTTTGAGAAAAGAAATCAGGTACAAAGAAATTTATTTCAATGAGAGATAAATCAAAAATTGTAGTAAGCATGGAGACTTAGGACATTGTAAGACAATTTAGGAATAATGATGAAAAAACACACACACAGAGGGGAGAGAGAGAGAGAGAGAGAGAGAGAGAGAGAGAGAGAGAGAGAGAGAGAGAGAATATTAAATATTGGAGTAGTAAATGACAATTGTAAAGAATAAATGCATGCTGGTTATTTATGAATACCAGACGGTGCTTCAACAATTATATTGTACCATAAGTTTGTAAATTAATAAGTAAAGTGCTTTGGAATGGTTCCACAAAAAATAAGAATCAGTGTTTGCAAAGGCAGATATCTATGCCAAGAAATCAATACGTGTATCTCAAAGGAAGTGATACTACTTAGACTGACAGTGTTCTATACTAGAACCAGAATGTAACAACACAACAACATCAACAACAAAAACAAACAAATAAACAACAGTACCAAGCATGGGAAACTTCCTTTTGATTAAACTGGTCAGAGTAGTTCAAATGACTCTACAAGCAGTACAAACTACTAAAATTTCCCTTTGTTACTTTTCAGGGGTTAAGGCCAGGCCCCAATTGCTAAAGACACCACATGCTTAGGACAGAAAACTTACATGCTTTTTGCTAAATATAACTTGTATGCGTCTTTTCTGTTTTCTAGCTTCCATAGTGCCAGAAAATACTATACAAGCTGCCAAGGTAGGGGAGAGTAATAATAAAATCTTCCCCATCTGCAACACCTAGGAACTACATCAATGATCAGCCTGACAAGATATTTACAACTGTGCAATAAATGGCACTCACATGTTGGAGGTAAACAACAATAGTCTAATTAGACTTAACACCTGCTTAACAAAAGGGAAATCATGACGGTTAGTGGAAACCCAGGTAGCTTCCTGGGGTTAGTGAGACCATGGGCCTCAGAATATAAGCTATTTGCATCACTTTGTTAGAACAGCATAATTTCTTACTATAATCTAAATCATTTCTTTATACTCACTGATAACTGTAGCTACTACTCTTTGGCAAAGAAGCCACACTTTTCAGCAAAAGGATGTCACTACAAACACACACACACACACACACACACACACACACACATACACACGGACACAATATAGAGATCAATAGATCATGAGGAGTCCAGCCTCAACTAATAAATCTACATCACAGCTTCTGCACCTATAGCTCAGTGAATAACAGGAAAGGATGTGCTTGTAAGAATCTGAACACCAGAAAGTCAGCTGTAAAACAGTCTGTCCTAGAAATGGACAAATCAAAACAATAACAGTATTGATGGACACACTAAATTTGAGTGTGTGGTATGTCACAAGATTCTACCCACCCCTAGAAACAAAGGTCCAGGTAAGTAGTAATAACTGAGAGAAGAAATAGCCTCTCTCAGGATGAGGTCATAAATGATGAAATAAGTAAAGTGGTTAATCATGGAGTACTATAAAAGCTATCTAAGCCTTTTTAGGTTTATTCAGCAAAAGAGTCTACAAGGAGCTGGAACAGGTAATTCTTTTATTTCAGACATATTTTCTTTTAAATAGAACACTCAAAGAAAACAATTTGAAGAGAGATATCATTTCCCCTAGAGTTAAAATATAATATGCATTCATACAGTAATTGATTTGACCTCCACTCCAAACTAACGTGTACTACATGTAATGAGATGATTACTGATAGTTTTCAAAGACAACCTTCACTACTTGTAAAATTTATTTCTCATTTTTCATGCCTCTAAATTCCAAAAAATATACTCAGCAGAAACAATTTTAACAATTTCTTAGTCTTTCTCTTTTTAAAGTGGTTTTCTTTGAATGACATTTAAGAAAATAATTCAAACAGAATTGTATGATATAATAATACACACTCAGGGAGAAAATGTCATATATAAATGAGCTTCTAAACATAAGAGCAGATAATCATATTAACAAGATAAGTTAATATGATCACAAAAATCTTTTAAAATTAGGAACATGTACAATTTTAGCAAAGTATGAATTTCAGTAGTAGAGTCCTTGTCTACATGCACAAAGTCTTAGGTTCAGTCATTAGCATTGAAAGAGCATGATGTGTGCATGTTACAGAAAATGAAGACCTGGGATGTGAAGAACCCACTATTCTGTCTCATCTTATCTTATCTCATCATAGCTTATCTGTGGAGAGCCACAGATAGCAGCACCCCCTGCTGCTTCCCCGGCGCAATGAGCCCCCTTTTGCGCATGCATAGTGCGCCCCCTCTTGCGCATGCGCAGTTCGCTCCTTTTTGCACACGCGCAGTGAGCAAGCCCCTTATGCACATGCCTGAAGGCATGGTGTGAGGTGGCGTGATTTGAACAAGGCATAGCGTAAGGTGGTGTAATCTGAACAAGGCATAGCGTGAGGTGTCGTGATCTGAATGTACCAACCAGGAGTGACGACGTGGCAGTTTCTGATAGGACCAGGCACACTATAAAGGTTCTGTGGGAGCTTTTCCCAGGGTCACTCCGGTAGTCAAGGATCCTGAATAAAAAACTGTGGCAAGAAGAGTTCCCGGTGTTGGTGTCTTTCCTGCTGGACGGGGGCGGCATCGACACTTATCTTATCTTATTAGGCGGATCCAGATTGTAATTCTCTCACTATTATATCCTGTTCTCACCCTCCCTCATCTTCCATCCTATTCTCCTTCCCTAGACCTCTGACAGGTGGGGTCCTCCTCCATCACTGTCTGACCACAGCCTATCAGGTCTCATCTGGGTAGGTTGCTGCCCTTCCTGTGTTCCCTTAGGGTCTCTCTGCCAAGGGACACCATAGTTTGTGTCAGAGGCAGTCCCCTGCTCTCACCTCTGCTTCCCCATATGGAGAATGAACTTTCCATTATCAACATCTAAATAAGGGGTCTAGCCCCACCCTGTCCAGATCCACCAGGATACATAGTCTCCTTGTGGAGCTCCTGACAACCCACCAAAAGTCCTTCCATCCCCTAACTCTTCCATACAACTCACAGCACTTAGCCTAGAGTCCAGCTGTGAGTTCCAGTATCTGTCCTGAGTCTCTCAAAGGGCATCTACGTTGGGCTAATATCTACTTATAAATGAGTATACACCATGTGTGTCTTTTTGGATCTGATTGTCTCACCCAGGATTATTGTCTTTAGTTCAATCCATTTGCCTGCAAATATGAAGATTTTCTTTTTTTTTTCGTATCGTAGCTGAATAATATTCCATTGTGTAAATGTACTACAGTTTCTTTATTCATTCTTCAGTTGAAGGATATCTAGGTTGTTTCCAGATTCTGGCTATTATGAATGAAGCTGTTATGAACATAGTTGAGCAATTGTCCTTGTGGTATGGTGAAGCATCTTTTGGATATATGCCCAGGAGTGATATAGCTGGGTCATGAGGTAGTACTATTCATTTTTTTCTGAGAAAGAGCTAGATAGATTTTGAAAGTGGTTGTACAAGTTTGCATTCCCACTGGCAATGGAGGAGTGTTCCCCTTTCTCCACGTAATCACCAGGATCACTTGAATTTTTGATCTTAGCCTTTCTGATAGGTGTAAGATGGAATCCCAGAGTCATTTTGGACATTTGTCACTAAGGACATTAAGCATTTTTAAAGTGTTTCTCAGCCGTTCCATACTCCTCTTTTGAGAATTCTCTGTTTATCTTAGTACTCCATTTTAAAATTGGGTCATTTTTGCCTCTTACCTTTTCTGTTAGAGTCCTCATTTGCTTTACAAGTTTTTATGGGATGAAAATTACTCTTCAAGGCTGCTTTTTAATAAAGGAATTATATCAAATTTGTGTTGCATTTATCCATATATATTTTAAATGTAGATTATTTATGTTAAAATATTTTACTTCCTATGTAATGTGGGATGATTTGATAAACATATTCAAATGTTGATTCAAAGAGCATTTAATTTTAGCCATTTTGGAGGGCAAATGTTCATCCTATGCCCTTTCTGTCTGCCTGCATTTGTGTTCTGGTAGGTTTCTGTTTTTATGTAATACTTCGCCACAACCATATTTTATTTGACCTGATTCTTAAGAGTGATGATTTTATGCTATCTGCACAGCAGTAGACCAGAAACATATTACTAACAGTCAGATCATCTAGATGCCAAGCCCAAAACGAAGTCTAGGAATATCTTGTGCTTATAGTTTCCCCCAAATACTTCTCAAGAGCTTCATAAAAGCACCTGTTCATAACTAAAACATGAAGCTTAAAGTCAAAATATTCTTATATTACCAGTTTGCAACACCTCTATGGATTTTCTTATTTGAAAGATGGCAAAAAAGATTCCACAGTTAGTATCATGAATTAAGCTTCATATTATGCTTCCTAGGAGGTAGAATTGTAGTACAACCTTACCCTTTTAACATTTATGTTAGATGCTGGGTTCTTAGTTCACGAGTATCCAGGTATTGTCCTAAGATGAGAAACATCAACATTACCTAAGGATTGTTAAAAAAAAAAAAAAGCCTTCCTTTATTCTCTTTCTTTTCTTTCTTTCTTTCTTTCTTTTTTTCTTTCTTCTACAACAAAGGTCTTAAATATATATTTTGATGTGTAAAATAATCATACAGTTTTGTGGGTTCAGCGCTATAATTTAACACATACATAATGTACAATAATGAAATGGAAATGACTCTGCCATTTATTATAGACTTATAAATTCTTATGTGAGAATTTTCAAACTACTTTCTTCTATTTTATAAAAGATACAGTCAAGTATTATAAACTGTGGCTACAGTTTAGAAAAAAGCTAGAATTTACACTATCTATATAATTATATATATTTCTTTCTTTTATCCAACCTACACATATACCTCTAACCTTTATATTCCCTATGTTCCAGTGACCACAGCCTATTTCCTGTGAAATCAATTCTTTAAAAATCTTTCTGTTCTTAGCTTGTTTCATTTAAGATAAAGTGTTTGCTATTGTGTAGGACAAGATCTGATTGTAATTTTACTGATGGATAGGATTATATCATCCAAACATAAAATATATAAAATAATTATGTAACAATATATTTATATATAATCATATTAGCTGGAATATATAATTATTCAAAACATGTATTATTCATTGTCAGTAATTATTTTAGTAACTAACATGCTTTGCTATTGTGACTAGTGATGCACTAAACATGAAACATTCAGGATCTTCTTTCTATACTGATTTAATTTAATTGAATATATATATATATATATATATATATTAAAATTTCTGAATCATCTGGTTACTCTACATTAAGTTGCTAAGGAAATTCCACATTATACCTGCTTTACCAGTTTATATTCCTACCAATAATATGTGTCTCCTTTTGCCAAAAAATTCACATTCTCTAGTTGTATTCCAATTCTTTCCAACCAAGAAAATAGGAGTGGATCATAGGAGAGGGTCCTGTCAATAAAAACAAAGGTGAACCAGCCATCTGGTTCATTCTTATTCTTCCTGTATCAGTTGCCTACTCACCAGAAATAATGGAATCTTTAATTTGTTAGAGAAACATGTATTTCAAATAAAGAAATAAATAGCATAAACAGATTAATACAGAGGAATAAGGTTGAAATAAAAATATTTCCCATCAAAGAAAAATTCTGCATATGTCAGCTTTGCTAGTGAATTTTAACAGGGATTTATATTCTTTTTATAATGTTTAATTTTTTATTTAATTAATTTATTCAGATTAAAACTAAATTGTTATCCCATCACTTGTATCCTCCCAATGCTCCCTCCATCCTGCTTTCACCCTATTGCCCTCCCCTAGGTCTAAGACCTACAGGGACCTCCTTCCCCACTATATGCTCATAGGTTATTGAGTCTCATCTTGATAGCCTGCTTATTCTTTCTCTGAGTGCCAACAGGCCTCCCCACCAAGGGGAGGTGGTCAAATATGGAGCACCAGAGTTCATGTCAGAGTCACTTTCTGCTCTCTACATAACTGTGGAGAATGTCCTGTCCATTGGGTAGATCAGAGTAGGGGTTTGATGTTTACTACTTGTATTGTCCTTGTTTACTGCAATAGTTTGAGCAGACCCCCCTTGGCTCCAATCCTCATGATGTTCTTCTTGTAGGTTTCTAGGACCCTCTAGGCCCTTCTATTTCCCCACATCCTATATTTCTCTTACCTAGAGTCCCAGTGAGGATGTCCTCACATCTATCCCAATCTCCTCATAAGTGAAGACTTTCATAGGACATGCCTTCAGGGCTAGTGCCCAATTATAAGTGAATATATACCATGTGAGACTTTCTGCTTCTGGGTTTACTCACTCAGTATGATCATTTCTATTTTTTTCTTTTTCTTTTTTTTTTTAAATGAAGTCTTTTCTTTTTTTCCCCTCCTTTATTAATTTATTCTTGTTACATCTCAATGGTTATCCCATCCATTTGTGCACAGATTTTAAGATTTCCTTGTTTTTAATAGCTGAGTAGTATAAATGTACTATAGTTTCTTTATCCATTCTTCAACTGAGGGACATTTAGGCTGTTTCTAGGTTCTGGCTATTATGAATAAGGCTGCTATGAAAATGGTTGAACATATGTCCTTGTTGTATGCTGGAGCATCTTCTGGGTATAGTCCAAAGAGTGGAATAGCTGGGTCTTGAGGAAGCCCTATTCCCACTTTTCTAAGAAAGTGACAGATAGATTTCCAAAGTGGTTATACAAGTTTGCATACCCTACAGCAATGAAGGAGTGTTTCTCTTTCTCCACACCCTTGCCAGCATATGTTATTACAAATTATGTCAAAGGTTAAAGGAGAGAAAAGTTTTTCAAATTCTGTGTGGAGGCCACCATAAAATAGATGACAAAACTAGATGAGGTTCATACCAACAACAACAGCCAAATTGTAGGTTTATATATGGGATGAAATAGCTAGGAAAATCCTCAATAATTTCCAATAAACCAAATCTAGCAGACCACATGAAGTAGGGGAACAAGAGGCACACTGATAGAGAGACAAGCCAGCCAGGCCAGTGACCACCCATGCCATGCTGGGGACAGACAAGGATGATGCTTGTTGTACATGTTACAAAACAAGGCAATGCAGATGCCCAAGTCTGTGCTGTAGCCTGGAGCCATGTTGATTTTCATAGTCTGTGCTGCCAGCTGAGGCTGTACTGATCTGAGTCACCTGAGAACATAGTGATGTCTAGTCTTGTCCTGACTTTTATGACCATGCCTGGGTCCATGGTCCTACTGTTGCCATTGTCTGTATTGAAGGCCATGTGGATGTCCAGTCTGATGCAGCCCGAAGCCACATCAATGTCTATAGGCCCTGCTGCCACCAGGAATGTTGTTGATGTGGTGGCCACCACTGCCTCCTGAATCCATGTTGATTGATGTCTGTGTCCTGTCAGCCTCCCAGGGCCTTGTTTGATTGTGTTGTCCTACTGCAGCCGGGGTCCATGTTTTTGGCCTGTGCTATCTCCAGAAATCATGTGGAGGCCCATGATTTGTACTACCACTGACTGCGAAGAGTAAAGAGGCTACCTTTGCTCTGATATCGGTGACTACAGCTGTACAGTTGAGAGGGAGAAACATGGAAGGCTTCTGTGACAATTTCTAACCCAAGCCCAAGCCTCCCCCCTGCCATCAAAATAAGTGGATAAATAAATAAATAAATAAATAAATAAATAAATAAATAGAAAAGTAACAATCTAAAAGAGGGGGCTATGTACCTTAATCGACTCACTCCAGGGATGTGAGGATGATTGGGTATGTATCCACTAACAGTATATTTCCTATTTGCAAATTGTGAACTTTCTGAACTAAAAAAAATCTTGTTATACAATATGACCAAAACTAAAATTCATAAGTTTAACCAAAGAGAAAAAAATTAAACTGAACACTACAAAAGTTTAATAGGTAAAATAAAAGGCACAATAAGTAAAAAGATGATCTGTTTTCATATACTGAATATTAATATTATTAAAATGTCGGTGGTATTGAAAGTGGTCTGTGGAGTCAATGCAATCTTAACATACCAATAATTTTCTTTAAAGAACTTTAAAAAGTCACAAATTTATTTTTAAGTACAAAATATACAAGAAATACAAAACTTAAAAATGAATAATAAAAATAGTGTACATTATTATTTATTATTACTTGATGTATGTGACCTCAGTACATATTACCCAACTACATTAATCAAAATGATGTTACAATGGCATAGCATAAAAACATACATCTAAAACACTGTAATAGAGTAAAAAGCCCTTGTAAAAAGCTTCATATTTATAGCTTTCTCTCTTTTTCAAAGGGTCAAGTACACATACTGAGAAATTGATGTTTATATCAATAAATGTTGCTAGAAGAATGATAGCCCCTTACAGAAAAACTCAAACTAGGATTTCTGCCTTTCATGGGTTGAAATAAATCAAGACAGAATGGTTTATAAGAAATAAATACAAGACCAAGAATATAAACTTATTGAAGAAAAAATGAGGGGGAAATGCTTCATAAGAGTACTGTTTGCAACAATTTTAAATAAGATCCCAACAGACAGAGGGTATCATCAAACTTAAAATCTGATATCAAACAACGGTGAGATTACCTGTAAAATAAAATAAACTTACATAGTGTGCATCTGACAGAGGATTTATTTGGAGACTATATAGGAACCTTAGCAGCAAGTCATTCACCTAAAAGCAATTAACTAGGAACTGCTTGAAAAGCTCAGTGAGTGTAGCGTTTCCCATGGAAACACAAGGACCTGATTTGATCCTTGAGACCCCCGTAAAAGAAAGCTGGGTACGGAAGCACACACTTTTAATGATGTCTTAGTCATGTGTTGAAGTGTTTTTTCTGTTTTCCTTTTACACATAAAGTTTCCTGTCTTATATTAAGGTCTTTGTTACATTTGGAAGTGATTTTTTTTATATGAGGTGAGAAATAATGATGTATTAATTTTCTGCACTTGGATGTTTAATTTTCCTAGAGTTATATTTTAGAGAATAATATCCAAAATAAGCATGATATTATTTCTTGGTTCCAGTCATATTCCACTAGTCCACATGACCACTTTTAGTCCAATACCATCCTAAGGCTCTGTTTATAGCTTGAGGTTACATATTTTAATACATCAGGATTGTTCTTTCTCTTTATAAGTACTTTATTGTGAATTCCTCTTGGTTCCATGTAAACTTTAGACAATTTTTATTTATATAAAGAATATTATTATAATTTTGCTGGGGATAGCATTGAATATGTAGATTAGTAATATATACTCAACACACAATATGGTATTTTTCCAAGCTGATTTTATATTTCTTTGTGAAACGTTTATATAAAAAAAGACTAAAATAAAATCTGGTTGTTGTGCTATATTTACTTCAAAATTTGTATGAATTCACACTGTAGTTTAACATAAGAAAAACTAAATCTAAGATGTGTAGCTAGGTCTTCATCTTTTTCTTTAGCTACTTTGATGGCTCTTCATTGGTTCTTCTGTCTTCTCCACCTTCTCTGGCTTGACTCATCTTCTTCTGGTTCAGCTGTCATCATCTGTCTTCTTTTCTCATTCTGCTAACCCAATTCACTTTTCAGAGGTTTCTTATTTTCACTCTGTTCAATCTTTTCTTTCTAGTTCCACTCTCTCTTCTTTCTTACAGCATCAATTGTCTTCTCTGACCCTACTCTTTTTTTTTTTGGACCCTCTTCCTGCCTATTCCCCCATCATACTATCTGCTCTCAGCCTCTGCTGGCTTTTCATATTCTCTATGGTTTCTAGAAGTCCAAGAGTCAACTGACACTGATGAGGGCATAGGGTCTTTTAAAGGGTCAGGCACACAAAGTAGATCACTCCACAAAGACCTTAATTTACCCATTTGCCATAATGAAGGAACATAGTATAGATATTAAAAGGACATATTTATAATACAGAATAGTTCAACTACTATCTTGGAACACTTATGATAAAGATGGTCTTTGGCAATGCAGAGAAATCTCTGAACTTCAGGGTTTTTTTCCCTAAAATAACAATAATAATGACATCTTCACTGACTTATGATCCTGAGCTAATTATGAAATATTTAACCCAGCTATAATCACAAATGGACACTGAAGAAAAGACATCTGCATTTTCATAAATTCCAACAGAAGCTGAATCACCAACCTTACAGATACATTACATAAGGTGGCCAGAAAGAACTTTTAAAGTCTGTCTAGAATCGGAGGCTCTTAAACTCTAGAAAATCCAAGACACCAAAAATGTAGGTTTTTTCTTTTTTATCATTAAACATAAAAATTTATGTTACAAATGAAATCAGATGCAGTATTTCATACAACTTTAAAGTTACTCCTGTGCCTGTAATAATAATTTTATTTTACTTAAAGTTTTTTTTTCTCATATAATATATCCTTCCATTTCTCACAGTTTCTCCCCATCTCCCAGAACCTATAGGATGTACCATACTTGATCATGGTGTGTGATATTTTTGATGTGTTCTTGGAGTCTCATGATTTTATTGAGAATTTTTGTATTTGTGTTTATAAGAGAAATTGGTCTATAACTCTCTCTCTTTATTGGGTTTGTATGTCGTTTGGATGACAAGGTAACTATGACCTTGTGAATCAAACTGCAATATATTCATTCTGTTTCTATGTTGTGGAAGTATTTGAAGACTATCAGCATTAACTCTGCTTTAAAAAATCTGGTAGAATTCTATGCTAAAACCATCTGCCCCTGGGCCTTTTTGCAGGGGTTGAGGACATTTAGTGCTTCTATTTCACTACAAATTATAGGTGTGTTTAAATTGCTCATCTTATCTTGATTATATCTTGCCTGTTGTCCTTTTTATTGAAAACTTGTTATTTGAGTAAAAATAGAAATCCAAGTGATACACTGAACCCCTTATACTTACTGTTGTGACAATATCCATCATAATTTCTGTACGAAAAGATCACCATTAATATTTTATTGATTTCTCCATAGAATGCATTTTTTTTGCACTTGACATTGGCTCCAGGAATGCTACAATGCTAATAGAAGGGACTGAAATAGAAATATGTGGAGGCCATGATCCCAGGTCCATAAGAGCAACCTAGAAAATGACTAGAAAAAGGCCTTCTCATTGAACTCATAGGTAATAAGTTTCTTGCTACCTCAGAATGGTGATTCCATTTTGGTATATAAACAGATTTTTTTACTACTCTGTTGAAGAAAATAAGTTATTGTAATTAAATAACACTTATAAAGCCTTCACCACATTTTCCTTCATAAAATAATAAAAGGTAAGTTAAGATGCAGAATGGATTTGGTAATGTGAACATAAAAGCAAAAGTGTTAGGTTGAAATCATAGTTTTCCATCTTTAGATGTACAATTTTTAGATAGCATTTTACTCCACACCAGAGCATCTTTAGAGGACTTTATATATTGTATGCCTTCATTGCTCCAAAATTACAGAGAGAGGACAACAAAGCCCAGAGACTTTTAGCAGCATGTTCAGTGTCACTTTTGTCTAAGGAGGAAGGGAAAGATTTAAATCATGTTTTCAGAGTCTGTGAACTGGGAATAGGGCTTCCTCAAGACCCAGCTATTCCACTCCTTGGAATATACCCAGAAGGTTCTCCAGTACACAACAAGAAAATTTGCTCAACCATGTTCATAGCAGCCTTATTCATAATAGCCAGAACATGGAAACAGCCTAAGTGTCCTTCAGTAGAAGAATGGATAAAGAAACTGTGGTACATATACACTATGGAATACTACTCAGCTATTAAAAACAAGGAATTCCCAAAATTTGTGGACAAATGGATTGAGCTAGAAATGAACATAATAAGTGAGTTAAGCCAGAAGCAGAAAGACTCAAACGGTATATACTCACTTTTATTTGCATACTAGCCCAAGGGGCATATCCCATGAAAGCCTTCACTTACTAGGAAAGTGGGACAGAGGGGAGGACATTCTATTGGGACTCTAGATGAGAGAAGCATGGGATAATAGCAAAGTAGAAGGAACCAGAGGGTCCTAGAAACCTACAAGTAGAACATTATGATAGGAAGATTTGGACCCAGGGGTCCCACTCAAACTAAGGCACCAGCCAAGGACAATACAGGCGGTAAACTTTAAACCCCTACAAATGCTGTCTTTACTTATCACCCAAGCAGTACAGAAAGATAATGATAACTGTTTTTTACCCCTTCAATGTTGTTGAAGCTGGGAGAACTGAGTCTAAAAATTAGGTGGATTAAAGTCACAAATTTTATTCAGAGCTTTAGGCAATTATTTTTTGAGGGTTTAGAAGAATTACTAGAGTAAAGTATTTAATCACAAGGACAGGACACTTGTGGGGCAGTATGTATTTTCATAGAGACAGATGAATAACAATAGCTGAATTAAACTTCCTCCTATCTGCAATACCAGGAGGAGTGTAAAAACACATCTAGAGTACAAAACTGAGGTCACAAGATTCTTGTCTTATTTTCTTGGAATATTTTCACAAGCACTCAGAATTATTACACAGCTCAATTCTTAGACTGTGTTCCAACAGATAACATCTTTGGTATAGGGATTCCATAATTATAGGCATATTCCTGTTTAATTTTGTGATATTTTAAGGAAATAATAGTCAGTCTTTTATTATACCCAGAGAAGTTTATTACTAGAAATTATATAAACCATAAAGAATAAGTTATTAATGTTAGTACTAAGACAGTAATTGTCCAAATGTAGTGGTCCAGTGGTTTATATAGACTAGATTTCTATCATCAGTCCTATTTTACAGGCGAGGAGAATAAAACTTCCAAGAAATAATTCATAAAACATTCTATAATTAAGGATCTATAACACTGAGTAAACTTTACATCTTTTTTCTCTAAATATAAATTAATTTAACTACATAATATGGACTTTTTTGCTTTTTGAGACAGAGTTTATATATGTATAACCTTGGATGTCCTGGACTCACTTTATAGACCAATCTGGCCTTGAACCCATATAGATCCACTTGCTTTTGCCTCCCGAAGAGCTGCGATTGCAAGCGTGTGCCACCATGCCTGGCTATCATATGGACTTTTTAACTGTAACTAATATTACTGACCTTTAGAAATTTAGGAAGTTGTCATATAGTATACTACTCTAAAACAAATTGACATGATTAAGTAAAATAAAAAATATTCTCTTTCCTTCTGAAGTGCCTCAGTTTTCCTGGCAATATAAAGTAATCTCTAATTTTTGAAGCTATACTTTTACATACTTAAAACTTAATTTTGTTTTCTGCAGTTACTGAAGTTCATATGGTATACATATAAAATATTTTTCTAAGCCAGGTGTGTTAGCGCACACCTCTCATCTCAGCACAGAGGCAGAGGAAGGCAGATATCTGTCAATTCAAGGTCAGCCTGATCTACAAAGCTAGTCCAAGATGGCCAAGGCTATACAGAGAAACAAACAAAATTCTTCCATAAAGTAAAAAAATAGTTTCTGCAGTTACAAATAACATATGAATAACCAAAAATTATTAGCTACATGAAGTCATCATGAAAATAATTTTATTGTCAGCACCATATCTAAAAGAGAGTTGAATGTTAAGATATGCTATAAAACCAAAATCTGTCTTTTGATATGAAAACAGTTGAAATCTAATTCTTCATGAAGCTAGAATTTCAAGCCAAGTTGAGAAAGTAACAGATGTTTGATATGCACATATATTGCAGCAACTACATTTAATTTGTTCCATTGTTGTCATATGGTTTCTTTAATACAGAATGAGTTGCATAACACCATTAAGTAACCCACCTTACTAAAAACTCCAACATTTAATCAGACAATCATTTCAATAGCATCCATATCTAGGGGCAATGTGTCTTGAGAATCTCTTCTATTTAACTTTATTTGATTAATTGTAATAAACTAGCATTTAATCTAAAGTACACATGTCAATGCAAGATAATTGTGGTATACAAAGCCTGATATTTGACATATACAACTTCTAAAGACATAACAAGACATAAAGATTAAGTTCAGGCACACTAGGGTGTTTTAAGGTTAAAACTCATATAAAATAATATTAAAACCTATATTAACAATAGTTCAGGAATTGTCATCCTTTTCCATACAGTTCCTGAAGGAAAAGTACATTCAAACAAAGCTAAATTACCTTTCAGGAGATTTTCTTTGAATGCTCTGTACTCTTCCCTGGGCCATTCATAGATCATGAGGCAAGTTGTAAAGCAACGTAAAATAAAAAGTCATCCCCAAACAAGGAAGCTCAAAGAGCCTTTCACCCAACAACCTCCTCAAATCCCAAGTCTCTAATCAAACTCCCATTTGAATTTTGGACAAATGAATAAAGAGTGCATATAGTGCATATGTTGCAGTGGAAGAGAAAAGGTAGAATGAACTGGCATGAATTTAAAGAAAGATGTCCCAGTTTAGAATCCTTTGAGAGGCCCTCTCCTTGAACTATGGTCCATTATAATACTTTGATTTTGTGAGGGTTGAAGTAAAAAAAAAAAACAACTCTCTTCAGGTTGGTCAAGAAGCTTTATGTCTGTAATTTCACTACTCTGAAGACAGAGACAGGAAGATTGAGAATGTAGAGGCATCATGAGTTACACGCACAGTGTCAGAGGAACTAGGTGAGATAAGACATTATCTCAAAAGCAATTATTACAAAAAGCACTAGATAAAGTGGCTTACATCTAAAAAGTTGAAACAAGGGATGAGGCAGGAGAATTTCTAGGAGTCAGAATTTCAAGATGTTCTTCAGCAACATAGTGAATGCTAGGCCAATCTGAGATACAGTATAAGAACCTATCTCTGACCAATGTAAAAGTATACCCCCCAGGTGGACATTTATGATGTTGGGGATCCCTGTTAGGTAGAAGAAAGCAGGGAAGAACCATGGCTTCCTCTTAAACAGTAACACCCCCCCTTTTTGTTTTAAATGTATTCACTTTACATCCCAATCATAGCCCCTGCCCTTGTCTCCTCCAGGTCCCACTCTCACTCCCTATTCCCCCTACAATGCCCCTTCCATAGTCCTCAGAAAGCGGGAGCCTTCCTTTCTCCTAACTGATCCTAGCCTATCAAGTCTCATCAGGACTGCCTGCATCCTTTCCCCTGTGGCCTGTTAAGGCCATCCTACTAAGGACAAGAGAGGAAACATCAGGCAACAGAGTCCATGCCAGAGACAGCCCTACTCCTCTTATTAGGGGACCCATAGGAGACTGAGCTGCCTATCTGGTATGTCTGAACAGGGGTCTAGGTCCTCTCCATGCATGGTGCTTGTTTGGTGCATTGGTCTCCAAAGACCCCAATGTGCTCAGATTTGTTGGCTCTATTGGAATACCTGGAGATCTCCTGTCCGCACTGGGTCCTTCTATTCCCCTACTCTTCCATAAGTCTCCCTGTGCTCTCCCCAAAGTTTGGCTATGAGTCTCAGCTTCTGCTTTGATCTTCCACTGGGTTGTGTCTTTCAGAGGACATCCATGGTAGGCTTCCCTTTCTTCAAGCACTTTCAGTGTCTAGTCTATTTGCCCTTTGAGTGAGAATTAAGCACCCTCCCTAGGGTACTGCTAAACTGGAAACAATCCAGATGTCCCTAAACTGAAGAAAGGATAAAGATGGCACATCTATACAATGAAATCCTATTCAGCTTTTAAAAACCAGGACTTCATGAAATTTGTAGGCAAATGCATGGAGTAAGAAAAGATCTTCCTTCCTGAGTAAGGTTACCAAGAACCAGAGGGACATGCATAGTATATACTCACTTATAAGCAGATACTAGCCATATAATACAGGGGAAAGACACTATAATACACAGACCGAAAAGCTAAGTAACAGCATTCCCTTTTAACGTTTCATTTATACTTTACCAATCCTGGAAGGGGCTCAGTAATAAATAGCATAATCAACCAACAAGAGAATCCATGTCAGATAATGGGACCATAAAACACCTACCCAGCGTTTCTAGAATCCCTACTGTGTCACTTTCTCCTAGGCTAAAGGATTGGGAAATGTATCCTTTTGCATGCAAAACTTTTGCATAAGTTCAATAAAGGACTCTGTGTTCCAAAATGTATCCTGGCATAATATAGTAAAGCCATCTTGAATATCACTTTTGAGTTTTATATTATCTGGCATTTCCCCTCATATTTTCAAAGGGGGGAGAGGAATCCAGCATTTGTATAGCTAGTACGTAGAACCTTAACTTCAGTTAAACCATTTCCTTTTTAAAGATTTCTTACTTCATCTTTAGTAGTGTTTCTCTTGGCAGAGTGAGGATGTCATACTGTTTCCACATCTCCTCAGGCAAAGAGAGCATAGTATTCAGCTTCCAGGCCAGTGTGTCACTTGTTTCAAGAAAGTTAGCATATGTTAGATGAACTCAGTAAACCTGTTGTATCCCAGAAAGCTAAGTGTATCAGGGCAAGACCTCTGCTTAAAAAGATCAAAGGTGATCTCTCTGAAAAATGTCGAACTGACCTTGCACTTATAGCCCCTTTAATAATCATACATACTTATCTATTAATAACAAACTAGTGATGATTACTAAAAGGAACATAGGACTAAAGAAGCATTCCACTTAAGATATTGTTGACAAAATAATGTTATAAGGACCTTAAGGTTAAATGAATTTCTCTTAATGGTTTTTACTTAGCGGTTATTTTAGTAAAATATTACCTCACTATATATTTAATAATGTGCAGTTAGTTCTTTAATGAATTGTATGTTATTTGTTTTATTTATTCTGTTTGTGCCTGTGATAAAATACCCCAATAAAAGCACCTAAGAGACAAAGGCTGTATTTTGTCTTACAGTTCCAGATGAAAGCATGGTCCATATCCTGTCCACAACACAGAAGAAGCAGATGTTCGCTGCTGCTCATTTCCTTGCTCTATTCATTTAGGCTGTGTGAAAGTAAGGCCACATTTGCAGTGTGTATTCTTTGATCAATTAACTTAATCTAAGTAACTCCTCCTAGGTATGTCCAGATGCTCCATTTCTAGATGACTCTTTGTCCTGTCTAGTTAACAATAAATATAGACACTCATACTATTTTGTTATATTTTTTCCACAAAATTCCCATCAGAACTATAAAAACAAACAAACAAACAAACAAACAAACAAACAAAAAACTCTATCATTATTGTAAGTACTTTGTGTTTCATTTTCTCACACATAAAATATGTAACAGAACTTATTATGATAATAAAAATAGTGAAAAGTTGTTCTCTGGATTAGTAGAGGATTTGTTGCCCAATTAAACATGGTAAAAGAAACATCAAGGGAGGACACTTGATAATTCTCAAAGAAAACCATCAGTAGTACCCAATAAAGTTAAAAATATCCCTGTCCTCATGAAGGATCTGGGAAAAATTTGGGGAAACTAGGTAGATGACAGATAGATAGATAGATAGATAGATAGATAGATAGATAGATAGATAGATGTGTGTGTGTGTGTGTGTGTGTGTGTGTGTGTGTGTGTGTGTGTGTGTGTGTGTTCATTCCCTGGAGAATTTATTTCCAACATCCAGGAAGAGAAAGAGGAAGTGGAATTTTGTGACCACTGTTTCCTAATCTGAAAGACAAGGCCCCACTGTAAATGGCAACCACTTGTTGGAGCAGACATAAAGCTTACATTGCTACCAGCTATCTGAGATTTGACATACCTCTAAACTTGAGGAAAAGCTTGAGTAATTCAATAAGGAAAACATTTTCACCAAATATTTCCTACTAAGCCACAAAGAGTTCTGCACATCTGTATATAATTGATATATTTTATACATATGTATACAAGATTATAAATGCTGTACATTTCAGAGATAAGTCAAGTTTAAAAATTAAACAATGTGATATAATAAGCCACAGGATAAAGACAACAAATCAGAAGGAAAGGTTATGATTGTGGGGAAATGAGTGAATTTAGAAAAAAATTTATTTATAATATAATCTCCAAGAAAAGTACAAAAGAGAGAATTTCTTCAACTTGACAAATAACACTCTAGCCAATAGCACTGTAAGTACTGTCATACATGATGAAACAGAATGATTTCCCCTTAAGATGGATAAATACATAAAATAACAATTGGAACAACTCTTACCAGTGTAGTTCTAGAAGCCTTAAACAGTGTAAGACGGGAAAAGGGAATAAATGACTTATAAAACAGAGCCTCCCTTGGATCCTCATTGTTATTTAGTTTCTTTGGGCCTGTAGACTGTAGCATGGTTATCCTGTGTTTTATGAATAAGGGAGAGGGGGAGCCTAAAATTAGGATGTAAAGTGAACAAATAAATAAGTTAATGGAAAAAAAGAAAATATAAATGGGATTGGAGGGAAGATAAAAGGTGTTAGCCTGAGTAGAATAAGAAGTAAGATCAATTGGGTTGTTTGGTTTTGTGGTGTTTAATTTCTTGAGTTCTTTATATATTTTGGATATTAAACCTTTGTCAGATGAAGGGTTGGTGAAGATCTTTTCCCAGTCAGTAGGCTGTCGCTTTGTTCTCTTGACAGTGTCTCCTGCCTTACAGAAGCTTCTCAGCCTCATAAAGTCCCATTTATTAATTATTGACATTAAGGCCTGGGCTGTGGGTGTACTGTTCAGGAAGTTCTTTCCTGTGCCTATGTGTCCCAGGCTCTTCCCCACTTTTTCCTCTAACTGAGTTAATGTCTCTGGTTTTAAGTTGAGGTCTTTAATCCACTTGGACTTGAGTTTTGTGCATGGTGACAAATAAAGGACCCACAGGGTCCTGGAAACCTACAAGAAGAACTTTATGACAGGCAGATCTGGGTCCTGGGGTCCTCCTCAAACTAAGGCACCAGCCAAGGAGAAATAGGCAGTAAACTTCGAACCCCTACCAAGACCTAGCCGACGAACACGATATTCTCCACTGTTGAGTGGAGAGTGAGATCTGATTCTCACGTGAACTCTGGTGCCCCTTTTCTGACCATGTCCCCTGGATGGGGAGGCCTGGTGGCACTCAGAAGAAGGATAGCAAGTTACCAAGAAGAGACTCGATAATCTTAGAGCATACATAGGGGGACGAAGTCTCCCTCAATCACAGACATAGGGGAGGGGAGAAGGGGGGAAGTGGGAGGGAGGGAGGAATGGGAGGAAACAGGGGAAGGGCTAACAATCAAGATGTAATATGAATAAATTAATTAAAAAAAATAAAAAAAAAAGAAAGTCAGGAGTTTAAAAACTGTATTGATTGTTACCAGGACCCTCAGAGAATAGCTTGGAATTTTCTAGGCCATCAAAGGTGGCATTGTGAGAATAACAAAGTTTTCTACACAGAAAATAAAAACAAGTAATGTTAAAATTTAAAAAAAAAAAAGAAGTAAGATCAAAATATATGAATTATATGTATGAGCATATAAGAATGCAGCCTGATATATATGTAACTAATTTGGTCTAAGAAACTTTAAAAGACTGTTTGAAAAGTTATAAAATTAAGCTGGAACCTTAAAAATAACAGATAAGAAGAAGTACAATTGATACTAAGCAAATGTTGTGGCAATGTTCAGTACTTTTCTGGCAGTTTTGACAAAATGTTTGACAAAAAACAACTTAGTGAAGATATATTTTGTTTCATAGTTTTAGAGTATATATTCTGTCTATGACAGAGGAATCATGTGCAGCCGTTAGATTAATTTGATAGTTAGAAAACAGAAGTGGAACATGAAAGCTGGAAGTTATCAGCCTTTTCTTTATTCTCCCTTTCATCCTTTCTTAGGGTTATATGGTACATCCTGGCCACATGGTTGTGCCTATAACTTAACTTCTCTATTAAGTCTATCTGGAAACCCCTTCACCAAATATTCTGAAATGTGTCTTCTTGACAGCCAAGCTAATAATGAAGATTAAACATCATGATCTTTACATAGAATATCTTTAAAATATTTGTTAAACTCTGCTAGATGTAATAAATGAGTACAGTATAGTAATAGTATAAATGATCAATGTACAAAAAATTACATCTTTTTGTTGTGTGGATTAGATTCCTTAGTGTTTCATACTGTGTTATTGATAATGAATCAGTGTCACTTAAGGAAAGAAAGAAAGTCATATTCTGTTAGAATCATTTAACCAAAAAGCAAGCCTGGATTTTCTTTGTTTACTTCATGGATCCCCATGTCTTCCATTCTACATGTGTCTGTATTATAACTCTGAATCTGTGCTTGCCTGAAGGCCCTCCTGTGAATTTGTCTCTGTGTCTGTCCTTGAGTGTGTATCCAGTCTCTGTATAGATGTCACCGACAAAGGCATTTACTCTATCTTTATTAAATAGCACATAAAGCATCACATGTTTTACAGAAATATTCAAAAGTTTTACAAAAGATTAAGTCACTGACTTCAATTCCTCCTAATTGATTCCAATAGCAACAGAACTAAAAACATCAACTGATATCCATAAATGATGTACTGAATGTTTAGGATGAACATTTATTTTAGAAGATTGCTTTCCACCTCTGTATTTGCTGACTTCAACAAATAATACACATGTCTTACTCTGGGTCACGGTCATGGAAGAGTATATACTTTGAGATTACAAGTATGCACAAAATTCAATCCAAGTGGATCAACATAAAACCAGATACATTGGACCTGATAGAAGAGAAACAGAGGAATAATCTCAAAAGCATTGGCCCTCAAGACAATATGCTGAACAGAACATCAAAAACACAAGAACTAAGATCAGCAGGTACTAAATGGTACTTGAAGAAATTGAAAACCTGTAAGGCAAAGCACACTGACAGTAGAACGAAACTATAGCCTACAGACTGGGAAAAGGCCTTCACTAACTCCACTTCTGACAGAAAGCTAAATTTCCAAAATATATAAAGGACAACAGAATTAGATATCAACAAACCAAATAACCTGATGACAAAATGGTGTGCACTTCTGATTAGAGAATTCTCAACAAAAGAATCTCAAATGTCAGAGAAACACATAAGGAAATCTTCAACAACCTTTGCTATCATGGAAATGCAAATCAAAATTATTTGAGATTCCATCTCACAGCTGTCAGAGTGACTAAACAACAAAAACTGAAGTGACAGCTCATGCTGACAAGGATGTGGAGCAAGGAAAACACTTCTCCACTGATGGTGGGAACGCAAACTTGTGCAGCTACTTTGGAAATCAATCTGGCACTTTTTAGGAAAATCAGTACTCAACCTACCTCTAGACACAGCTATACCATTCCTGGGCATATTTGCCAAAGATGTTGCATCATGTCACTCTGTTCATAGCAGTTTCCAGAAGCTGGAAACAACCTAGATGCCCCTCAATTGAATAATAAAAAAGGAAATGTGATTTATTTACACAATACAGCATTACTCAGGAGTTTAAAACAACAACACCATAAAATTTACAGGCAAATGGATGGAATTAGAAAAAAAAATCATCCTGAGAGAGGTAACCCAGATACAGAGACATATATGTAGTATGAACTCTTAAGTTGATTATTAGCTGTAAAGTAAAATACAATCATGCTACAGTCCACAATCACAAAGAAGCTAAGTAAGGAGCAGGGCTAATTGGGGGTGTGGCACACTAGGCTCTGCTAGGGAAGGCAAAATAAAATAGATTTAATAGGTGGACTAAGCATGGGCAAAGTTGGCCACAGGATGGACCAGATGGGGAGAAGGAGGGAGAAAATACTCAGAGAAATAACGGGAATTGAAGGACATTTCAGGGGCAGGGTGGAAACCTAGCACAATAGAGACTCCATGGAATCTATGAAACTAACTCTAGAAAACACTTGTAGAAATGGGGGATATGGGTCTGAGCTGGCCTCTTCTGTAACCAGGCAGGGCTTCAAGTAGAGGAACTCGACACTACCCCAGCTACAAAACTTTTGACCTTTTTAACCTGCAGGTTTTTTGGCCTGTAGAGTGTGCTGTGTTGTTGGAGTCATAACTAGATATTTTTTTTCTGGATTGCATAAAAGGATCAAGGAAGTGAGCCATGAAAGGCAAGAAACCAGTATTTGCCTATTGTCTTTATGTCAGTTCCTGCCCTACCTGTGTTCTTGCACTAGCTTTCCTCCATGATGAACTGTGGTTAGGACATCTAAGCCAATACATCTTTTCCTCCACAAGCTTTTAAAAAATGATCTTTACTATAGCAATATAAAAAACAAACTAAAACAGACTCTATATCTTACTATAAAGAAACCTGCTCGTCCATGAGGCTTGTGGCTCTATTCACAGAAGCCAGAAAATGGAAATAACCTAAATTCCCATTGTCAGATGATAAATAATAGACATGTAGTTTCTAAAATGAAATATTATTCATTTTTTAAAAATGAAATTATTGAGTTTGAAGGAAAGGTGACGGAAATGGAAGCAGTCATCCTGGGTAAGGTCACCAAGACTAAGAATGACAAACACCATGTTTTCTCTCATAGGTGGATGTTAGCATTGACAGTTTAGATATGTGTGTTTCCTTTAGAAAACTTATGGAGGTCAGGCCAATAGAAAAGGGAAACTATTTGAAGGGAGAGTAGACAAAATGCTGTTACATAAAGAAGGATATGAGAATATTGGAATTGGAAGGATTAAATGGGGCGGGGAGTGAGAGTATAGGGTAAGGAAGGGAATATGGTAGGATAAATAACACTATGAAAAATATATGGAAATTTACTGTTTTTAATATTTTATTAATTTATTCATATTACATCTCAATTGTTAGCCCATCTCTTGTATCCTCTCATTCCTCCCTCTCTCCTGCTTTCCTTCTACTCCCCTCCCTTATGTCTGTGACTGAGGGGGACCTCTTCCCCCTGTATATGCTCATAGGGTATCAAGTCTCTTCTTGGTAGCCCGCTATCCTTCCTCTGAGTGCCACCAGGCCTCCCCATCCATGGAACATGGTCAAATATGGGGCACCAGAGTTTGCATGAAAGTCAGACCGCACTCTCCACTCATCTGTGGAGAATGTCCTGTCCATCGGCTAGACCTGGGTAGGGGTTCAAAGTTTACTGCCTATATTTTCCTTGGCTGGTGCCATAGTGTAAGCAGGACAGCTGGACCCAGATCCGATGGAAATTTACTATTGCATGAGCTACCTAAAATTGATATAAAAATAGATGATAGATTAGATAGATATATGGATGGATAGATTGATAGAGAGATGATAGACAGATAGACAGGTAGATGATTGAACACACACACACACACACACACACACACACACCCTTTTACTTTAACATCAAATTATGAGTTTACTTGAACACATATCCCTTGACACTGATACAGCACCTGCCTATTTAGAAGATGATTTGGTATTATGAACACTCTCACTATGAATAACGTTGAAGATTAGCATTTCATCAGTTGGTTAGGGAAGGCTTTCAAAAGATTTAATAGTTGTTTATTTGTGAATAAATTCTTCATATTCACCACTGGGAAGTATAATACACCTGCTGTGTCAATTAGCTTAATTGATGAGTACTTCAATTGGTACTGGGGAGTGTTATTTTCCTGAGGTGAACCTATTGAGAGAATTTATTAAAGAAACTTTCACAGTTGTGAGATCTTTTAAATGTACTTGACCTAATTTGAAATCTGGTCATCATATTTTTATTCATGTTAAATTCCACATGTTTTCCTTAATTCAGCATCTTTGCCATCCAGACAATTTTTGGTGTTGTTTTTATGAAATTTTCTTTTTCACCCTCACAAAAATGAGAAATGATCAATGGATAAATTGTATATATTTTTATGAGAAGTAAATTTGGTATCAGAAAGTACATCCCAAGATTGTCTTTGCTATATTTTTGCAGGTCCATCAGGGTTATGATTATTTCTCTATATAGTTGTGAGTGAGTTCCTTATACACAGACATAGATCCTTTAAAAATACTACTATGTCTTTATAGAAAAACTACAAATTATATTAGCAAGGAAACAAGGTTGTGAGACATTGAGAAATTTAACATAAACTTGTACAGAACAAGTGAGTTTTAAAATCCAACTTTAAATTGTCTCTTCTTCAAAATACCTTTTTTAAAGACCAGCTCAACAAAACTATAGATGAATGTCATAAAAATAACTGATGCATTTGTATTACAAATAGTTTGACTAGAGGCTTATATATCTTTGAGTATGAAGACTCTGGTCATTTTTTTTGAAATATGTGAAGTTTAATGAGATCCTCAAATATTCCTAATCTTCCCTGGCTTTCATGACAGATATACATAGAGAGTGATGACAATGGTGGTAAACAAATATAGCCTTAGAGTCTAAGTCTGATTTTTGAAAATTATCAACATGTCTTTTTACACAGTCACCTAATCATGCATGAAAAGGGCTGACATATTAGCATTGTGTCTAATGATAGCAATAGAAACTGTAAGACAGTACCAAACACTATTTGACTGGATATATACCCACTCCATGAGATGAAACCCATGCTCAATTCTGCTTGTATGAACAAGAACCTGGGACTCTATAGGTTATGGTCCTCAGATAAAACCAAATACTATTGTTTTGTTAAAGAAATGTAGCAATATAATGACTCCTTAGGACATTCTGCTATACCAGTATGTCAGTGTCTTGCTCAGTCATTATCAGAGATGCTTTCTACTTCAATATATGAGTATAAATACAGTGACCCACTGATGGACAATGTACAGAGTGTGGGATACCTTGACACACCCTGTCCTAAATGAGATAACTTCATTGTAATTCCCTTTAGGGTTTTGGGAAGCAGAAACAGTTTGACAGTCTGGGATGATGGAAGACACCAATGCGGCAGTGAACTCCTATACAACAGGAATGATGCACATATGAATAGAGGTGCAGGCAACATGCATAGGTCAAAGCCAAATGGGGTTGTGGCATTAAGTGAATAACTGGACATGGTATCCCATCTCTAATCTAGAAGATATCTCCAATTGCTAACATCTAACAAAGGAGAAACTTGTTTTCTCTGATGTATTCTTAATAGAGAAAATCCACATTCAGGGGCAGGCTCCATATTAAGTGGTAGATAACCAACTCAAAGTGATCTCTAGACTTTTGGAGATATTGTGTGTCATAACCTTTCTTCTGGACTCTTTAAAATATTACTATTTTTTGCATATACATTATAGTTTCCATGTGTGTTTGTGTGTGTGTGTGGTTGTGTGTGTGTGGTTTCTATGTGTGCACATGTCTCTATGGTGCATATGCTTTTCATGCTTTTTTCTTTTAACTTTTTTCTGTTTGTTTTGTTATATTCTGAAATTTTCCATGTTTTCTTTCAAAAGGGGGTATTATATGAATGCAAGGGGAGGTGGAATGAATGTGTGAGGAGATGAGGAGAAATTATATTTTCAATAAAAATAGTATGAGAAGAAACCAAGTCCTTTAAAGATAATGTCACTATCCACCAAAGTTCCATATATTGCTATGTAGAGAGAATGAAGAATGGCTCTCTTTGGGAAATCCATTTCCATATGCGGTATATAGTCTTTTTTAAGGCATTGCTTTTTATTCACATCTATGCTTAAATCTGAGTTTAAAATTCCTTTCAATGAACTCAAATTCTGCTTCATATGGCTCACTCATTTTTTTTCTGCAGCAAAATCAAGATTCCTGATTTATATGAGTGAAATTTTCTGGTGCAGGCAGCAAAAGGGATCTGTGTATCTGGTCAGCTTTCCCCAACCACTTTCATTCCTATAACTGTTAACTAGCCCAGGCTGTTTACCAAAAACTAATTTTTTAATAGGTCCTGAAATACAAATAAAAATTCAGAATCAAATACAAATTAAAATGGCTTTACAACTTCAAATTGTTGTATACATACACAATCAGTGTTTTTACAATGTTATTTGTCATTTCTCTCAGTATGAAAATCTTTAAAATTTTACATGTTCTATGAGTGTCACCAGAGTGTTAACTGGTGATGAAATGTCTTTATTTAGAAAGTGAAGTCTCAGTGACTAAGATTTTTTTTAAAGCCCTGGAATTCTGTTCACCCTTCCCATTCCTCTCAATATTCATATCTTTGTCAACACTATTTTTATTAGGAGTGACTGTCATATGACCCTTATTCTTTTCTGTACCATTGCTATGTGATCTGAGTGTATCTTAAATCATTACTCAACTCTCAGCACATAAATTCTTCATCTAGAATCTTTAGATTTCCTTCTCTGATATGTCAAAAACCAAACATTGCCACCCTAGCCAGTTTCAATCAACAGTAGCCACCTTTGTGCTCTAACCAGGGCTGAGACTAATAGTTTTTACCACCTGCCCCTTACTAGACATTGTAAAACTGAATCTGTGTACTCTGTAGTCTTTACTAATGCTTCCAGGCAACTTTCTACTCTTCCAATGAATCTCATGTTCTCCTGTCACTTGTTTATCACCCCTTTTCCTTATGGCAGGAATCTTTGCATTGGCCAAGTTGGGCACACTATTATTCTGTACATCATTATTTGCATAATCCAAAATTAAGCCGGATGTCTCTCCCTACCACAATGTTATGTTCTTATGATTATGCCTTCATGCTTACCATATATAGTGAGTACCCAAATCCCCCCTCAACATTAAAAGCCTACCTTTTTCTGCCTTTTTGTTTGGTTCAGTTCACTTAGGACTCAACCCTGACTACCCAAATAAGGATATGCTTGATTTGATGATGTTCAATATGAATTGTTGATGCTCATTGGATTCTTTAAATACTTTCTCATTAAAAATAAATTGCTATATCAATTATTATAATTATTTTATTCAGTTTCTTGTATACTCAGCTATTTTTCCTTCTTCTTACAGCCTCACAAATGGCTGTGTTTGGAATGAGCACATGATCTTGCTGAGTGGCCAGGCTTTATAATATGATCGTTACCCTCAAATTATTTCGCAGTGGTGCCCAGTAATCATATTTTATTTTTCTATCTATATTTGTAGTCTCACTCAGCTTGAGGTCTGTTTAACAGTTCTTTTTCCCTTGTATTGCAAATCTCCTCCCTAACTCCTCCTTTCAGTTAACAATTTACTTACTATCTTAAGGCTGACAACATAATTTGTGGGTCCTGATGCAAAAAGAAACCACAGAGGCTCTTGTTGGGGAAAAAAGGCACATTAAGCCACTGGCTTTTATTTATAAATTCCATTTCAAAATAACATGTTTATAAATTTAGTACTTAATATTAAAACATGTAAGCAGTAAATTTAATTGTCAATTATTAACATAGATTCTACAACATTTTTAAACTTTTAGGAATTTAAATATTCAGCAAAAATATAAGAAATTAAAACTGTATATAATCACTAGCATTGCACAACTCATATTTTACAGTGCATGAATGTGTTTGTGTTTTTTTTTTTTTTGCTAGAATGGTAGAAGTGCTACATAAAATAAATTCCACTGTTATTTTGTCACTTCCTGAGTAGTACATATTATATTTTTAATTGGAATATTTTATTTTGTTTTTATTCTCTCATACATTACATCCTGACCACAAATCTCCTCCTTCAAATCTTCCTAGTCTGTCTTCTAATTCCCCTTTCACACCTCTTCCTTTTACATTAAAAAAAGAAGAGAAAAATGAGCAGGCCTCACAGCATATCAACTAAGCATGACATAACAAGTTTCAAAAAGACTAGGCACAAATCTTCATATAAAGGCTGTACAAGGCAAAATGGTGGGAAAATAGGATCTCAAGTGAAGGCAAAACAGTGAGAGATACCTACACACACACACACACACACACACACACACACACACACACACACACAGACAGACACAGACACACACACACACACACACACACACACACACTCACTGTTGGGACTATCACAAGAATACAAAGTTATACAATCATAACATATTTTCAGAGGACTTAGCCCACATTCATACAGGGTCTGTGTTTGTCATGTCGGTCTCTATAAATCACAATGAGCCCTGCTGTAATTGACTCTGTGGGATATATTCCCATGGGGGTCCTCTGTTTCCTATAATTTTTCCAATCTCTCTTCTTCAGGGCAATCCTGGCTCCACTTAGTGTTTGACTGTGAGAATTTGCATCTGCTCTTATAAGTTGCTGTATGACGCTTCTCTGATGACATTTGCGCTAGGCACAAATCTATGAATTTAGCAGAATATCATTAGTATTCATTTTCATGAATTTTTATTTGTTTGATTTCTCCAGTTATGTTTGGTTCTATCCTTTATCTGGACTGTCTTGTCTCTGGTTCCTGGTCATCCAGGTAGTTTCCGACCTGGTATCTCTTTCATGATGTGAACCTAAGGTTGGGCCAGTCATTAGTCTGACACTCCCACCAGCTCTGTGCCATCATGACCCCAGCACATAATGCAGGTATTGTAGGTCAGATTGCAAGTTTCATGTTTGGTCACTTGGTTGATGACCTAGGCCCATTGCTGGGAGCATTGCCTGGTTATAGAACATGGTCAGTCCAGGCTCTGTATCCTCCATTACTAGGAGAATTCATTAGTGTCACTTTCATACATCCAGAGAGTTTCCACTGCACTAATTCCAATCTTCTCCCCCAATACATCCATCTTTCCCTATTCCTCCACTTGGTCTCTATTATTCCCTTCCAGATCTGGCCACATTCTACTCACGGACTCTGTTCTATTTCTTCTACCCATGCATTCCCCCCTTGAATCCTCCTTGTTACTTAACTTCTTTGGGTCGGTGGATTGTAGTATGACTATAATTTTCTTAACAGTTAATCTCTACTTACAAGTGAGTGCAGACCATGTTTGCCATTATGGGTCTGAGTTACCTCACTCAGGATGATTTTTTTCCACTTTCGTATATTTACTGACAAATGTCATAGATATCATTATTTTCAACAGCTGAGTACTATTCCGTTTTCTTTTTTCATCCTTTGGTTGAGAGATGTCTATGTTGTTTCCAGTTACTGGCTATAATGAATAATGCTCCTGTGAACAGGGCTGAGCAACTGTCCTTGTGGTAAACGGAGCATCCTGTAGGTTTATGCCAAAGAATAGTATAGTGGATATTGAGGTATATTAATTCCAAGTTTTGTGAAGAATTGGCAGGATTATGTGCATAGTGGCTCTATAAGTTTGCACTCCAAACAGCAGTGGAGCACCGTTCTCCTTATTCTACATCCTCAGCAACATGAGCCATCTCTTGTTTGGTTTTTAATTGTTTATTAGTTATTCACTTTACATCCCAAAGGTAGCCCCCTCCCTCATCTCCTCCAGGCCCCATCCTTCCTTCCTCTTTCCCCTCTCCCCCCTCACCTACCCCTATGCCTCTAAAAGGGGAGCCCCACATTTTCGCATCAGTGCTGAGCACATCCTCTTCCATGGTGACCTGGCAAGGCAGCACCACCAGAGGGAAGTGATCAAAAACCATGCAATAGAGTCCCTGTTAGAGGCAACCCCCACTTCTTTTACTAGGAGACACACATGAAAATCAAGCTTCCCACTGGGTACATATGTGTAGGGGGCCTAGGTCTTGCAATGCATGGTCCATGGTTGGTGTTTCAGTCTCCTCAAGCCCCCAAACCTGGGCTCTGGTTAGTTTGCTCTGTCGATCTTCTTGTGGATCTCCTGTCCCCTCCAGGTTCTTCTATTCTTCCTCCCACTCTTCACAAGGCTCCCTACATCCCTCCCAAACTTTAGCTGTGAGTCGCAGATTCTGTTTTCATCCATTGCTTGGTGAAGCCTATCAGAGGACAGCCATGTTAGTCTCCTGTCTGTAACAATGGCTGAATGTCATTAATAGTGACAGGGATGGGCTCTCTCTGATGGGGTGGGTCTCATGTTGGTGCAGGCATTTGATGGACATTCCCTTGATCTCTGTTCTATCTTTATCCCTGCACATCTTGTATAGAGGGTAAATTTTGGGTCATAGTTTTACTGGGAAGGTTGGTGTTCTCCTCCCTCTACTGCCAGTCCTATCTGGTTAGAGGGTGGCCCTTGCAGTCTCCATGACCCCTGACACTATGGGTCTCAGCTAGAGTAACCTCCATATCCTTCCAGGAGCCTACCCTGTGGTAGGTCTCCAGCTTGTCTCAATGATGTCCCTGCCCATGGTTTCTGTTCTCTCTGTAAGCCCTCTGCCCTCCTGTCCCTGGTCTCCTCAACTCTTGTACCCCCCACATTTCCCTCAGTATTCCTCTTCTATCCTGTTTGCTCTCTTCAATACTTCTACTGCCTATTCTATCTCCCCTTTTGAGTGAGATTCAAGCATCCTCCCTTGGGAGCTCCTTGTTACTTATCTTCTTTGGGTCTATGAATTGTAGTATGGTTATCATGTATTATATGGCTAATATCTACTTATGAGTGAGTACATACCATGTCTGTCTTTCTAGGTCTAGGTTACCTCACTCAACATGATCTTTTCTAATGTCATTAATTTTCTGTCTAATTTCATAATTTCCTTGTTTTTTTGCTGTTAATATTTTTATTTTATTGTTTAAATATATTTTATTCATTTATTCATATTACATCTCAGTTGTTATCCCATCCTTTGTATCCTCCCATTACTCCCTCCATCCCATTTTCTCCTTACTCCCCTCCCCAGTGACTGTGACTGAGGGGGAGCTTCTCCCTCTTTGTATGCTCATAGGGTATCAAATCTCTTTTGGTAGCCTGCTATTCTTCCTCTGAGTGCCACCAGGCCTCTCCTATTACCTGAGTAGTAGTCCATTGTGTCAATGGACCATATTTTCTATATCCCAGGGAAGTGACATCTGGGTGGTTTCCAGTGTCTGGGTATTAAAAATAAATATACTATGAACATAGTGTCAGGAACATAGGGTAGCAAATGTCCTGGTTATATGATAGAAAATCTTTTGGGGATATGCTCAGGAGTGGTATATATGAGTTTCCAGGTAGAACTATTCTCAATTTTCTGAGAAAGTATGAGATTGATTTCTAATTGTACAAGATTGTGCAAGTTTGAACTCTCACCAGCAGTGGAGGTGTACCAAAGAAATAAAAACCATAATTAAAAACATATCTTGACCATTTCTCTCTATTTTTGTATGGATGGCCTGTCTAGTATAGATAATGGGTTATTGATGTCTCCCACTATCAATGTGTGAAGGTCAACATGTAGCTTAACCTGTAGTAGAGTTTCCTTTACAAAACCCTTGGCTTCGTGTATAAATATTTAGAACACCGACATTTTCTTTTTAGGTTTTACCTTGGAAAAATATATTGTATCTTTTACTATCTCTTCTGATTAATTTTGATATAAAGTCTATTTTGTTATTATTTAAATTGATACGGCAGGGCTATTTTTAGGTCCATTGCTAGTAGTACCTTTTACAACCCTTTTACCCTGAGGTGATGCTATACTTAGTATTAAGGTTTGTTTCTTTGGATCCCATTTTAAGATCTACTAGTCTGTGTGTTTATGTTGAGGGATTGAGATCATTGGAATTGAGAAATATCAATGAGCTTTGTTAATTGATTCCAGTTATTTTGTTGTTATTGTGTGAGTCAAGCATATCCCTTTTTTGGTTGGCTGGTAAAATTATTTTATGCCTTGGTCCTTGGGTGAGGTTAACCTTTTAAAACTGAAGTTTTCCCTCTAATGCCTTATGAAGAACTAGACTTAAATTAATTTTTCATGGAATGTTTTCTCTCTCTCCATCTATTGTGACTGAAGTTTTGCTGGGTGTAGTAGTCTTGTCTGGAATCAATTTATTTCCTTCTAGATTTTAAAATACTTATTGAAAACGCCATGCATTGTTCTAATGGTGTGCCTGTTATTTGTTCTTTTCCCTTGCAGTTTTTAAATATATTTCATTTTTCTATACATTTAATGTTTAGATTATTATATGGTTGTGTGGAGTTTCCTTTGGGTCCTGTCTATTTTGTGTCCTTTATGCTTCTTTTTTCCTACTTTTTCCTTCATTCCTTCCTTCCTTTCTTTTTTCTTTATGCTTCTTGTACCTTGATGGACATCTCCTTTTTTCTGTTGGAGAAATCTTCTTCTATGTTTTTGTTAAAAATGTATACTGAGCCTTTGATCTGGGTTTCTTTTCTTTCCTCTATTAGTTCCTGGATGTTTTGTGCCTGGATTTTTAATTTAACATTTATTATTATTATTATGATGATGATGATGATGATGATGATGACTGAGATATCCACTCCTTCTACCTTGCTTTCATTGCCTTAGATTCTATCATGTCATGTTCTATGTTGGTGAGGATCACCTCTAGAATTTTTGTTTGACTTCCTAAATTTGTTATTTTTAATTCTATTTCTTTTGTAATTTTCTTTCTATTTTCCTGTTTTGAACTGTTTTCATTATTTCATCACACTACTTTTTTTGTTTCTACAGACTTAATTACGTAATTTATTCATATTATTTTTAAGGTCTTTGAACATGTTCATTATTGCTATTTTCTAGTCCATATTTTGTACTTTAGCTATATAAAATATCTTGGGACCTACTGTAATAGGTGGAAGCATATTGTTTTGGTTATTAATGCTTGATTTTTGTGCTGGTGTCTAGGCATCTAGAATTAGTATAACTGAGGTCATTATGTGTGTTAATATAAGGTCTTGTTTTTGTTGGGTAAGTGTTCCATTACTTGGTTTACATTGTCTTTTATGGGTCTCAGGAAAGTGTGGTGGCTGTGGGAAAACAGTGTTTCTGAATGTTGGTGTATGACAGAGAGAAATAGAAGTGAGCTAAAAGAAAAGGCTGGGTCCAAGCCATGTGCAGCAACGAGGAAGGGTGCGAGGTCCCAGGTAGAATCAAAACATTGCTTCTAATTTACCTATAAGTAAAAGATTAAAAGAAAATGGAATGATAGGTGTTTTATGTCATCATTTCCAGTGGTATTGATAACTAATACAACAAAAAATATGTTGGAGGACAAGGTTACAAAATCATGTTTGGTTTGGACAAATGTCTACCCCCTCACCCTCACCCCTTTTTTCCCAGAGGTAAAAGCAAGATTTTATACAGTTTGAACATGTAACAGAATCTGGGCTTTGTTATATCCCTGACCTTCCACAGGTTTTGGATTTTGTGTAATTCTCATAGACTGGGGGGTCAGGGGGGCTGTTGGTATTCTGTATTCACACATGGCCCCAAGGCTGTGTTGATGAGCTGATAAGGAATATTACATAACTATATATCTCCTCTCAGTCTTATGTTCACTTTTCTCAACAAACTTTACAAGATTAAAAGTCAAAGATGGAATTGTTGATCATTACATGATGCAAACAACAGAGAGTTGAGTTCATAGGCAGTTCTTCTGAATAATGGATTGCCTACCTGCATAGTCTATACAGCCCTATGTCATTTCCTGAGACAGAATCCAATGAGGAATTTCTAAATCCACTAACACACATCATCCCTATATGCCTGTGTGTTGTGTGCTCAATTCCCAGCCTATTCTGCTAAATAGTCTATGGTTTTTTTCTACATTTAATTATCTCTTATTTTTCAACTATTCAAAATATTAATTTCTCTATTCTTTCAACCAGATTATTCTCATCTACAAGCATATTATTTCCCTTACTAAAAAATAAGCCAAAGCTCCCTCAAACCTGCTATTCAGTCAAGATTCTATGATATTTATGCTATTTTTCACTCCTTGAGGAACACTTTGCTATTACTTGGTCTAATCTCTCTTTGAATTTTTTTCATCCACACCCTGCCATCCATGCTACCTATGGGTCACTCTTCTAGCCAGACAAGCATTGTTTTGCTAATCCAAGTAGTCAGTTTAAGGCTAAATCCTGACTGAATCTATTTTATCTATCATAATGTTTGGAAATATAGGCCTCTTCCTTTTATCCTTGTCAATTTTTAATCAGTTGTGGATGTGGTTAATTTTATGTGTTGAGTTAGGTAGGCCACAGTATTGAGATATTTTATTGGTTGTATGCCTGTATATTATGAGGATATTGGTGTGTTTAGGAATACTAAAATATGGATCAGTAGATCAAAATCTGTACAGGTTGTTGCAATCAAGCCAGTCAACACAATCTTAAATATTGGGACCATATGGTGGAAAGAGAACACTGACTCCTGTAAGTTGTCTTCTGATCTCCAATCACTTGTGTACACACACACACACACACACACACACACACACACACACACACACAGCAATAAAAATAAACATAAACCTTGTAAGTAGCATTAAGCAGTTCTACCATATGCTAAACTCTCATCCAGTCAGCTGAAAGCTTTAACAAAAACCTCAAGATTGTCTGAAGAAGAGAAATTCTGCCTTCAGACTACAATTACACTGAGTCGCAGCATACACCCACCCATTTTGCTCAGGTGTAATATTTCTTTCAGATTTCTAATTTGCCGACTTCTATAATTTGTGAGGCAGCTCTCTAGCCTTCTACCCCTGCTCCCCCTCTGCCCATCTTGCTCTTTCAAACTCTTGATATTCTTTCTGATTTTGTACCATATCCTGACTCATATGGCTTCTAAGAAACCAAAGATAGGCATTCAGTTTAACTCTTGGCTCCCACTACTCCAGCTTAGTCTCCTCTGCTATTTATTCCTTATATGCACAGCTTCTAGACTCTGGGTGACTACAGACTGTGTCTGTGGCATTCATTGTTGTTTGCTTGTTTGTTTGTTTGTTTATTTATCTATTTACCTGAAGTTTTATTATTCACTTTATATCTGGTTTCTTCGACTTTTCCCCTTGCAACTAATAATATTCTTTCTTTGTTATGTATGTTTAGTGTTATGATTATTATGTGTGTGATAGGATGAATTCATTTTTAGGTCCAATCTATTTGGAGTTACATAAGCTTCGCCTGTGTTTATAGGCATCTTTTTCTTTAGGTTGGGGAAGTTTTCCTCTATGATTTTGTTGAAAATATTTTCTGGGACTTGGAGTTGAAGTATTCTCCTTTTATTTCTATTATTCTTAGGTTTGGTCTTTTCATAGTGTCCCAGATTTCTTGAGTGTGTGTGTGTGTAACCTTTTAGTTTTAACATTTTCTTTGACTAATGTATTGATTACTTAAATATTACCTTCTACACTTGAAATTTTCTCTTATAACTCTTGCAATCTGTTGGTGTTGCTTGTGTCTACAATTCCTGTTCTTTTCCCTAGGTTTTCCATCTCCAGAATTACTTCAGATTGTGTCTTCTTCATTGCTTCTAATTCCATTTTTAGGTCTTGAACAGTTTTGTTCATTTCTTTCTCCCATTTGATTATATTTTCCTGTAACTCCTTAAGGATCATTCAATCCCCTTCTCTCTTTGATGTATTTTCCTATATTTCTTTCAGAGAATTATTTTTCTCCTTTAAGGCCTCTATCATTTTCATAACCTGAGACCTGTGATTCAAAAATTTTTTTTACTTTAAGTGTCATAGTATCTCCAAGGCTTGTGATGGACCACTGGTTTTCACTGATGTTATATAGCCCTGAGGTTTGTTGCTTGGGTTCTAACTGCTGGCCTCTAGCCATCTGGTTGCCTCTGGTGTTGGCCTTCCTGGTGTTTCCCCCATTGTGGTTGCTGTCTGTATCCCAGGTGGGACAGGCAGATCAGGAGCAGGCAAAGAGAGCTCCAAGTAGAATGCAACTCACTAGGGCTCCTCAAAGGCTTCCTCAGGTTGGAGTACAATGGAGGTTGGGGCCCACTGCCAGCTAACTTCTGCTGGCTTCTCTAGCTGTGTCCTGGATGGGCCAGGGAGGTGACCTCATTGTTATTTATAATATTGTTTGGTGATTTCATCTTAGCATATGACTGTGTATCATCTAAATTTTGGCAAGTCATTGTTTTTATCTCTAGAGCAAAAATTTCTTTGTTAAATTTCAGATCCTGGTGTTTATTACTTCTTTTTCATCTCCTACCTAGATTTAAAGTAAGTGTACATTGTGTACATTGTTTAGTGTGTCATAAGCAGAACAGTAACTGCTTACCTAAAATTTACATTGCCCTCTGTTTGATCCACACTAACATTGCAATGCGCTTCAAAATAAGTTCCTGACATGTTAAGCTCTCTTTAAAGAGTAATGAATGCTGCTTTTATTTCTTTTATTATTAATTAATTTAGTTTATATCCTGATTGCAATTTCTCCTTTCTTCTCTCTTCCCAGTTCCTCCCACTTACCTCACCTCCCAAGCATTCTTCTTTCCTTTCTTTTTCCTCAGAAAAGCATAGGAACCCTTACACATCAACCTTCCTTGACATATAAAGCTGTAGTAGGACTAGGTGCATCATCTTTTATTGTAGTTAGGAAGGCAACCCAGTTAGGAGAAAGTTATTCCAAGGTGGGGTGGCAGAATCACAGACAGCCCCTGCTCCTACTGTTAGGAGTCCCACATGAAGACTGAGCTGCACCAAATGAACAGAGAGCTTAAATTCATTCCACATATTCTTGATGGTATCAGTATCTCTGGAACAGTGTCTTTTCTTTTTATATATATCCTCGCATATTTGGGCTCCTTTGGGACCAGGTTAATTGGTTCTGTATATTTTATTGTGGTGTTCTTAACCTCTCTGGCTCATTCAATCTGTTTTCCCCTATTCCATAACCTTCCCCAAGGTCCACCTAATGTTTGCCTGTAGGCCTTTGCATGTATCTAAAAGCTACTGCATGATGCCACACAGAAGACAGTTATGTTAGGTGCCTATCAGGAAAAACAGCAGATTAATAGTGTCAGGACTTGGATCACTCTCATGGCATAGGTCTCAAGATTGAACAGGTCATTGGTTGGCCATTCTCTCCATTTCTGCTCCATCTTTACCCATGCATGTCTTGTAGGCAGTAGAAATGGTTGATCTAAGGTTTTGTATCTGGGTTGGTGTCCCAGTCCCTCCATTGGTACTCTTTTCTGGTTACAAGAGATGGTCATTTCAGGCTCCATATTCCTGACTGCTAGGAGCCTTAGCTAGGGTCACATTCATAGATTTCTGGGAGATTCCATTGTCCTAGCTTTCTATCTTATCTTAGAAAAAACCTACAGTGATTCCAGTTCTTTCTCCCCAGGTCCACTTCCTCTGTCCTCATCCTCCCCCAACTTGATTTCTCCTGATCTCCTCCTCACTCTCTCTCCAACTCAGTTACCTCCATCTATCCACCCCAGAATACTATTCTCTTTTCCCTTTTCTGTGAATTTTAAGCTACTTCCCTTGGGCCTTCCTTGTTACTTGGCCTCATTGGGTCAATGGTTTGTAGCATGGCTATCCTGCACTTTATTTCTACTATAAATTTATAACTGAGTACATACCATGTTTATTATTCTGGTTCTGAGTTATCTCGCTGAGGATAGTCTTTTCATATTTTATCCATTTTCCTTCAAATTTCAAGATGTCCTTGATTTTAATAGCTGAGTAGTATTCTATTATACAAATGTACTGCATTTCTTTTTATCTATTCTTTGGTTAAGGGACATCTGGGTTGTTTTCACTTTTTGGCTATTCTGAATGAAACTGCTATACTCATAGTTGAAGAAGTGTCCTAGTGGTACGTTGGAGAATCTTTTGGGTATATGTCCAGAAGTGGTATAGTTGAGCCTTGAAGTAGAACTATTTATAATTTTCAGAGAAATTGTCAAATTAATTACAAGTGATTGTGTAAGTTTACACTCCCACTAGCAGTGGGGAGTGTTTGTTTTCTTGCTCAACATCCTTGCTAGCATATACTGTCAGTGAGGGTTTTTTTTTGTCTGTTTTTCATTGTTGTTGTTGTTGTTGTTGTTGTTGTTGTTGTTGTTGTTGTTTTGTTTTTTGTTTGTGTTTGTGTTTTTTGACATTCTGCTTAGGTGTGAGATGGAATATCATACTCATTCTGATTTGAACTTCCCTGGTAATTAAGGACGTTAAACATTTCTTTAATGCTTCTTGGCAATTAGTAATTCTATTGAGAATTCTCTGTTTAGATCTGCACCACAGTTTTTATTTTATTTTATTTTATTTTTAAATTTTTTTCCCTCCTTTATTAATTTATTCTTGTTACATCTCAATGGTTATCCCATCCCTTGTATCCTCCCATTCTTCCCTCCCTCCCAATTTCCCCTTATTCCCCTCCCCTATGACTGTTCCTGAGGGGGATTACCTCCCCCTCTATATGATCATAGGGTATCAAGTCTCTTCTTGGTAACTTGCTGTCCTTCTTCTGATTGCCACCAGGTCTCCCCCTCCAGGGGCATGGTCAAAGGTGAGGCACCAGAGTATGTGAGCAAGTCATATCCCACTCTCCACTCTACTGTGGGGAGTGTCCTGTCCATTGGCTAGATCTGGGTAGGGGCTTAAGGTTTACTACCTGTATTGTCCTTGGCTGGTGCCTTAGTTTGAGCGGGACCCCTGGGCCCAAATCTGCCTATCATAATGTTCTACTTGTAGGCTTCTAGGACCCTCTGGGTCCTTCTACTTTGCCTTTCTCCCATGATTCTCTCATCTAGAGTCCCACTAGAATGTCCTCTCCTCTGCCTCAGTTTCCTGGTAAGTGAAGGCTTTCGTGGGACATGCCCCTTGCGCTAGTGTCCAGATATAAGTGAGTATATACCATTTGAGTCTTTTTGCTTCTGGGTTAACTCACTCATTATGATCATTTCTAGCTCAATCCATTTATCCACAAATTTCGGGAATTCCTTGTTTTTAATAGCTGAATAGTATTCCATAGTGTATATGTACCACAGTTTCTTTACAGATCTTGAAGCAACCAATAAAGAAGATACACCACAGTTTTTAATTAAGTTATTTGGTTTGTTGATATCTAGATTCTTGAATTCTTTACATATTTTGAATATTAGTCCTCCGTCAGATGTAGGAGTGGTGAAGATCTTTTCCTTATTCTATAAGTGAGGCTTCCATGACTCTTGATTGCTCAACACAATATTTCAGAGTTTCCTTGGCTCTTCTATTTCTATAATATTTCATGAGATCAATAACCTTTCTATCTTTATTTTCAAAACTCAGCCTTCCAATCTGTTGATATGTTGTGTATTCCCAGTACATGACCAGCAAGTCCGTCAGGGCCCAGCTGACTTCCTACAATGTTGAACAGCTGGGTCTATTGCATTTTTGTCATGTTTATATTTATATATATATGTGTATATAATTTAATTTTCAAGAATATTTCATAGTAGTTTCTGTTTATCTGTTTTCTTATCTTTACAGTAAAAATCTCTAAATTTCTTCCTGAAACATAGTAGTACTGTGTGTGTGTGTGTGTGTGTGTGTGTGTGTGTGTGTGTGACAGAGAGAAGATGGCTGCTCTTACAAGGGAATAACATCAAAAGACCTACATGAATTGGCTAGAATGACACACCTTTATTATTGTTGGCTAGAATACAGATATACCATAAATACATACCTTTAATCCTAAAAAATGAAAATAAAGTTATTTTGTAGAAGAAAGTACCCACGTATGAAGGTAATGTCTAAGTGTGGGGCAGACGAAGTGAGTCAGAAAAAGTTTTGAGAGAACGAGTCAGAGACAGGATATGCTCAACTCTCAAGAGAACAGAAAGGGAAGAGAAGCTACTTAAGGGCAATATAATAGAATTGAGACAGTAAAATACAGCATAGTAGACAAACAGAGAGAAGACAATACAGTAGAGTAGAGCACAGTAGAGAGTTCAGTAGAGAAAGGAGTTCAGGTAGTTGAATTTGAGTTAAATTGAGTATAGTCAGTCGGCACTCAGTGGGAAAACAGTTGGGAGGCTGTACAGTGGCAATTCAGCTTGTGGCAGTTCAGAGCAGAGCAGAGAGTTCACTTGGCTTCAGTCAATTGTGAGCCAGTTCAGTGAGTGCAGTGCACTGGAGTTGAGTTCATTTATGAGTTTGTGCAGAAGCAGTTGAAGCCAGAGAATGATAAGGATCTAGAAGATTAGAACAGAATGCTAGAGTTAGTTTGAGGGCAAGCACAGCATTTCAGTTAGAAGCTAAGAGAAATGAGTTTGAATCAGTCAGCTTGGAGAGCAGGTTGAGCCAGAGTAGCTGAGTTGGACTAGCTAGTCAATATTCAGAAAGATCTAGAAACTGTAAGCTTATTAAGTAGTAAGCCTCCAAGACAACAATTGCATTTGAAGAATAAAGGATACATTTACTTATATATGTAAATATATATTCATATGTAAATATATTTATTTACACATATATATGATAACTCAAGAGAGGAGTTTGAGTAAAAAACCACAGAGTAACATTGGTTCCTGGCTTGCTCCATCTGGCTTGCTCAGTTAAATTTCTCACATACCTATAGACACACTTATGTATTTATATAAACCATGCATAGTTTATATAACTATAGCATATTCTTAAAAGCATAATGTCATATATTAACTATAGTACTTATTATCAAATGCCTCATAAATGTTTTAACCATAAAAAAAGACAATGACTCAGATTCATGTAATCACATTTACTTGTCAAATATTTTTAGTTTTTGAGTATGAAAATTTCTTTTTTGTCCCTGTCTGGTGATATTAATGTTTAAAAAATGCAAAGAATTTATTGCAAAGAATTTCTTTCAATTCATGTGTTGTTTACTGTTTCCATGTGATTATATTCAAGTAATGTATTTTTTGACAGGAACACTATGAGTGACTTTTGACTTGTAGCCCAAATGATTTATTGCCATATATAATAGCTACAATAAAACTTACTGTCTAGCAGTGAAATATTTATTCTTTCCTGTCATCACCACGGGAAACTTTCAAGCTTCTTTTCCAAACACAGAGGACATCAGGAAGCTTTTCATATTATATGTAAGTATAATGAGTGCCCAAGGACCAGAACTCAGACTCTTTTGCAACCAAAACATGACAGGTTTTATGGTAGCTTATATCATTACTTGTATATTTAAAATGGAATTAAAGAGCCTTCTGCTATTAACTTTTTCTTAACACTTTCTCTCAGAAAAAGCTAAGATGGACTTGTAGTCACAAAACAAGCCTATAATAATTTAAAAGCTTTTTTCTTTTTTTTAAAAAATATTTTTATTAATTTATTCATATTACATCTCAATTGTTCTCCCATCCCTTCTATCCTCCCATTCCTCCCTCTTTCCCATTTTCCCCTTACTCCCCTCCCCTATGACTGTGACTGAGGGGGAATCTCCTCCCCCTGTATATGCTCATAGGGTATCAAGTCTGTTCTTAGTAGCCTGCTTTCCTTCCTCTGAGTACCACCAGACCTCCCCATCCAGGAGACATGGTCAAATTTGGGGTACCAGAGTTTAAAAGTTTTTTAAAATGAGAAATGAAGAAACATTAGGAATTAAAAACTATACTGATAATTTTTTAAAGTAAAAATCATTGCAAAAATAAAGTTGAAGATGTAATAATATGGAGAAATATTTTATATTCAGAATATTTAATAAAGATACCAATTGTCTCCTATATGGCCCCTCGGTTAGACTAAATTCCAATTTAATCTCAGCATTTTATTTATATAAAAATGTATAAAATGATTTTAAAATGTATGCAGAATTTCAAAAGATATAAATTAAATGAAATAATTTTGAGAAAGAACATGATTTGATGATTTGAACCTTGTGGTTGTTATGGTTTGTTCTCAAGCTATAAGAATGAAAACAGCACTCTGTGGACATGAGTCCTATCTTGTGTATGGGGGAAATGAATTGTAGGTACAAAGATAGGGCCATATTATGTCTTAAAAAAACCTGTGAGATAATGCTTCAACATCTTATCCCCAAAAGGGTATAGAAATAGTTACCAATCAAATATATGTGTGTTAGCTAGAGTTTTTTATTGCTGCAATGAAACACCAAGATCAAAATGAAAGTCATGGAAGAAAGGGTTTGTTTCACTTATAATTTCAGTACCAGAAGCAGTGAGAACAGGAACTCAAGCAGGAAAGGATCCTGAAATCAGGCAGCTAATGCAGAGATCATTGAGCTGTGCTGCTTACTCCCTTGCTCCTATAATGACTTTTACAGCCAGCTTTAAAAAAAAAAAAAAAGGAGCAACGGTGGCAGCAGCTACGGCAGTGGTAGTAGTGGTGGTGGCGGCAGCGGCAGCAGCGGTGTCAGGGGCAGCGGTGGCTCAGGTTTGTAGCTCGGAGCCCTCTGGCGGAGGAGAGTGATGTGGTGGCCAGTGGGAGTTCCTGTGGGAGAGGGGACTCTGCAGGATTTGAGCCGCGCGGCACTGTTTGGGCTCCGTGACCCAAGCTCAGCTTGGCTCATGGCTTGTGTCCTGAGACTCAAACTGGACTCGGTGCGCAGTTCAGCCCCTGTGATCCAGGCTCAGCTCAGGGCGCACTTCTGCTGCAGAGATGCTATCTGAGCTTAGCGAGCAGTTTCATCAGTGATGCTAGCTTAACTCAGTGCACAGTTCCACTGCTGTGATGCAGGCTGAGCTCAGCGTGCAGTTTTGGCACAGAGTCCCTAGCTGGACTTGATGGACAGTTGGACCCAGAGACTCTAGCTGAACTTTGTGCACAATTGCGGCACTGAGACTTTGGATAGACTCTCCAGGCAGTTTAGGCCCAGAGTCCCAGGCTGAATTCAGCTCGCAGTTTGGGTCCAGAGTCCCTAGCTGAGCTTGGTGCACAATTCTACCCTCTGGCTGAGCTAGGCATGCAGTTTGGGGCCAGAGTCTCTGACTGCACTTGGCGGGCATTTGGGCCCAGAGACTCTAGCTGAGCTTTTTGTGAAGTCCCGGCCCTGATACTGGTTGGATCATGTGTACAGTTTAGGTCCAGAATTCCTGGCTGAGCTTGGTGGGAGTTTTGGTCCCTGAAACTATAATTGACCAGGCACTTGCTTTGGGCACAAAGACCCTAGCTGAGCTTGGTGCGCAGTCCCATTTCGGAAACTTTGGCTGAACTCTGCATGCATTTCAGGCCCAGAGTCCCTAGCTCAGCTCAGTGCTTGGATTGGGCCCAGAGTCTCTAACTGAGCTTGGCAGATGGTTCAGGCCCTGAGAATCTAGCAGAGCTTGGCGCATGGTTCGGGCCCAGTACCCCTGGCTGGTCTTGACAGGGGATCCAGAAGGCTGTGGACAATTTGACCTGACGCACTGCACATTCAGGGATCCAGAACGATTGCAGGACCCACAGTACAGGGGAGCTGAGAATCACTGGCTGTGAGAGTCCAAAACAACAGGGCTAGCCTCCTGCCATCCACACCAGTGAAGCATCAGAGCTTCTGGCCTAGGGAAATTGTGAGAAAACAGGTGAATCTATCATCAGACTCCCTTTACCCAACTCTGGAAGCTACCCAACAAAAACAGACAGCAAGATGTCTAAAGGACAGCGTAAAAGCATATGCAATAAAACCCAAAACAATATGGCATCTCCAGATCCCAGCTATCCCCCCCCCCAAAAAAAAACAACCCAGAGAACTCAAAAACCATGGAAATACAAGAAAATGACCTCAACTCCTTAGTAATGAGGATGATAATGGAGGAAACAAATAAAATTTGTAATCAAATGCGGGAAGACTCAGCCAAAAAGGTGAGAGACATAAAAGAAGCCTGTAGAGTGGAACTGGAAAAATTTCAGGAAAATACAAACAACCAGATTAAAGAAATCAATAAAATGGCTCAAGCTTTGAAGACCTATAAAGAGGAAATGAATGAAACTCAGGAATATACAAAAAAATCAGATGAAAGAAATAAAAAAAAACAGTTCAAGATCTGAAAACAAAAATGGATTCAATGATAAACACACAGACAGCAGAAAAAAGAAAATGTGAGACCTCAGAGAAGAAGACGAGCAACACAGAGGCCAGCTTTTCTAACAGAATCCAAGGGATGGAGGTACAAATCTCAGGTCTAGAAGATACAATCATAGATCTTGAAACAACCATTAAAGAAAATGCTAAATCTGGAAAATCCTGACAGAAAACATCCAAGAAATGAAGGACACCATGAAAAGAAATCTGAGGATAATAGGCACTGAAGAAATAGAAGATATCAGACTCCAAGGCCTGGAAATTATTTTCAACAAAATCAGAAAAGAAAATTTCCCCAATCTAAAGAAACAGATGGCAATAAACCTACAAGAGGCCTACAGAACACCAAATAGAAGAGACCAGAAAAGAAAAACTTCCTTTCACATAATAATCAAAACCCAAAACATACAGAAAAAAGAAAAAATATTAAAAGCTGCAAGGGAAAAGGGTCAAATAACATTTAATGGCAAACCTATCAGAATTACACCCGACTTCTCAACAGAGACCATAAAACCCCGATGGGCCTGGACAGAAATCCTGCAAACCCTAAGAGACCACAGATGCCAGGCCAGACTACTTTACCCAGCAAAACTATCAATAACCATTGATGGACAAAACAAAATATTCCATGACAAAAACAAATCCAAACAGTACCTATCCACAAATCCAGCTTTACAGAAGGTATTCGAAGGAAAACTCCATCCCAAAGGGTCAAGCTACAACCAAAACTACTCAGGAAATAGATAACTATACCATGGCAAAAGCACAACTACACAAACGCTTGACTGGAACCAACATCAAAATTAAGACTCTCAACAGTAGTTGGTCATTAATATCTATCAACATCAATGGCCTCAATTCTCCAATAAAAAGACACAGACTAACTGAATGGGTGCATAAATAAGATCCAACATTCTTCTGCATCCAAGAAACATATCTCACCCATAACGATAGGCATTACCTCAGGGTAAAAGGTTGGAAAAAATATTCCAAGCAAATGGTCACAAAAAGCAAGCAGGTGTAGCCATTTTAATATTGAACAAAATAGACTTTCAACCAAATTAATCAAAAGGGATGTGGAAGGACACTTCATACTCATCAAAGGTAAAGTCAACCAAGATGACATCACCATTCTGAACATCTATGCTCCCAATAAAAGGGCACCCACATTTGTAAAAGATCTGCTAATGAAGCTTAAACCACACATCGATTCCCACACAGTAATAGTGGGAGACTTCAACACCCAACTCTCACTGAAGGATAAGCCATTGAAACAGAAACTAAGCCAAGATATAACATCATTAACCAATGCCATGAATCAAATGGATCTAACAGATATCTATTGAACCTTTCATCCAAACAAGGAGGAATATACTTTCTTCTCTGCACACCATGGAACCTTCTCTAAAATTGGTCACAAAGCAAGCCTCAACAGATATAAGAGGATTGAAGTTATACCTTGTATCCTATCAGATAACCATACTCTTAGGCTGCAATTCACAACAACAGAAATAACAAAAAGCCTACACGTACGTGGAAACTAAACAACTCTCTGCTAAATGACACCTGGGTCAGGGAAGAAATGAAAAAAGAAATCAAGGACTTCCCAAATTTCAATGAAAATGAAGGAACAACACACTCAAATTTGTGAGATGCATTGAAAGCAGTGCTAAGAGGAAAATTCATGGCACTAAGTGCCTTTAAAAAGAAATTGGAAACATCTCACATAAGCATATTAATGACACAACTCGAAGCCCTAGGAAAAAAAGAAGCAGAATCACCCAAGAGGAGTAGACGTCTGGGAATAGTCAAACACAGGGCTGAAATGAACAAATTAGAAACTAAGAAAACTGTCCAAAGAATCAACAAAACCAAAAGCTGTTTTTTTTTTTTGAGAAAATCAACAAGAAAGACAAACCATTAGCCAAACTAAATAAAAGGCAGAGAGACAGTATCCAAATCAACAAAATCAGAAATGAAAAGAGAGACATAACAACAAACACTGAAGAAAGACAAAGAATCCTAAGATCCTACTTCAAAGGCATATATGCCACAAAATTTAAAAATCTAAGGGAAATGAACAATTTTCTTGATCAATTTCACTTGCCAAAGTTGAGTAAAGAACAGATAAACAAGCTGAATAGTCCCATTTCCCCTACAGAAATAGAAGCAATCATTGATAATCTACCAACCAAAAAAAGCCCAGGGCCTGATGGTTTCAGTGCAAAATGCTACCAGACCTTCAAGGGTGCACTAGTACCGATACTCTTCAAGCTACTACAAAAGATAGAAATGGATGGAATATTACAAAATTAATTCTATGAAGCCATGATCACATTGATACTTAAACCTCACAAAGACTCAACAAAAAAGAGAATTTCAGACCAATTTCTCTTATGAACATTGATGCAAAAATACTCAATAAAATACTTGCAAAACGAATACAAGAGTACATCAAAGAAATCATTCACCATGGCTAGGTAGGCTTCATTCCAGGCAAGCAGGGATGGTTCAATATACTGTAATCCACCATATAAACAAACTGAAAAAAAAAACCACACATGGTCATCTTCTTAGATGCAGAGAAACCATTTGATAAAACCCAATACCCATTCATGTTTAAAGTTTTAGAGAGATCGGGGATACAAGCACTTTCCTCAACATAATAAAGGCTATATACAGCAAGCCAATAGCCAAAATCAGAGGAAATGGTTAGATACTCAAGGAAATTCCTCTAAAATCGGGAACATCTCTTCAATATAGTACTCGAAGTTCTAGCCAGAGCAATAAGACAACAAAAGGAGATCAAGGGTATCCAAATGGGAAAGGAGGAAGTCAAATTATCCCTATTTGCAGATGATATGATAGTGTACATAAGTGACCCTCAAAGTTCCACCAGAGAAGTCCTATAGCTGTAAATACCTTCAGCAAATTGGCTGGATACAAAATTAACTCAAAAAAGTCTGTAGGCTTTCTATACAAAAATGACAAGCTTGCAGAGGAAGAAATTAGGAAAACCACACCCTTCACATTAGCCACAAGCAATATAAAATATTTAAGAGTTACTCTAACCAAGCAAGTGAAGGACTTGTTGGAAAACAATTTCAAAACTCTGAAGAAAGAGATTGAAGGTGACATGAGAACATGGAATGATCTTCCTTCCTCATGGATCAGGAGAATTAACATAGTAAGAATGGGCATCTTTCTAAAAGCAATCTACAGATTCAATGAAATCCCTATCAAAATACCTACACAATTTTTTAAAAACACTGAAAGTTCAATTCTGAACTTCATATGGAAAAACAAAAAACCCAGAATAGCTAAAACAATCTTGTACAATAAAAGATCCTCCAGAGGAATCTCCATACCTGGTCTCAAGCTGTACTATAAAGCAATAGTAATTAAAACAACATGGTACTGGCAAGCAACAGGCTGCTTGGTCAGTGGAATTGAATCGAAGACCCAGATATGAATCCACACACATATGGTCATTTGATTTTTGACAAAGAGGCCAAATCCATTCAATGGAAAAAGGATAGCATCTTCAACAAATGGTGCTGGTCTAACTGGATGTCTATGTGTAAAAAAATGCAACTGGTCCCATATTTGTCACCTTGCACAAAACTTAAATCCACATGGATCAAAGACCTCAACATAAAACCAGAAACACTAAGTAAGATAGTAGAAAAAGTGAGGAAGAATGTGGAACACATTGGCACAAGAGACAACTTCCTGAGCAGAACACCAACAGTCCAGGCCTTGAGGTCAACAATTAATAAATGGTACCTTTCAGGGCTGAGAAGCTTCTGTAAGGCAGGACACACTGTCAAGAGAACAAAGCGACAGCCTACAGACTGGGAAAAGATCTTTACCAACCCTACATCTGACAAAGCTCTAATATCCAAAATATATAAAGAACTCAAGAAATTAAACACCACCAAACCAAATAACCCAATTGAGAAATGGGCCTTGGAACTAAACAGAATTCTCAACTGAGGAATGACAAATGGTTGAGAAACACTTAAAGAAATGTTCAACCTCCTTAGTCATCAGGAAAATGCAAATCAAAACAACTCTGAGATTCCATCTTACACCCATCAGAATGGCTAAGATCAAAAATTCAAGTGACACCACATGCAGGCGAGGATGTGGAGAGAGAGAGGAACATTCCTTCATTGCTGGTGGGAATGCAAACTTGTACAGCCACTTTGGAACTCTATCTGGTGCTATATCAGAAAATTGGGAATAGGCCTTCCACAAGACCCAGCTATTCCACTCCTTGGAATATACCCAGAAGATGCTCCAGAACACAACAAGAAAATTTGCTCAACGATATTCATAGCAGCCTTATTAATAATAGCCAGAACATGGAAACAGCCTAAGTGTCCTTCAGTAGAAGAATGGATAAAGAAAGTGTGGTACATTTGCACAATGGACTACTACTCAGCTATTAAAAACAAGGAATTCCCGAAATTTGTGGACATATGGATTGAAGGAGAAATGATCATAGTGAGTGAGTTAAGCCAGAAGCAGAGAGACTCAAATGGTATATACTCACTTATATCTGCACACTAGCCCAAGGGGCATGTCCCATGAAAGTCTTCACTTACCAGGAAACTGGGACAGAGGGGAGGACATCCTACTGGGACTCTAGATGAGAGAAGCATGGAAGAATGGCAAAGTTGAAGGATCCAGAGGATCCTAGAAACCTACAAGTAGAACATTATGATAGGCAGATTTGGGCCCAGGGGTCCCACTCAAACTATGGCACCAGCCAAGGACAATACAGGTGGTAAACTTCAAACCCCTACCCAGATCTAGCCAATGGACAGAACATTCTCCACAGTAGAGTGGAGAGTGGGTTCTGACTTTCACATGTACTCTGGTGCCTCACATTTGACCATGTCCCCTGAATGGGTAGACCTGGTGGCACTCAGAGGAAGGATAGCAGGCCACCAAGAAGAGACTTGATACCCTATGAGCATATACAGGGTGAGGAAGTCTCCATCAGTCATAGTTTTAGGGGAGAGGAATAAGGGGAAAATGGGAGGGAGTGAGGAATGGGAGGATAGGAGGGATGGGATAACCATTGAGATGTAATATGAATAAATTAATAAAATAAAATTTTTAAAAAGAAACACACAGTACACACATCAAACAGTGATCTTGTATGCAAACCATAGGAATAACTTTGCAACTCAATAGCTCACACAACCCCACATAAGAAAAAATAATAGGACTACCAACCAAGGTATGATAGCATGAGCTTGACGCTCCACCATCAATTCTGAATTAAGACAATGCCCTATAGGCCTGCCTAAAACCTGGTCTTCTAACAAATTTTTGAATTGTTTTTTAATTTTTTTTAAAACTAATCTCGTCAAGTGACTTTAGTTTGTGTCAAGTTAACATAAAACTGTGCAGCATAATACAGAAGAAAAATATTGATCATCATCATATTACAACTCTTAAATTGGCCAGAAGTATCAAACTGAAATCTGTAGCTATACATTTTTACAAGGAAACGGTAGAAAAAAAATTAACAAACTAGGGCTAAAATGTGTTGCACAATACACAAATCACCACTAAACATAGAAGACAATTTAATAATTTCAATTTCATCAACAAGAAAACAAGTTGAGGCTGGAGAAATAGCTCAGTGTTTAATACAGATACAACTCTTTCATAGGACCTGAATTTGTTTTATAATACCTGAATCATATAACTTGCAATCACATGTCAGCTTCAGGAGATGAGATGCCATTATCAGGCCTTCACAAATACCTGCAGTCATGTGCCACAATCACATGGACACATGCAAATCATAAAAAGAAAAAAATGAAATTTAACATATATGGTGAAATATTCATCTTTTGTTTACTTTCTATATGCATATACACCATACACAGTGATTTTACACACACACACACACACACACACACACACACACACACACACACACACCTGTGTATACACAAAGATGCATACGTTAAAGGAACTTTACCACAAATGCACAATGAACCTTCACAGTTCCAAGAAAATGGTAACTATGACAATAGGCTTTCACTAAATACTCTCTTGAATTTCTGAAATTAAACTTTGACAGTGTAGAATACCTAGGGCAAGGTTTTGGAAAAGCTGAACTCATAAACCATTTGATAGTAAAACATTGAAATTGAGCATATGCTTACCAAACCACCTGATGTAAATTTAATTCCATTCAGTCCATATTCATGTTTGGAAGCATACCTCAGAATATGTTGTAATTTAGATATACAGTATTGCATATGTGTTACAACAAATTGTAGTTGTTTGGCCTAGAAAGCCAATAACTGACACAAGGAGACTGAAATGTAATTCAAAGCTGCAAGCATTATGCAGAGCAGAATTAAAATAAACTATTCTAATCCTCATAACCCACATATTTCCCAAGCACTTGTCGATCTGGTACTTCTCTCCTCTAACTGCCTGTCATCTCTGAACCATCAACTACTTACCTCAACTCCTAGCTCCTTTCCCTCTCTTGGAAATCACGCCTTCCACTTCTTGTTCTTTTGTCCAGCTGACTGGCTAAACAGTGCTTTATTGGCACCTGTTACAGCCACTCAGGACAGTCTTAAACACACACACACACACACACACACACACACACACACACACACACACACATACACACACACACACACACATTTTACTATCTTAATTATTGGAGGACAAAATCATATTAGTATAATATGGGCTTCTATATTCCTGTAACTGATGTCTATGTAAGAAGAAGCCAATGGACAGGACATTTTCCACAGTTACATGGAGAGCAGGGACTAACTCCCATATGAACTCTGGTGCCCCATATTTGATGACCTTTCCTTGGTGAGGAGCCCTGGTGGCACTCAGAGAAAGACTAGGCAGACTACCAAGATGAGACTTGCTAGCCTGTGACTATAAAGTTGGGGAGGAGATCTCCCTCGGACATGGACCTAAGGGAGGGTAATAGGGTGAGGGTGGGATGCTAGGAAGAATGGGAGGATATGAGTGATGGAAAAACAATTGAATTGTAATGTAAATAAATTAATTTTAAAAAGAAGAAGAAGTTTAAACATCAAAACACAAGTACGATGCTTGCTCCAATGCTTATGACTATTGATCTGAAAGACTGTTTTCTTTTTGAATTTGTTGGTAATATTTTGAGGCACACACATGCATTACATAACTTGTCTATCCAAAATATGCTTGAAATGGCAAAAGAACTGTCATGCTATATATTCAAAGTTCAATAATTTAGCTTATCTTTAGGAAAGGTGGTTGTGGTAAGTTAACAAACTGTGTTTCAGAGGCAAATAGGGTTTGAAAAAGTCATGAAAATTTAACTGAGTACTCTGTATTGTAGTTAAATAGTATTTTCAAAATTTGAATGTGCATGTAATTACCTCAAAATGTACTTGCATATGGATTCTGTTGTCTGTTAATTATTTTTAATTGTGCAGGAAACGGAATTAAAAAAAACATTTCCTGGTAATTGATGTTGGCCAGTGTTGAAAAATGCATCAGTTATCCAGCATTATGAAGTGGCTTCACAGGTACAGTCAGGGATTAGTATCTTAGGAGTTAATGGCTGTGGATGTCATGGATGAGCCAGTCATGTGCTGAGCACGAAAGCTTCTTTGTGAGACTGGCTATCCAGATCACTATTTATACTCCCTGCCTAATCTTTTTATTATGACATTTTCTATTGTGGCCTCAGAGACAGAAAATGAATAGCCTAAGTACAACATTTATAAAAATATTCTTGAGTAGGATGTATTTCTAAATCACACTTTTACTCAGCGTTAATTCTTCTTCTTCAACTCTTTATAGAAGATTTACAAATATCTTGGTGAATATACGGTTATTCATAGGGTCTTCACTGCTGCATTGTTAATTACAAATTGCTGGTTGCTCTGCAATGAATTCTGTCTTTCTTTAGTCATACTTCATCTTCTAAAACTAAAACTTAAGAATAGTAAGTCATAGCTTTAAAGAGAGGAAATGTAGTGGCTAAGGTAAACTATAGTCTTCTAGGACTCCACTGATGGGGAAGGAAGATGAAGGATTAGACATATGCAAAAGTCCACAGGATGACCCAGAGAGAAGCTGACTGTATGCAACTAAAAGGAGGGTCCGAAGAAGCCCATATCAGTTAAACCATGATAATTAGCTGTGACAGATTTACACTGAATTCATTATATTCACTAACACCTTGCTGCAAAATAATTCGTCAGACATATCATATGTTCTTTATAATCTGTTCAGCTTCTATTTCTTATTTTGGCAAAGGTGTACTTTAAATTATTTAGTACCTGTATTTCATGGTAGAAAACAAAAGCATGTCGATTTAAATCTTTGCTGTCTTGTATTAAGAATTTCTTATTGTGTGGTTTATGGTGGCACCTAATCTATCAAAATATTTCCCCTAGGACCCAGATGTTGACGGGTTCCTACTTACCCAACATGATAATGTTTCCCTGTAGGAAACATAAATGACAAAATTTTAAGTGAATTTAAAGACATTTTAAAAATCAATGCCGTTTTTAAATCTAATGTTTCTAAAACTTGTTTTGATTGATTACTTTAAAGGAAAACACTGCATGAGAAGTAAAGGAAGAGGGGGGGAAAACCATCTGAATAAACAGAATACCAATCAGAGGGCTACACAGGAGTAGTCACTATAACAGACTAGAAACACCACTGGCATGTTAGCGCTTTCCAGACGGCTGTTTTCAGGGTTGTGAGGCTAAATACAGGGAGATGTGTGTCCCATGTGACTGACTGTATGTATGATCGGTAGTTTCCAGAAACTGACCATATTTCTTAACATAAAAAATTACCTAGAGACTTCTGCTTGTTCCTTCAAATTGGTCTAGTGAGAGGAGATGGTTCCGCATTTAGAATTTTGAAATTGGTGCTAAAATAGATGATCTCAATCCAAATCTACATTTTCTCCTTGACTTGGTGATGAAGAAAAGATAATTATTAATGATTATTTTTTTTTGTGTGGAAAACTTCCCTCAAAGCTTTGTTACAGCATTTAGTCTGTAGACAATGGTGGGTGTGCATATTTAATTTATTTTGAAATTGATTTGATTATGTTGGCTTGATGACAATCTTCATTCAAGTGTATGAGGTACGTTGAACATACTCCACACATCCTATTCCAGGCCCTTTCCTGCTGGCATCAGTTCTCTTACCTTCAAGACAGTTTCACTTCTACTTTCATGTCATTGCTCAAACATTATTTTATATGTCTACATGAGACATAAGAGTCACAAATGAGAGAAAACTTGTAATATTTGCATTCAATGTGAATTCAGTCTATTTATATTTTTTTCTCTGGTCATGTCCATTTCCACAAAAATGAAATTGCTTTCTTTTTCATTATGACTGAAAACAAACTTTCTCTCTCTGACTCTGTCTCTGTCTCTGTCTGTCTGTCTGTCTCTCCTCTCTCTCTCTCTCTCTCTCTCTCTCTCTCTCTCTCTCTCTCTCTGTGTGTGTGTGTGTGTGTATGGTGCATGTGTGCCAAATTTTCTTTGACCATTCCTTTATTGATGTAGTTGCAATAAAATTATTACAATGGGGAAGTACCTACTCATTCTCAACATTTGATTCTTTTGAATCTTATACTTCTTAATAGTTCCTAATCATTAAGATTTTCTGCACCTAATAGTCTGTAAACACTTAATACTTGAGTATGAATCATGAGGAAGATGGTTTTATAAAATTATCTTTCTGTTTTTCATGCAGCTATGGTAATATCTTTCTCTTATCAGCTGCTACACTATTCATCAGAGAGACAGTGACAGACTCCTATTTCATAGTTAGGTCATAGCAATGACAAGAGCCTAGAAAACATATGTGAAGCATAAATATGAAAGTAATTATTTATTCAAATTGAAATATTCATGAAAAAAATCACTGCCACCTTTTAGTATTTTATTTAATAAAGTGCTGTGTGAATGCTTTTCTCTTAAAGTATTGCTAAAAGATGTGGAACTGTTCAGCCACACCTAACAGTCTGATAAGGATGTAAAGTAATAACTGTTCTTGCTTTAATTAGAAGATAACACAGTGCAATAGGTATATATTTTATATAGTTACTCATTTCATGTTTTACTTTTGAAAGTTAATTTTTAAACAATTTCTTGCTTGTCTGTTTAATAATACATGTGAAGCCTATGTGAAATTTTAATTTCAAAGTGAAACGATTGTGTGTTTTCTATATGTGCCAATAGGTTATTTATTACTTTACATTTACAACACAGGGTGGCACTACATGGTATGCAGCATCTTAATATTAATAAAATATCATAATTAGATATATTTGTACTATTAGAAACAGAATTATATTATACAATTGTTCATCAGAGTTAATATTTTTACCATCTATTGTATTAACTGTCATTTTCTAGCCATAAAAATATAATGAAGATGGGGAAATTATTGTACTAGAGAATAACCGTCTCTGAAAGTTGCTGAAACAATGAGTCCTATTAGAAAGAACATTGTTTACAAAATCAGAAATTCATAAAGCTACAGTCATAATTCATTTATAAACTATACTTTTTGCAGCAAATTTAGAATTTACATACTGTCACATAGAAGGGAAATCACCATTTCTGCAGAATCTCAATAAAATACTCACCAATAGAAAAAATTCTGATGGTTAACTGCTGTCTTTCAAGATAATGAGGATTGTAGGCTAGAAAGACAAAAGATTTTACAAAAGACGATTAATAATTTTTATAATATTTATTATAGCATTAGAATAAACTAAGAAATAAAATGTATGTATCAAAACATGTATGTCAATAATATGAAACCCCTAAGTAAAACAATTGCCAACAGAATAATAAGAAAATATAAAATTTCCATATTAAATAACGAAAACATTGAAGACCAATGACATGATCACCAATGTTTACACAATAGAAGACCTTTTGGAAAGGTCAGATGGGATGGAGAAATGTGTAGTAGGAAACTAGGGGAAGTAGGATAGAATACTACCTACTGAATCTTGTCCAGAGAAAAGAAGAACCCAGTGAGAAAGGACAAGTGAACAAATATGAGACTTGGTGCACTGTGTACATAAGAACCAGGAATAAAGTATCTTACCAATTTCTTGTCATGGAGGATAGAAAAGATAGAAAATTAAGCATCTCATGAGGGGAAGGACACACAGGGAATGGCTGTGGTTAATATAGTCATAAAATCTAAGAAGATAACAAGAGCAAAAGTAAAGCAATCAGAGGTGAAATTTTCTATTCATTGAAAGAAATGGGCTACTAAACCAATGGAAATATATGACTTATTTTAAGATACCAACCTCTTTATCTACTCATCTTCATTTCATTCCACCAATATTTTCTTGGAAAATTTAATACACATAAATGTGAATCAAAAAGCCTAATATTTATATAAAGTTGAAAGAATAAACAAGAAAAATTCTGATAAAACCACTCTCTTTTAAAGCCTTCATTTAAAGATATAAAGTGAAAGAAAATTATAATGCAATGATCTTATAAGAATTTTATGCTAAAAAAAGAATTTAATGCTATAGTCACTAGAAATTCATTATCTTGGAATAAAAATGGACATATGCTAGGCAGATATGAAATAGAATTTCAAGTCAGTAAAGACAGTAAAAGATACAATCTTCTCTGAGAAAACTAAATTATAGTTTACACACGGGAGCACAGCAAAGCCAAGACTACAATAAGAATGACAGAATGGAAGTATAAAGAGCCAAGCAAGTTCAATTCAGATGAAGGAGGCATACAGTCACGGGGAAATATGTACAGAGAATATTACAACGAAATCTAAGCAGAGCACCTAACTCAAAAATTACCTAAAAATGCATAAGACTCTCACATTAATAGTATAAAAATACTGCCGGAATCTAAAGAAAATGTGATAAATATTTATAAAGAAAGCCATTTTGTGGCCTTGGGTTTTAGGTTAGTTGATAGACTGCTTGCCTATATACAAGGCTCTGGGTGTGATCTCTAGCCCTCCAAAAACTGGACATATGTCTCTAATTCCAGCACTTGGGTGGTAGTCGCAGAGGACCAGAATTTCAAGCTTGTTGTGTGCTACAAAGAGATGCTGAGGCCAGCTTTTGCAACATGGAAACCTGTCTCAAATAAAAGTAAAGTAATAAAAAAGAAACTCATTTTAAATTCAATTTGATTTTTAAAAACTTCACTAAAAGCACGGGAATAATAGGATAAATTCAATCATAAAGAGAATGTCATCATTCAAATATAACTGCTATAGGATAAATTTAGAAAACTGAGCTCCAGATAAAAATTTAGAAAATGGACTAGTAAGGCAATGAAGGCTGTAAGTTGACTGAATAATATTTCAGATTTACAGTGAAACAAATGTGAGGTGAGATGTTAAGTATTACATGCAAATATTTCTTTGGAAAAAGTTGAGAATGAAATAAAACTGCCAGAAAAACAGCAAAATCAGAATGACACAGTGTCATGTAGGTATTATGTGGGTATCAAACCAAATTCTCTAATGTTGGCAAACGAAATGTAAAAGCCTTAGCTAAGAAGCTGCTTAAATGTTAGTGCATATTGATACTAGCTTAGAAAAGTTCTCCCCAACTAAAGATGTTATTTAATATTTATTGGTGTAGTGAAAAACAGCCACATAGAGAAAAACACAGCAAGTGGACCAAACAATAGAAGACATCCCTGAGACTTCTCAATCTATTATACCAGAAATTCAAATCTCAATACACACTTTACTTTAGTTTTTTTATTTCTGACCATGTAACTCAGACTGACTTCAATGTTACCATATAGTTCAGGCTTATCTATAAGTTGGGATTCTTCTTCCTTGGCTTCTAGCATTCTGGGTTATAGCACATGTCTACAAAACGAGGCTTTCATCTCCCCTTCTTAAAAGAAAATATCTTATTGACCCAGAAGATAAAGCACTACTATATGACATATAAGACGACACTGACAAGGAAAGAGTTCATAAAGGCTCAAAATAAAATATAGAATAGATTAAAAATCAGTTTAGTCTTTACAGCCCATTGGTTAATATGGAAGAATTCATAACAAAATGATTGAAAAAGTGGAAGAAAGTGTTTGGTGATTCTTAAGAAAACGCTCAAACCACAATGAAGGTACCACAGCTATGAGTGTGGATACAAGAAATAGTTGGCATTTACTAGAGAAGAACTTTAAAAATATTGAGAAGTAAAGCAGAGAAAAGAAGTTATAAGCAACTATAATATTCTGTTTTTCCAAATAGTGCATATGACCACAAAAAGAAATTATAACATAAAACAATATTTTAGAAGTTCCAATTAAAGAACTTCCAGTTGCATAAAATACTAACACATTAGTAAAATGCAACCAAAACAAACAGTAATTACATTCATTCCAATGGATAATTTTTAAAATTCTCTGACAACCATTAAAATTAATAAAAAAAAAAGGTCCCAAGAGACCTCTTTGCCCTAAAGTAACTGTGGCACAGGTGTATGTAGCACACATGTTTAGAAAGCACAAGTAGGGATGCTTGTCTATAAGGATGCCAACATGGACATGAGTTCCACACATACAGCCTCTGTGATAAACTCATTGTGTCTATTCCTGTGTGGTGGTTCCCTCTTAATTTTAGCTGGCCAGTGGTGTTTATCTACTTGTGGTCTTTAAATTTTCTTATAGTTAATGGAAGCCTTAATTATTTTGACATTCATTTTTATTATTTTTGCTTTGTTTTGTCATATTTTGATTTAACATTTTTAATGTAATTTTAAATTAAAATGTCTATACATCATTTGGAATTTAACTATTGCTACTTATCCTTGCAGAGTGGACTTCAAGTTTAAATATTTTCTAGTCAGAGAATATTTTCTATAGGACATTAAAATTGCATATTAGATAGTTGCTCTATGGTGCAGAATGCGGTCCAGCATGGCAAGTCCCATTGCAGTCTTCACTTACCATGAAATTGGGATAGATGTGAGGACATCCTATTGAGACTCTATGTGAGAGAAATATAGGAGAATGGGGAAATAGAAGGATCTAGAGGGTCCTAAAAACCTATAAGAAGAACATTATGAAAGGCGGATCTGAGCCCAGGGGTTCTGCTCAAACTATGGGACCAACCAAGGACAATACGTATAGTAAACATCGAACCTCTACCCAGATCTAGCCAATGGACAGGACATTCTCCACAATTGAATGGAGAGTGGGGTCTGACTTTCACAGGCCCTCTGGTAACCCATATTTGGCCACATCCCCTTGATGGCCTGGTGGCACTCAGAGGAAGGATAGCAGGCTACCAACAGAGACTTGATACCCCATGATTATATACAGGGGGAGGAGGTCCCCCTCAGTCACAGACAAAGGGGAGGGGAATAGGGGGAAAGCAGGAGGGAAAAAGGAATGGGAGGTAATGAAGGATGGGATAACAATTGTGATGAAATATGAATAAATTAATAAAATAAAACAAAATGAAATAAACAAAGACACTTGAATCATCAAAAACTTATGCCACATTGGGTGGTAGCTGACAAAGGCTGGAAACTTGGAGCTATTTCACATCTACAGGAATCTTAGCAGGTAGGATAGTATCAGTTCCAGGTAGCTCAGTTGGTCTGACCTTCCAGGAAACTCTCTTTACTGTTTATATATATTTTAGGGAGGGAGAAAGCATAGTAATTCTGGTCATTTTCAGGAGTTCCCTGAATCCAGTAAATTGTTTACTTTTGGAACTTGAGGGGACAGGATGCTTCATCTTCCCTTATATGATCCTGTTATTTCACCTGATTGTATCTTAATGAGCTTTCTTCTAAGATGTAAAGTTTTTATCTCACAAGAAAACTGCTGTGCAACACCCATAATGCCCCCTTGGCTCTTTGACAAAAAGAATAGAGATATAGAAAAGGAAATATGAAATGGAATAAGAACTATAGATAAAAACTTAAAAATAAATTCGCCACCAGAAGTAAGAACTACAGGAATAGTGGAAATGTATGTCATAATGCTTGGAGAATAATAACTAGAAAGAGGAGATGTGGCCTCCTTAAACAATGTCAGTTAAGACTTTGTAAAACTGGACCTGTTCTATTCAATCCCATCCACTAGCACCTGAGATATAGAAACTACACATGATTACAAATTCTCCAATAAGATACACAGTATGCACACTATTAAATGACTGTCTAGAGGAGTGGAAAATGACTATGGAAACAACAAAACAGAACATGACACCTCAAGATAGTTATAAACACCTGATCTGGTAGGAAAAAATCAGAATTGTTTCATTAAAAACAATTATTTTTGTGTTAAAACGAACTCATCTATTGAAAGAGGAGACCCCCAGACTCCAAGGAAGGCAATTATCCTAGGCATACAAGCTAGTTTCAATTTAGTGTGTTCCATGGGGAAAACTGAGTGAATGACACAGATGTGGTTTGGGGGCGAGAAATCAATATGTTTTCATACCACTCTCTGGATACCACATGGATCATTATACAAATTCATAAATAAATAAAAAACACAGGAAAATATGTTCCCTGGAGATTCATATGTAGTTGGTCTAACAACTCCTTTGAGCCTAAAGGCTTAAAGTAATTCAAAGTATATTAATCCCTCCTGAGCTACAGAGATTTAGTTGATTTATCTTAAAGCCACCAGGGTTTTCTTGATGCTTACAGAATATGTATTGTAGTTGAGTTTAGTATCTTACTATTTTTTCTTTCAAGATTTCATTCATTTTAACATTTTAAAATTTGTTTTTCATGTTGTAATTCTAAAATATCATAGTGCTGGTAGAGACAAGGAAATCCATTAGTAATAATTTTCCTTTACAGCCCTGTGCCCCTTACCACCCTCCAACAGCATGGCCCAAAACCTCAAACAAATTAGGGAAATGCCTTAAAGTAGAAACAAATCTCCTAGGAGTCATAAAAGAAATGTGTGAAACAAATCATTTCATAAACATCAGACTGGAATTTCCTCAGGGATGAAAAGGAAAGCTGGGAAGCATAAATACAGAAGACTTAACTAAATTCCAGTTTCGAATGGAAAGTAAATGCACATATGTGTACCTAGTTGTATGTGTGTGTTGTTGTTGTTGTTGTTAAATGTATCTTCCTAAAGTGAAAACAAAAATACCTTTATTTCTGTAATGCTGACACAGCAACTTGTCAATAAAATAAAAGATCTATTTTTTAAAATAATTTCAAGTGCCTATTGAAATGATACCATTTGTAAATAAGGTAGGAAAGTTTTTAAGGGATGAATGAGGGAAGAATAGTAATGGAATATATGTTCCAAAAAATGAAAACAGGGACTATTTGAAAAGAAGTAGGGGACAGACAAGACAGAGGCAGAAAGGGATGGTGAAAATAGGTTGCATTAAGGTTTTTATAAAACTGTATTTGTTTCTCAGTTTTTCCCTTAACCCTCCTATCAAACAAATAATTGAAAGTCTATTATATTATTTAAACAAGTTTCACATCACAAGAACTGAGCAGTTATTACTCTATTTTTAACCCTCTACACTAATTTAGTTTCCTCCCAGCATACCTCCCAGAGATACTGAGATACTTGCACTTTGTAGCTTTTCTGCTCCACCTCTCCACAAGTTGATCTCACTTCAACCTCTCCTGTGGCTGAATCCCCTACTTCCTTCTCTAATGCCTCCTCCCCTGGTGGCAGGAAGTCCAGCTCTATTCTCTATCCTACTTAGTGAATGTCTATAAGCTGCTTTATTGGAATATCAGGGGACAACAGGGGATCAGAGTTTATAGATATTGAGACAGGAGAGTCTCAGAACAAGGATTGCAACTGGATATGGAAGGAGGAGTTTACAGAAATCTGCATTTGAATTATACAATAATCTTATGCCTACAAAATAGTAGGAAAAGAAGATGAATATAACATACTGAAATGACATATATATATATATATATATATATATATATATATATATATATATACATATATATATATATATGAAAAGTCCACAATTGGAGTTTATTACTATATATGCTAACTCAAAAGAAAAAGAGAATGCTGTAGGTATATCACACCATTAGAAACAATGTAACAGAGTTACAGGGAAGAGATTTGAATGATTTGTCAAAGAAAGCTATGATTTAGACAAATATTATTTAAATTGGTTTATTATTATTTAGGTATGTTGAGCCAACAAAACAAAAGAGAACACAGAGAGAGAGAGAGAGAGAGAGAGAGAGAGAGAGAGAGAGAGAGAGAGACAGACAGACAGACAGACAGACAGACAGACAGACAGACACAGACAGTGACAGAGACAGAGAGACAGAGAAAGAGAGACAGAGAGAGACAGAGACAGAGAGACAGAGACAGAGACAGACAGAGACAGAGAGACAGAGACAGAGACAGAGAGAGACAGAGAGGCATTTTTATTCCAGCCATGAATAAAAATAAAACTTTATCATTTAAAGGAAGATTGGTGGAACTAGAAATCATTGTATTAATAAAAATCAACAAGACTTGAAAGGACATTGCATGTTTTCTCTCACATATGTAGCATATTTTTAAGCACACATTAGACATGAAAGTAGAAGAGAAAATATTTGATAAGAAGAACTAGACCACACACAGAGAGGGTAATGAAGAGTGATCTGTGATTATCAGGGTTAGTCATGAGAGAGACTGGAGAGGAAGAAAGATGGACAACACGCCTTGGTGTTTTCCTTGGGATGGAAGGCTAGCAGGTCTGTAGTGGGCTATATGGGTAGCTCAGTTTTATCTGGAATTAACGGTTCTTTTTCTAGTTCCATTCAGTGACTAGAGTTGGTCTATAGGCCAGGATGTAAAAAAATCTACAAGTTAAGCTATTGTAGGTTTGAGCTGTTCAGGAAGAGAAACCAATCAACTTCTCTTCAGAAATTCAAAACTGGATCAAGACATCATATGGATAAGTATGTGAAAGTTGGTATTTTGATGTCAGCTTTCATTATAATTACTTGAGACATTTAAGCAGCTTGAATTCTACCAGACATCTTTTATGAATAAGATAAAAATTGTCTTAAAGAGTATTGAAATTTTTAGATAAAATTTCTTCATAAGCATAATTAGAAAATTACATTCCAGAAACAGAGAAATGGACAAAATAAATAAAACATAAAAAGATTATCAAATTACTTTGGACTTGTTGCATGCTCAATTATCAGGAAATTTTCCAAGATCATCTGAGTTCACATTAGAAAGTTCTACAGTTTCCCCGAGGAAGACTCCTAGGAAGGAGCTAGGTGATTTACAAGTATAACCAGTGCCAAACCCTGGATTGTGTGTCTGAGATGAGCAACACTACGGTATCAAGTACACGGATAATTCAACATCAGAATATTTTCTCAGAATGTATGTGTCTACCTGAACTGAAACAAAGGAACAAAACACAGGAGAGAGTCCAAAGACTCATGGGAGCTATTGTCCTTTCATGCAGAAGCATGAAACCAGATGCATTCCACTTTCCCTATATGAGCAAGACAAGACATTTGAGAGAATAAGAAAGTGAAAATTGAGGATATGTTAGCCTGTGGATCTTATATGAAATGCATTTTGTTGTTAAGAGACCAAAAGTAGCAATTTCAAAGCAGCAAGTACATCACAGGAACTAGAAAATCAAAAAAGAACTAATGTGCACCTTCCTAAATAATATTTTAAAACTACTAAAAGTCTTAAAGAAAAATATTTTAATCAGGACTTTAATGTTACACTCTGTCATTTGGGATGGCATTTTTTTTTTTGCTCTTAAGAGTTAAATAATTTATAAAGTTGAGAAAAACAAAGAGAGTATACCATAAAAATGTTCTCCTAGGACCTCACTTTTAATCACACACCTGGCTGGGCTTTGCTTTGACATCTGAGGTCACTAATCTAGAATTTTAATGAAATTATCACATTGTTAATGAGGTCAGTTGGCATAGTTTTGTTTATGCAATTATTAAGCAACCATTCCAGACAAAAAGCAAATCTGTGATAAAAGACTACTGATTGAAACAGCAAACATAGTTTAAGAAGTATACAAAGCATATGATAACAAGGATACTAAAATTAGTACAAAGGTTAAAGTAACTGGGGACAAGGAGCTCTTTTTTCCAAATGAAAAATTTTTTGTAATGCTTGAGGTGATTAAATGTTATTGAAAGAGAATGTGACAGCATCTGCCATAACTTTATCTTTTAAATGTGTTGACTCCATTTCAGAGGCATAGAAGAATATTCAAGTTTACACAAGTTGGTAATGAAAATCGTTTAGAGATTACAATCCAACTATCTAAAAGCCAAATTTAGTTTCCTACTTCAAATTTTTATCAACTAGTATATTGATGTGGTGTGTGGGTGTCTATAAGTACATGAATTTACAGTTGTATATGCCTCTTTAAACAAAATATTCAGTGTTTTTGTTCATATCTATAATCCTACAAATGACATAACAAGTCCATAATTTTGCCCTTCTTCAGTTAAATCTTATGAATAATGAAAAAAATTATTCTTATTACAACTACAACTTGTACATGGCAAAATAAATGATAATGGGGTTGTTACTTTCCATAATGACCATAGGAGGAACACTGGAGAATGATTGACCAGACATACCTTTTAACTTATAAGACTGAGTCAGCCAAACAATGAATTACCACACTTCTCGATAATTGATTTGTCTTATCATTTCATATTATAGACACAAGTAAAAATGCCAGGTCCACTAAGAAAACATTTTTACATAAATTATGGTTCATGATTGGAACATTAACATTCAAATATTGATTATCTAGAAGAAATTTTCTTTTTATGATTATGAGTGATCGTGACTGATTCTAATAAACTCCAAAGAGGAATTTATTCTGTCTTAACAACTCTTCTTGAATCTTTAACCTTCCACTTGAATGTAAATAAATCAATTTAATACTTCAGTCACTTTCAAGAAGAACTAAATGAGCTTGCTTACAGGGCACCATTGAGTGGGCCTGACCTAGTTGCCTTGAAAGGCATGTATCATAGGTCTTTCAAGTTAGAGTCCATGGTTCCTGAGGGACAATGTACCTTCTAGTTTCTGGGGAACTGATGCACTCTCTGAGGCAGTAACCTACGCAGACCACTTCATTTTTTTCTGTATGTTTCCTTGTAAGTCAAGAAAACATGGAAAATTGACAAGACAATTGGTCTTAGACATTAATCTTGTATACTCTGTATAGCTTGCAAACACCATTGTATCCTGAAAATTACAGCTGTTGATACTGGCAATTTCCACTATATTCTGTCTCTGATGAAGATATAAAAAGTCTGATTGCTTTCAGTAAAATTCTTACAAACTTATTTGTACTGTGACCCATCCAAATGGCCTCATTTATCTAGTTATAAGGGAGTGTATACCATGCATGTCTTTCTGGGTCAGGGTTACCTCACTCAGGATGATTATTTCTTTCCATCCATTTGCTTAAAATTTTTCAAGATGTTCTTGTTTTTGATAGATTAATAGTCCTCCATTGTATAAGTGTACCATAGTTTCTTTATCCATTTTTTTCGTTGATGGACATGTAGGTTGTTTCCAGATTCTGGAAGTCTGCTATGAACATAGTTGAACAATTGTCCTTGTTGTATGGTATAGCATCTTTGGGGTATATGCCCAGGACAGGTATAACTGGGTCTATAGGGTAAAACTGTTGCAAGTTTTCTGAGATAGTGCCAAATCAATTTCCAAAGTGGTTGTACAAGTTTGTACTCCCATCAGCAGTGGAGAAGTGTTCCCCTTTCTCCACATCCTTGCAAGCCCATGCTGTCACTTGAGTTTTTGATCATAGCCATTCTGGCTAGTGTACAAAATTTAGATATTCTGGCAGTTTTATAAAAGCATATATATATTGAATTTTCTAAAGAAAGTTTATTATCTATTAAATAAGAATTTAAATTGTTTTTGACATTAAGCAAGAATCATATCCAAATTTTCAATATTTGAAACTATAATGATTTGAACTAAATAAACAGGTGCCATGATTCATATGAGAATAAAGTAGTTTTCATAGACTTCTTGTCTTCAGTACAAATACTCTATGGCTTTGAAATTAAGCAGCTTTCTAAATTATTTACTCATTTTAGTTGCATTTAGATAAATTTCATAACTATAAAGTCATTTTTATAAAAATATTTACAAATTTCATTAGTTCACATACTTTATCACTTGGCTAATATCCACTTATAAGGGAGTATATATCATGGGTGTCTTTCTGGGTCTGTTTTACCTCACTCAGGATAATGATATTTTCTAATCCTATCCATTTGCTTGCAAATTGAATGATGTCCTTGATTTTAACAGCTGAGTAGTATTCCATGTATGAAATCTACCAGAGTTTCTTTATCCATACTTTTATTGAAAGATATCTAGGCTATTTCCAGGTTCTGGCTACTATGAATAAAGCTGCTGTTGAGTAAGAATTTTACAGGAATACTATGAAAAGAATGCATATATTTTCCTTGAGTGAATTTTAATAAGATTAAATGTATATTATATAACATAATTTTCATTAATGTCACTGTAAGTTTATTTAATATAAAAAGATAATGTAGATAAAATATTGTAGTATAAATTAAATGAAATATTAAAAACTCTTTTGTGGATAACAAGTATTTTTATCAAAATTGTACTATCCCTTTGGGCATATTGGTTGATGGATGTCATGTATACTTATAGTTTCTATGAATATCTGACTGTTCTTACATTTTTTTCTGATGATGGGTGCAGTTTTCAATAATTTCATATTTTGAGGTCTAGCATTTTTCCCTTAGAGCTCTTTCATGCAGCCATGCACATTGAGTGCTTTTTGTAGACTCATTACATCATTACTTATGCATATGTTTGGCAAATGTAGTGAAGATCATCACCCCTCAAAACAGGTTATATTGAGAATCAATATAATGCCAATTTTTTTTATTATTGATGAATGAACAATAGCTTGTACTGTTTGTAGAAACTATAGAACTACTATGGCTAAGAACTTGTAGTGAGATTTCTCCTTCCTGTAACACTGGGATTTTTTAAAATTAATTTATTCTTGTTATATCTCAATGGTTATCCCATCCCTTGTATCCTCCCATTCTTCCTTCCCTACCATTTTCCCCTTATTCCCACCCCCTATGACTGTTCCTGAGGGGGATTACCTCCCCCTGTATATGCTCATAGTGTATCAAGTCTCTTCTTGGTAACCTGCTGTCCTTCCTCTGAGTGCCACCAGGTCTTCCCCTCCAGGGGACATGGTCAAATGGGAGGCACCAGAGTATATGAGAAAGTAATATCCCACTCTCCACTCTACTGTGAAGAATATTCTGTCCATTGGCTAGATCTGGGTAGGGGTTTAAGGTTTACCGCCTGTATGGTCCTTGGCTGGTGCCTTAGTTTGAGCTGGACCGCTGGGCCCAAATCTGCCTATCATAATGTTCTACTTGTAGGTTTCTAGTACTCTCTGGATCCTTCTACTTTGCTATTCTCCCATGCTTCTCTCATCTAGAGTCCCAGTAGGATGTCCTCCCCTCTGTCCCAGTTTCCTGGTAAGTGAAGGCTTTCGTAGGACATGTCTCTTGGGCTAATATGCAGATATAAGTGAGTATATACCATTTGAGTCTTTCTTCTTCTGGCTTAACTCACTCATTATGATCATTTCTAGCTCAATCCATTTACCCACAAATTTCGGGAATTCCTTGTTTTTAATAGCTGAGTAGTATTCTATAGTGGGAATGCAATCTAGTACAGCCACTTTGGAAATCTATCTGGTGTTATCCCAGAAAACTGGGAATAGGGCTTCCTCAAGACCTAGCTATTCCACTCCTTGGAATATACCCAGAAGATGCTCCAGCACACAACAAGAAAATTTGCTCAACCATGTTCATAGCAGCCTTATTCATAATAGCCAGATCATGGAAACAGCCTAAGTGTCCCTCAATAGAAGAATGGATAAAGAAACTGTGGTACATAAACACTGGGATTTTTATTAGTCTATGGGACTTGTCTAAAATACTGTTATCTCAAGTGACATATTTTTACTTTCTACAGCTGTTGCATACCTTTCATATTCAGAAAAGAATTTAAGGCCTTTCTCAGCAATGTACAAAACAAGTATTTTCTAATTTATTTTTGTGGCATGACTGTCTGTGTTGATATCTATTATACCAGTTTACAACTGAATTATTCAAATCACAAAAATTTGATTACTTTGAGTGCTGATATTATATTTCATTTCTTATAAGTTACTAACTACAATTACTTCTTCTCAAATATGTATTATGCTTGTTCAAGTTTGGAAATGCATTTTTATTTAAAGTAGAATGTTGAAACAAATAAAATACTTATAATTGAAAATGAAATTCAATGGCAATAACCCTTATACAATTTTTCTTTAACAATGTTTATTAGAACTTAGCTGAAAGTATAATAAACAAATGATTATATCAGTTGAAAAAGAAGCAAACTTCCAGATTACTATAGCTGAAATGAAAATAGAATAATTAGATATGATCAGAACATCATGTATAAATTCAAGGTCTTTGAAATATTATTTTCTGAAACAATTCAGAGTGGTATCACAATTTCATTAAATGGGTTTTTCTACCTCTGCAAGTGAGAATTCCTCTGTGGTTTATCACTAGATAGAGACAATATACCCACAATTACAAACAATAGATGAAAAAATAGGCCCATGTATTTGAAAAAGAACAAGAGGGGTTTATTGGAGGGTTTGGAGGGAAGAAAGAGAAGGATAATATATGTAATTATAATCTCAAAAAAAAGCCTTTAAAAATACACAGAATAGAGGCTGGGCAGTGATGACACATGCCTTTAATACCAGCACTCAGCAGGCAGATCTCTGTGAGTTTGAGAACTACTTGGTATACGAAGTGAGTCCAGGAAGCCATGGCTACACAGAGAAACCTTGTCTCAAATATATATATTTACTTGTATGCACACTTTAAGTTATGTCACTTGAAGTCATTGTGCTTTACCCCCATCCCTCAGACTCTCTAATAAAAACCCCAGTGCTAGATGAAGGAGAAATCTCACTACAAGTTGTTTGTAAGAGTAGTCCAAGTGATTCCCCAAATAGTACAGCCTATTGGTCATGCCTTGGTTGCCTCCAAGAACTAGAAAGTAAGACCCTACTGCTGACAACACTACATAATTTGAACATGAAGGTTGGAGGAATTGTAACTGTAATTATCTTTTCAAATTCTTTCTTTGGAATTTTATCTACTTTATTTTTATCAGATAACAATTATGGGATTGTTAATTCTGGAAGTAGGTAATATATTTTGTGTTACTTATATTTTTGTGTTAGTATCTGATCAACTGGAGTTAAATAATTTATTAAGTGTACTATGTATAAGTCATCTTTTTTCTTTT